>NC_143533.1:7841615-8159115 GCF_031878675.1 Megascapheus bottae
TAAGACCTCAGGTGTATTCATAATTCTTTGGGGCTGGAGAAGATTTAGGGTTCAGCTGCTAGAGCAGATGTATGGATGCCCTGGCTGACTCCTGCATACCTTTACTCCACCTCTAGCACAGAGAGCTTTCGCCTTTCCAAATCTGTAAGCCCAGTGGGGCCATCAAGGGACATGGAAGTCGCCATGTCTGGGTAATAGCCCTGGGCATGGAGAAACTGGTGGGAAAATCCCCAGGGCAGGATAACCCCAGGCTATACTCTACTCCAGCACCTGAGTACCCCAAATGGATAAAGCCCCACTCCTGCCCTCCCTGAGGACCTGTGATGGCTTCTGTCCTCCTCTCCTCAGTTCACCTTCTGAGAAAATCTCTTCATCTTGAATCTTTGACTCAAGATCAGCTCCTGGGGAAACACAAGCCAAAGTAATGCATGAACCACCCTCACTGTATGGCTGGGGAAACTGAGGCCTGGAAAAAAATCATATCTCATGGTCACCAAACTGATTCAGGTGAGAGCCTGGACCTATACCTTCCTCAGGAGGTCAGACTCGTTCTAGTGTCTTAGGGTCACACACGGAGGGCTCTCCATCTTTGTCTCCCAGCCCCACTGAGGTTCCACGAAATCATGACCCAACACAGAAACTACTTTTTTCTCTTAAATGTTGATATTGGGGCTTTCTTCAGGATCAGAGTAACTTTTTGACTCAAAGTAATACTCTACCACTTAAGCCATATCTCTACTTCCGACTTTTTGCTAATTAATTGGGCATAAGAGTCTTACCAGATTTGTGTATGCAGGCTGGCTTTGAACCATAATCCTCAGATCTCAGCCTCTTGAATAGTTAGGAGTAGAGCCATGAGCCACTGGCACAAGGCCCAGACTCTTATTTGAATACACAGCAAGAGGAAGCCACAGCAAAGGGGTAGGAGACCCTGTGGTTCCAGATGTGGCCTCCGTTGTCCTGGAAAGCCACTCAGATACCACTCTGTGGTATCTGAGGCAGTCAGCCTCATTTGTCTGATTTCAGTGCAAGCAGCAACAGCCGTTGGTTGTAGCTTTCTGGACTGAAATGGTATGTTTGCAAATCAGAGTTGTTAGCCCTTCAGAAAGAGCCCTGAAGCTTGGGAGTCTTTCCATGTCAATATTATACACATGTTCTACCCAAGAAGTGCCTTTAAGGGGGCAGTGAAACTCCATTTGCAGATAGCAACCAGAAAGGAGAATGTGAAGAAAGGCAGAGTATACCCTTTCAAAAACAAGCAAAGCTTTCTGGGCACCAGTGGTTCATACCCACAATTCTAGCTACTCAGGAGGCTGAGATCTGGGGACCATGGTTCAAAGCCAAGCCTGGCGGAAAAGTCTATGGGACTTTTTAACCAGCAAAAAAGCTGGAAATGGAACTGTGGCTCAAGTTGGTAGAACAGTATCCTTGACAAGCTCAGGGACAACACCTACGCCCTGAGTTCAAGCCCTGGGACAGCATTTAAAAAAAAAAAAAGGCAAACAAAACTTACAATGGGGAAGCTATTTGCTGTGGTGATAGGAATCCAGACAAAATATCCAGGAACAAAGACATGTTCTGTGTTTTTCAATAACTCAAGGCAGCTTGACATCTTAGTTAACAGAGAGACTAAAGAGACTGTGGGGCTCAAAGGAAAGACATGTTTTCTCTTGAGAAGAAATCCTCTGGGACCACCTGGCTGTGGAAAAATTTGAACAATCCAGGCACAGCCTGGCATTCTACCAGGTTCAATAAACAGTGCTTTGATGAGATAAGCCCTAATAAAGCTAATTCTTCCATCTATTTACCCATCCTTAGGAGAGATGGCCTTTCTCATTGTCGGACACTAAAGACCTTATAAGCCAATTCCTATCTTCCTGCCTTGCCTATTTGTGAAGGGCTAACTGCATATTCATTTATTCAACCAGTCACCAATAGAAAGTTAGCTGGGTGATGGTGGCTCATGCTTGTAATCCCAGCAACTCAGAAGGCTGAGAAAGAACCCCAGTTCAAAGCCAGTCCAGGCAGACAAACCCCAGAGACTGTTATCTCCAATTAACTAGTTAAAAAAACTCAAAAAAAACCAGACATATGGTTTAAGTGGTAGAGAGCCAGCCTTGTACAAATAGAAGCCCTTTGAAAGCATGAGAGGAATTTCTTGATTGGAACAGTCAGCCAGGATACAGCCGGCTAGGAAGCAAGAGCCAGTAGCTGGCCAAGGTTGGCACAAACTGTGGAATTAGAGCAGCACCCATTGAGCTACTGGCTGAACAATTTTTTGGAGTTTTCCATGAGAAGTCCTTGGACACTTGACATTTTTATAGCCTAGCCACACTTTTTTTTTTCCCTTCAGGCTGAAACTTAGTCATTTTACTTATTTAAGTAATTTATCCCCCCCCCCAAAAAAAATCTATCAGAGGGTGTAAAACTCCAGCAAGTTGTTTTTGTTTCTGGGTCGATTTGGGATTTTTCCCCTTTCCACTCCTCTGACACCAGAGGTTGAAAATGTATATTTCAGTCAATAGCCTACTAAGTCAGGGAGTAGGGGACTTAAGGAAATTTTCTGGGTAATGGAAGGTTCCATTGATAAAAACTCAATTTATTTCTTTCTGCTTTATAGCTGCTGCTTCTTAAGAATGCCCAGGTAAGGGCTGGGAGTTTGGCCTAGTAGTAGAGTGCTTGCCTAGCATGCACATAGACCTGGGTTCGATTCCTCAAAAAGGGTTTTGATTCAACATGTCAGTTTATGGGTACAGAATATCTGGACCACTGTCACTGCTCCCACCTTTCTCTCCCCCCTGCCCCATTGCCTCAAGTCCCACGATTCCACTATCACATATGTACATTGAATCTTTCATTCCCCAGTCCTAGGGCTTGAACTCAGGGCCTGGGCTCTGTCCCTGAGCTTCTTTTGCTTGAGACTAGCACTCCACCACTTAAGCCACAGTGCCACCTCTGCTTTTTCTATGTACATGGTATTAAGGAATCGAACCCAGGGTTCACTCATGCTAGGCAAGCACTCTATCACTAAGCCACGTTCTGAGCCCTGTACACTAAATCATATGGCTACATTTTCTCACCGTCCTCTCTCCATTTGTCTGTCATTCCTCCCCTTTTTCGCCCCTCCCTTCTGGCAACACACATTTCAACTTCCTGCTATTCATTTTATTACAGTGTGATTTGTTCAAAGGCGTTACATCATTGTAACCCTCCCCTGCATATACTACATTTTAGTCAATGTGGTTGTGTGTATATGTGTATGGCCCCGTATATGTTTTCATACATGTTTATAATTTAGATCTAACGAAATAGAAAGAAAATATAAGCTGTTTGTCTCTCTGAGCCTAACTGACCTCCAGAGCCATCCATTTCTCTACAGATGACAGAATATTATTCTTCCTCATAAATGAATAAAAGTATATCTACATATATATATAAGTTATAGAATATACATATCACATTTTCTTGATCCACTCATCCATTGTAGAGCATCTAGGTTTTTTCCATAAGTTGGCCATTGTGAATAGTGCTTCCATGAACATGGATGTGCAGGTGTCTTTATGGTATCCTGATTTATAATCTTTTGGATAAATGCCCAAGTGTGGTATAGCTGGATCACAGGGCAGTTCTATATTTAGTTCTTTGAAGCATCTCCAAACTGTCTTCCAGAGTGGTTATACTTACTGTCCCACCAACAGTGTTAAGAGGAATCCTTTCTGGGACCTTGTTTTATTTTATTTTTGGTCATGGGGCTTGAATTCTAGGCCTGGACATTGTCCCTGAGCTCTTCAGCTCAAGGCTAAGCACTTTGCCACTTTGAGCCACAGCACCACTTCTGGTTTTCTGGTAGTTTGTTAGAGATAAGAGTCTCATGGACTTTCATGCCTAGGCTGGCTTTGAACCGTGATCCTCAGATCTCAGCCTCCTGAGTAGTTACAGGCTTGAGCCACAGGCGCCCAGCTCCAGACTTGTTTGTAAAGGCAACTTTCAAGGGAGACCCTGAGGTCTCAGAATACCCTGGGTCAAATAGTTGGGGCATTTTGCGTTCCCCCCTCTCTCTTTCTCTCTCTCTCAGGTTTGAACACTTGCTAGCCAAACACTGTACCATTTAAGCTACACCACTAGCCCCCTGGTTGGTATTTTGTTTTAGAGTCAGGGCCTCATCATCTTTGTCCCAGCTGCCTTTAAACACAAGATCCTTCTTCCTCCACGTCTGAGTAACTAAGATTACAGGCATGCAAAAAGGTATACTAGTAGGAACAAAAGTCTGGGGACAGGGTGAGTTCATCTCTTGTCTCTGCTGTTCACTGCCTCATGTTCTGCTTGTGTAAAAAAGGGGTCGGGGAGGCTGTGATTTGCAAGGAACTTTGGGTCATAGCAAAGCTTTTCTGGAGTACAGAGGGGCCTGAACCTCCTCTAACTCCACTTGCTTATTAGCAGGCAGATGGTGCATGCATTCAAGTCTCTGTTGTACTTTACACATGAGGCCTTTTGAAGTTTATTTTTTTAATTTAAGTTTAATTTTTATTTTTTTTAATTCATGTGAAAGACACTGGGAACACCCAGGCAATGTTCTTGGCACTGAGAATTCAACCATGAACAGAATACTAGATCTCTGTGGTAATGAATTTCCATTGTAGCTGGGGAGACAGACAATAAATAAATATGTTCCTCTAGCAATGATAAATACTAAGATGAAGAGATGCACACATGCCTGTAACCCTAGCTAGTCAGGAAGCTGAGAGATCTGAGGATCACAGTTTGAAGCCAGACCTGGCAGGAAAGTCCATAAGACTCCTATTTCCCATGAGCCAGCAAAAATCCAGAAATAGAGGTATGGTTTAAGTGGTAGAGCACCAGCTTGAAGCAGGAAAAAAAAAAAAAACTAAGGGACAGTATCCAGTTCTGAGTTTAAACCCTACTACACCCACACCCCCCCCCACACACAGCCTTAAGACTATATGAGATGATGTAGGCCTTTAAATGTCATTCCACAAGCTCCCCAATTTCTCTCTCCAGTCCACCCTGTCCTGAGATCCCTGTTGTCTGAGGTGTCAGATAGCCACAGGTGATCAGGTCACGGCTCCCCCTTTAGGGACCATAGTTTCTTCCTTAGACTCTGAGAGCTGGCAAGGCCCCAAGTGGCCATCTGGTGTCCTCTTCGGGGCTTGTGGGTGAGGAAACTGAGTCCCAAGAGAGGAAGTGACTTGCTGAAGGTCACGGTCATGGAGATCTGGCGGCAGGGCTCTGTGTGTGGTCCCTGCTGTCACAGATGCCTTTGTGAAAGGCAGGGATCAGAGCTCAACTCACACAGGAATCTGCCCTCCATGCACCATCATTCCCATCCTCCAGCAGCTCAGGATCAAGTCCCAGTGCCTTCACAGGACAGAGACACCTTACCACCTTCTAGTCTTCCTGGGGCCACACAGCTCCAGACACCTGGATGTCCTTGATCTCTGCTCAGGCCTCCTGATCTCCACTCAGAGCACTAGCTCTGAGGCCTGTGTTTCTCACTTACAGACTTCTGCGCATGCTCCTGCCCTGGGAAAGTATCTTATCCCTTTCTTCAGCATCCTAATTTTTTTTGTCAGTTGGGGGAGGGGCTTGAACTCAGGGCCTGAGCACTGCCCCTGAGCCAATTTGTGCTCAAGGCTAGCACTCTGCCCCTTGAGCCACAGTGCCCTTTGGAGTGTTTGAGTGGTTAATTGGATGAGTCTCACAGGGACTTTTCTGCCTGGGCTGGCTTTGAACTGTGATTCTCAGATCTCAGCCTCCTGAATACCTAGGATATCAGTCATGAACCACAGGTGTCTGTCTCTCCTCCTTCTCCTTTTTTTTTTTTCAAGCTTTTCTGTATGTCCAGGGCGTGGTACAAAGTACAGAACACCTACGAGGGAAAATCACCAGTGGGTGGTATCAGGGGGAAGCTGATTAAACACAACAACTCCCCCAGCGCGATCTCCACGGGGGGCTTCGGAGAAACAGTCCAAAGATCACAGCGGCCTGACCTCAAGTTCTAGCTCAGCCAGTTCTTAGCTGTAGGACCCACAACTCCTTGCCTGTAAATTACAAATCCACAGCTATAAGGGCATTGTGGGAAATAGACAGACCAGCTCTGGAGACAGACCAGCTCACAAAGGAGTTGTGTTATTTATGATCAGCCCTCTTCTCTTGGGGGACCCAAAAGCTCTAGAGTGGATAAGAAGGGAATCTACAGAGCCCACCACAAGAAAGAAAGGGGACAGAAAACTAAGGAAGGGGACACAAGGGACACCAGGCTGTGTACCCCTGTGACATCCAGAAAGCCTCCACTGGAAAGTAATGGCTACTTCCAAACAGCCCCAACACCTGCTCTGTCCTCTTCACTGCTCTGCCCTCTGATCTCACCTCTCGTCCTCCTCTGGCACTCTGTCCTTACCATGTTCTCAGCCGTTGGTCACCTGGGAGGCCCCTGGTATAACATGAAAATGTTTAAAAGTGTAGTACATAGTAAATCAAATTTTAACTAAAATGTACACAAAACCTGTCTGTATCATAAAAGTAATGGCTTCATGCGTAGAAAGGTAACAGTGAAATCTCTCCCACCTCATATAACTAACATAAGCTAATATTAGAACAGTCAGGGTTTATTAGAGTGAGATGTGTTTTCTGTGCGCATTTAGGAAACAGATTATCCAGGGAAAGATGACTGACTTGTTATGCCACTATTCAGCTATACATATTATTATGTCACTCACAACTCTGGTTCTTCATACATACCTTTCTAACGTCGTTTACTAAATAGGGGAGCTCACGGAATTTCTGCAATTCTTTGCATTTGGTTTTTGAGGGTTTCATGTGTGTGTATGTGGAGGGGATATGCACATATGCACCAGTCCTGGGCTTGAATGCAGGGCTTGGGCTCTGCCCCTTCACTTTTTTGCTCCATTCTAGCACTCTACCACTTGAGCCACAGCTCTACTTCTGGCTGTTCTGGTGGCTAACTGGAGATAAGAGACTCACAGACGTTCTTGCCCAGGTTGGCTTCGAACCTCAATCCTCATAGCTCAGCCTCCTGAGTAGCTAGGGTTACAGGTGTAAGCCACCAGTGGCCCTGCTGCACTTGTTTTAAAACGTATTCTACTTATTAAATTACTAATGTCTATGTCACTAAGTCAAAATAGGAAGAAGGAAAGAAAGAGGGTAGAGGAAAGGAGTGGGAGGAGAAAGGGGGAAAAGAGAAGAAGGAGGAAAAAGGAAGGAGAGAGGGATAAATGAAAGGGCAAGAGAAGATAGAGAAGAGAATAGAGAAGAATGGAGGGGAAGGGAAGGGAGGAGAGTGAAAAGGCTGGCAGTGCAGAGCATTGGAAAAATGGCAGAGCAAATAAGATTGGAGGAAGTGTGGAGCTCGGAGTAGCCAGAGTACACACTTAGAAACCAAAGTGGAAAGAAAACCTACATTTGGGGGCCAGGAGGTTGGCCTAGTGGTCGATTGCTTGCCTAGCATGCACAAAGACCCGGGTTCAATTCCTTGGTACCACATATGTAGAAAAAAGCTGGAAATGGTGCTGGGGCTCAAGTGGTAGAGCTGTAGCCTTGAGAAAGTCCAAGGACAGTGCTCAGGCCCTGAGTTCAAGGCTTGCAACTGGCAAAAAAAAAAAACAAAAAATATTCCCTAAGAAATGGCTCACCAGGACAACCAGTGCTCAGGGCCAGGCCTGGGGCTTCCTGGCTGTTGGGCCTATGCCAGATTGGACATGCCAGAAGTCAGGGGAGACAGAGTTAGGCTCCCTCCCACTCCTCTCTCCTCCTGTTCCGTTCACTCTCAGCCTGGCTCTCTGCCGGAGCTATTTCCTGTTTCCTGAACATCTTTCATCAGCATATTCATGCTGTATCTCCTATGACCATTGCCTGCACGACAACTATGTCCCCAAATCCTCTCAGTAAACTCCCATGTACCCTTTAAAACTCATTCCAGGATTAACCCTTCCTTTCTCCCAGCTCAGCCTTCTCATCTGTGAATGTGCCGAGGGTAGGTGGAGAAGGTGGTAATAGTGAAAAGAGACTCACCCCACCTCCCACACACTTAGATACACATGCACAGAAAGAGAGGGAGAGAGAGAGAGAGAGAGAGAGAGAGAGAGAGAGAGAGAGAGAGAGAGAGAGAGAGAGAGAGAGAAGTCTTCCAGTGAGCTTTGCTGCTGCATAGAATCTGCTCCACTCTACTCACCTGTGTTATTTGAGCAGCGGGCTCTGTGTCTTCATACATATCAAGGCTGAGAGGTGAAGGAAGAGGAGAAGAAAAGGGGAAAGGAGGAGAAGGAAAATGGGGAGGAGAAAAAAGAAGAAGAGAAGGAGGAGGAAGAAGGAGAGAAAGAAGAGCTAGCTACTCAAAAGGCTGAGATCTGAGACTTGCAGATCAAAGCCAGCCTGAAAGTCTTACCACCAATTAACTGAAGAAAAAGAAAAACGAAAAGGCCAGAAGTAGAGCTGTGGCTCAAGTGATAAAACACTAGCCTTCAGCGGAAGGACAGCCCCAGGCCCTGAGTTCAAACCCAGGATTGACATGGAAAGAATAGGAAAAAGGGAGGGAGTTAAGGAAGAGAAGAAGAAAGGAGAGGAGAGGAAGAGGAAAGAAAAGAAGAGGAAAAGGACAAAGAGGAGGAAAGAACAGAGAAAGAAGAAAAGGAAAGAAGGAAGGCGGGAAGTAGAGAAAGAGGAAAGGTAGGAAGAGGAGAAGAAAGGAGAAGGAAAGAAGAAGAGGACGTGACTCAGGAGAGTGGGGGGCCATACTGGGATCTGACTCCCCCCCCCAGACACCCACACCCCTCACGAGGCTCCAGGTATACTTCCTGGTCCTGTCCCACTTTCCTCAAAGTCCTTTTCCCCAGTCCTGTCTTTCCTCCCTCTGCCTGTAGCCCAGAGCCTGATGCACAGTAGGCCTACACTAGATGCCAGCTGACTCCAAAGCAACTGAATCAGGCTGCAGGTGGTCTGGGGACATGTGCCACACACAATGCACAAGGCGGGTATTTCGAGGGAGGTACAGTTGCACATGGCAGGCCTGGAGAGCCACTATTTTCTTTCTTTCTTTTTTTTTTTTTTGGAGGGGGTGGCCTTACACAAATGTTGTGCAGGCTTCCTTTGTGCTATTAAATGTCATTGCAAGCGTTTCCTAGTTTCATTCTCCTGCCAGCCATGGGGGGGGGGGGTTAGATTATGCAACCAGAGCTTAGCAATGACTCATCTTCCGTTTCCCTGCCAAACTGTCCACAATCTCCACGATGTAGGGTGCTCTGCTTTCTTTCTTTCTTTCTTTCTTTCTTTCTTTCTTTCTTTCTTTCTTGTGCGGCTTTGCCTTCTCTCTCCCTTTTCTTTTAATTATTTTTTTTAATTTTTCTTCATTCTATTTCTCTCTGTGTTTTTTTTTCCCCCCATTAAGATGGACCAGAGAGAACTAAAGATTTTCAGAGAACACTAGTCAGACTGTCTGTCTGCCAGGGCAAATCTGTCTGTCCTCTCCTCTCCACAAACCTCATGGCAGGAGGGCCTTCTCTGGGGATGATGGAGGGGGGAGCTGATGCACACAAGTGGCACTGGACCATCTCCCCAGAATGGACAGAGGTTCCCTTCCACTGTGCCAGCTACAGCCAAACCCCACCCCTCCTGCCAAGCTTCGTTGGGAATGAAGTAGAATCAGGCTTTTGCACCTCCAATGGTGGTTGGTGCCCTTTAGACACACACACACACACACACACACACACACACACCCCTCTGGATCCCTTCTTCTACCCCCAGCTGACGGCTTTTTAAAGAACCAGATCTCAGACCATGCGTATGACAGTGGTAGAGTGCTTACTGAGCATGCCCAAAACCCTGGGTTCAATTCCTCGGCACCACATACACAGAAAAAGCCAGAAGTGTTGCTGTGACTCAAGTGGTAGAGTACTTGCCTTGAGAAAACTCAAGGACAGGACTGACAGAAAGAAAGGAAGAAAGGAAGGGAGAGAGTGAGAGAAAAAGGAGGAAGGAGGGAAGGAAGGAACAAGGAAGAAAGGAAAGAAGGGAAATGAAAGAATCAGATCTCCAGAACCTGGCCTCCACTCCCCTAAGAATCAAAGCACATACAGTTCTTTGGGTCTACTATGTGGCAAGCCCTGGGCAGGATACTGAAAAGTACAATTCATATACCCCAACCTCAGGGACATTAGGGTCTATTTAAGGAATCAAATCGAAGGTGATCAATTAATCTACAGCAAAAGACAAGAATGTCTAAGTGGGACTCAATCCTTTGGAATGGAAAGGCTACTGCTCCCTTTCACCTCACTGAGCCAGATAGGCCCTTGGGGTGTGCAGGATGCAGACATCGTGAGCATGGGAAATGTGGAGGGAAGAAAGTGCCCAGAAAAGTAGAAGCTGGGGAATAGCAATGGGGAGGAAGAATGCCAGAAACAGGATCAGAACCTGTGGAGAACAAAGTAGGTAGGTGCTAGGAACAGAAGCCAATGCAACAGGTGGAGATGGGAGGAAAGGCCCCGCTGGCCACAGCGGGGAAGGAAGAAAACCAGGGTCTCACTCTCCAGGTCCTGTCATTGTTGCCAGCAGAGGAATGGAAGATGGGGGAGCTCCGAGATCTTTCTTTCCATGTGAGTGAAACTTTCAGAAACTGCTTCTTTCCATACTTCATTCCACTTCCTCTTCTGCCATGCCCACCACCAGTATAACTCTTCTTCTTCTAGCTGTTCTCATTGGAGGCTGACATCTCACCTGGCTTGGACATGCAATGCAGGTTGAAGATCTGAGTGATGAATGAAAGAGCCCCCAGAATTCTGTGTGGTGGAGGGGAGGGGGGGATTCAAACCCAGTGCTCTCTGGTCTCTGACCTGGCATGTCATATCAGAGCATCTCGAGTTTTCCAGAATTCCCAGAATCCTTATCAGCACACAGAAAGGAGCTCATACCCGGATTCTGGGGCCAAGTTTGAATCTGGAGTAGCTTCAACAAACCTAGTATTTCTCTAGTCACTCTAGGGTATTGCCTTCTCCTCTGAGATATACTGTGTGCTTTGGACTTTTTAAAGTTACATCCTAAACCAGAGTCTGGTGGCTCATGCCTGCTATCCTAGCTACTCAAGAGTCTGAGATGTAAGGATCACAGTTCAAAGTCAACCCATGTGAGAAAATTGGTGAGATTCTTTCTCTCCAACAAACCAGTAAAAAAAAAAATAGCTGGAAGCGGATCTATGGCTCAAGTAGTGGTAGAGAGCTAGCTTTGAGCTAAAATGCTCAGGGACAGTGCCCAGACCGGAGTTCAAGCTCTAGGACTGGCACAAAAATAAAACAACCAATAATAGCCTAGATTTGTGTCACTTTCATGTGACATGAATGCTTAAGAAAGACCACTGGAGTTCTAAGGCTTTAAAGACAATACTACTTTATCTTCTGCACAAATCGATCTTCTTTCCTGATGCTAATGTGGTGTGTGTGTGTGTGTGTGTGTGTGTGTGTGTGTGTGTGTGTGTGTGTCGGTTGCAGGGTTTGAACTCTGGGCCTGGGCACTGTCCCTGAGCTCTTCAGCTCAAAGCTATTGCTCTACCACTTGAGCCACAGGGCTACTTCCCGTTTACTGGTGGTTAATTAGAGATAAGAAGAATTTCCTGGACTTCCTTCCCAGGCTAGCACTGAACCATGAGTCTCAGCTCTCAGCCTCCTGAGTAGCTAGGATTACAGGCGTGAGCCACCAGTACCTGGCACTAATGACTTTTAAGCTGCCTTTCCGTTGTACATAGCCGTAGGACGTTGTATCTCCCTAAACTTGATTTCTCGCCCTTTAGAACTTGTCATACTTGACATCTAGTATCTTGATAAGCAGCAAGAAGTTAGAATGAGGTTGTCAGGGGTGCCCACACGGGCTAGAAATGTGACTTACTAGTACAGTGCTTGCCTAGTATGCATGAAGCCCTCGTTCGATTCCTCAGTACCACATAAATAGAAAAAGCCAGAAGCAGTGCTGTAGCTCAAGTGACTGGCCTTGAGCAAAAAGAAGCTGGGGGACAGTGCTCAGAGCATGAGTTCAAGTCCAGGACTGGCAATGAGTAAATAAATAAATAAAATAAAATACAAAGAGAGCCTGGGCAGTCCTTGTAATAGTACAGTGCGGGTCCCTGGAGCTGGACCCTGGTCTCGTGTATAGATGGGGAAACTGAGTCCCAGTAAGGTTTAGCCGCATGCTCAAATCATTCCAGCGATTCAAGTGAAAAAGGGGGTGGAATTAGGCAGCACATTCTTACTGCAAATAAGCTTCCCTGTGGCTTTCCTCCAGAGCCATGGGCAGGCTGCTGACCTGGGTCAAGGGAAGAAGGAGGGGAAGGAAGGTGCAACCCCCTGATGCCTGAAACTCTGCACTGCTGCAGGCACCCCTCCCTCCGCCCCTCTGCAGGTCCCCCCCCAACACCCAGGGCTGACATCATCTGGCTGGGAATTCCTCTGCCTCCTCATCAAGGCTTGAAGAACAAAAGCTCCCTCCTCAGGAAAAAAAAAAAAAAAACCAACCAACTTCCTGCTCAGCTCAGCCCCTAACGAGAGGCTCTGGTTTCAACCACACAGATGGTGAGGTCATGGCTTGGTGACAGCCAGGTCTCCCACAATGCAGCCAGCAGAAGACCTGAGTCTTCTTTCCCTTCTCTCTGGGCTGCCAGGGACTCCACAGGCTTCCCTGTAAACCTGGGAAGGGTAAAACCTCCTCAAAGCCCTTTCCTTTCTATTTCAGCCATACCCACTTACCAGTCGGGAAACTGAGTCCACACCAAGTTTATGGCTCAATGCTAAGTGGGTAAATACGCAAGTGGAGGTATGGCTCAACCAGTAGAGGTTCAGCCTTGAGCAAAAAATGCAACGCAAGAGACCCTGCATGCAAATTCCAACACCAGCACACCAGCATGTGTGCATGCGTGTGCGTGTGCATGCGTGTGTGTGTGTGCACGCGCGTATACACACACACACACACACATTACATAAATAGTTTAAACTTAAAAAATAGAGGCTGGGTGCTAATGGCTCGTGCCTGTAATTCTAGCTACTCAGGAGGCTGAGAGCTGAGGATCATGGTTTCAAAGCAAAATGGGGCAGGAAAGTCCCTGAGATTAACTACCAAAAAAGCCAGAAGAGGATTGTGACTCAAGTGCTAGGACAGTATTAATTTTCAGCAGAAAAGCTCAGGGAAGGGACAGTGCTTGGGCCCAGGACACACACACACACACACACACACACACACACACACACACACACACACACGGAGTTGTAAGTTAAAGGGAGTCAGGGTGGGCTGGGTGTGGTGGCTTGTGCCGGTAATCCTAGCTACTCAGGAGGCTGAGATCTGAGGATCGAGGTTCAAAGCCAGCCTGGACAGTAAAGTCCATGAGACTCTTCTCTCCAGTTAACCACTAGAAAATCGGAAGTGTGCTGAGGCTCCAGGGGTAGGGCAGTAGCCTTGGGCTGAAGAGGTCAGGGACAGCACCCAGGCCCAGAGTTCAAGTCCCACGACCAACAACACCAAAAAGGAAGAGTCAGCATGGGATAACTTGAAGGCAGTCCATGATACTCTTCCTCCACTCTTCATAAGGATCTGAGCACCCAATTCTTTTGTTGCTAAGCTGTCAACAGGGAAACAGGAAATTTCTCTTTTCCAGTCTCTCATCCAACCCCAGCTCATTCATTCATTCATTGACACATTCATTTATTCAACACAATAGGCATCAAAGATGTGGGGCCACTTAACCTGGGTTCCTGCTTTGCCAAACTAACTTGTATAAGTCAACTCAGCAAGGTGACTGTGAAAATGTGCATACATTTTTGGCTGCACAGAAGACACTATTATTAATTGTGTTGGTCCCTCTTCAATTAAGCACCAGCTGTCCACATGGCAATACAGCACAGGACTCCATTTATGTCTGCAGAGCCCACTTTCTTGTGGGGGATTGGAGGGGAAGGATTTGGATCCATCCTCCATCCATATGGGTGAATCCCTGAGGCCATGTTTCTATTGTATGGTCCTGCCACCTGGTCACAGATGATTGGGTAGTAAGTGGACATGTGACCTGGGATGGGCCAATCAGATTCCCTTTCCTGAGAAGTTAGAAAGCCATGAGACCATCATCAGAATCAGGACTGGGAGAGACAGAAATACACTGAGGTAGGTCAGGCTCATGCCAGTAGCTCATGCCTGTAATCCTGTCTACTCAGGAGGATGAATTCTGAGGATTTTGGTTCAAAGCTAGCCTGGGGAAGCAAAGTCCAAGAGATTCATATCTCCACTTAATCATCAAAAAAAAAAAATCCTGAAGTGGAGCTGTGGCTCAAGTGGTAGAGTGCCCACCCCGAGTGAAAAAGCTAAGGGAGTCTCTCAGTTCTCCAGTACTGACACAAAATAAATAAATGCAAAATGTAAATTAAAAAATAAAGTGCACATGGGCGAAGGGTAATAGAATGGTTGGTGCCATCTTCATCAGAGCTCTAGGTAAGGTTTGGCTGCATGCCACACCTGGGGCCCACCAGACTCCCCTACATACTAGTTTTGCCTAGTCTGAAGCAGGGTCAGCGGCTGTTACTTGCATCAAGAGATGTAAGGACAACAGTGAGTTCCATGATTGCAAGAACTAGCTCTGTCCACCAGTGTGTCCCCAAGTCTGATACCAAATAGAGGGAGAAGGGCCTGGAGTTTGGCCTAGTGGTAGAGTGCTTGCCCAGCATACACAAAGACCCGGGTTCAATTCCTCGGTACCACATACATAGAAAAAAAAAGCCGGAAGTGGTGCTGAGGCTCAAGGGGTAGAGCTCTAGCCTTGAGAAAGTCCAAGGACAGTGCTCAGGCCCTGAGCTCAAGCCCAGGACTAGCAAAAAAAAAGGGGGGGGGGCGGAGCAAGTCTTTGTTGAATTGATTAAAGCTGGAAGTTCTGAGGAGTTAATTGATTTGGACACAAGTCACAGAATAGCAGTCAGAATTTGCACTGGATCTGCCAACTTCAAATCTGTGCTGGGATCTACTAATAGATCTATTAGTCCTTGCTGGCCATGATAAATTGTTACGAGTGTGATATTAACCCACAAGGCCTGAGAATGTAGTTCAGTGGTAGAATGTTTGCGGAGTATATTTAAGGCCCTAAGTTGGCTATCACAGCACTGAAAAAAAAAAAGTTGAAAATTAGACATGGTCAGAGCTGGAATAGACCCCAAAGATGAGTAAGTTTCACTTGGTTGTTTTATGAGAAACAACCTTGCCTTGGAAGGCGAGATTAGTAGAGGCTTTTTTGTTCCTTATAACCACTTGCCCCACGCTATTATGCATGCATGACATGGTCAGGCTGATGGGTGGATTGCCAAAGTACTTCCAAAGCCGGCCTGGGTGGGAAAGTTTAGGACACTCTTATTTCCAAATAACTACCAGAAAGCCAGAGGTGGAGCTATGGCTCCAAGTGTTAGAGCAGTAACCTTGAGCAAAAGAGCTCAGGGACAGTGCCCAAGCCCTGAGTCCAAGCCCCATAGCACAATAACAACAACAAATCATTGGCATTTCTGCTATGGAGGTGATTTAGCAGCAGGTTGGCAGCAGGAAAAAAAAAAAAAGCAAGGGAAAAAAAGAAATAAGAGATTTTTATTTTCAGTAATACCTATTTCCAACCCCAACTTTCAAGCTGGGGACTGGTGACCCATGCCTGCCTCTAATCCCAGCTACTCAAAAGACTGAGATCTGAGATTCATGGTTCAAAGTTCGCCCAGGCAGATGAGCAGAAAGCCAGAACTGGATGTGTAGCTCAAGTGGTAGTGCACTAGCCTTGAGGGAAAAAGCTCGGGGATAGCACCCAGGCCCTGAGTCCAGACCTCAGCGTGGCACAGAAAAGGAAACAACAAAACAAAAAAAACAGTCTTCATGAGTTATCACTTTGATGCACATATGTGGGCGTGTTGGTGACATGGTGGGGTGGTGGCAGCGATGGGCAGCTGAGCACGATGTGGACACAGCCCACCTTTGCTGGAGTTCCAGAGGAAGAGACAACTGTCAGGCATTCCTTGGTGCATTCTGGGTAATACCTCATTAACCAGCAAATGACATTTAACAGACTTTATTAAGGGGGGAACTACAATTCAGAATTGCTAAGCGATTTTCATCAAGTAGTCCCGTTCACGATTAATAGAACTGGAATCTTCTCCTGGGTCTGGCATTCAGTAAGTACTTGTTGAATAAATGATATTTGGGGCTACAAAGTTCAAACTTACAATTGGGAGAAATTTGAACTTTGAGGAAAAAAATGCTATATATATATATGTAGTTTGTATATAAATAAAATGTATACCTATAATATATACTTAATAATATTTATATGTAAGCTTGATGTGTTTATATATAAGTCATTTCATATATTTATATACATAAATGCAATTGCTATACAATTAATGTTTGGTAAGAACTACAATACAGAAGGGCTGGGAGTTTGGCCTAGTGGTAGAGTGCTTACCAACATGCACAAACACCCAGGTTCGATTCCTCAGTATCACATAAATAGAAAAAGCCAGAGGGGATGCTGTGGCGTAAGTGGTAGAACACTAGCCGGAAGAAAGCCCAAGGACAGTGCCCAGGCCCTGAGCTTAAGCCCCAGGGCTGGCCAAAAGATTAAAAAAAAGAACGAAAGAAAGAACTATAATACAGAGAAGATCCAAGACGGGGGGGGGGGGGGGGAGGGTGATGGGTACCAAGACATGTGAAAGGGTATCAATGTATGTGAATTAATGCACCTACTATCTGGCAAACATCATGTAACCCTTTTATTAATTACAATAAAAAATAAAAAAATACAGAGAAGATGTACTTTTTCTTTTTCTTTTCTTTTTTCTTTTTTCTTTTTTGACAGTACTGAGTTTTGAAATCCAGACCTTGTGCTCATATGACTTGTTTACTCAAATGATGTTCTACTGCTTTGAGCCACACCTTTAGCTCTGCTTTTGGTTGACTATTTGGAGATAGAGTCTCATGAATTTTTCTGTCTAGGCTGGCTTTGAACCAAGGTCCCATAGATCTCAGCCTCCTGAGTAGCTAGCTTTAGAGGTGTGCCCCACTGGCACTGGAGAAATTATCTCCTAGTATAAGATGTGATATATAGGTCGGGAGTCTGGCCTAGTGGTAGAGGCTTGCCTAGCATGCACAAAGACCTGGGTTCGATTCCTCGGTACCACATATATAGCAAAAAGCTGGAAGTGGTACTGAGGCTCAAGTGGTAGAGTGCTAGCCTTGAGACAGTCCAAGGACAGTGCTCAAGCCTTGAGCCCAAGCCCAGGACTGGCAAAAAAAAAAATGTGATATATATTATATATGTGATACACATTATATATTATGTATCATATAGGTTGTATTTCATTTTATGTACAATAAGGTATTACATATTTATATATAACAATTATATATTGTATACTATATAACTGCAATATAATTGCAATGTATACTATATAATTGTTTTAATAGTATACGATTAGTGTATTATATATGTTTCTATAAATACATGCACAAATACATATGTTATAATTATTATATATAAATATAATTCATATATATGCTCCATCTAATGCCTGCTCTGGCAGATATGTGACACCCTACCTGAAAAATAACTACACTACAGCAAAAATGGGCTGGGAGTATGGTTCAACTGACATGGTCCCTCGCCTAACAAGCTTGAAGCCCTGAGTTCAAGCCCTAGTACTGCCAAAAGAAACAAAAATCGTTAGGATAGGAAAGCTCAGGAAGACTTGGAAACTGCCCGCCCCCCCCCCCCAGCCTTTGGGTATGGTCAGTTCCTGGACAGCTGCGTTGCAGGGAGGGGTCTCGCCAGTTGGGGGAGATGGGTGGAAACACTAGCACAGCCCAAGTCCAGATTGGTGTCACAACATTCCACTTGGTCTGGGTACAATCTTCTCCTGTGGCTTGAGCCATGGTCTTCCAAATCTGCTCCCCATGAACGAGCCACGTCCATCCTGTCATCATCGACCCGTCTTCTCCCCAAGCAACCTCTCGTGTGCCTCAGTTATCTACCCTCTGGGCTCCTCACGAAGGCTAAGATCTCAGGATCATGGTTTGAAGTCAGCCTGGGCAGAAAAGTCCATGAGACTCTGATCTCCAATTCAACACCAATAAGCCATCCAGAAGTGGAGCTGTGCTTCAAGTGGAACATAGCCAACCTTGAGTGGAAAACACGAAGGGACGGTGCTCAGCCTGAGGTCAAGCCCAGTACCTGCAGGTTTTTTTGGTTTTTGTTTTTGAAGAAGGTGAAGGAGGAAAAGCTAGCCCTAAAGAGGAAAGGGGAGAGAAAACACCCAAGCGAAGGAGCCAAGTGCAAGAAGCCATGCATCACCGAAACAGCCCTCTTTCCATGGGCTTTAGGGTTTGGCCCAGCAGAGGTCAGCGGTGTTTGTGATTGCGCTGATGTTCCGGGAATCACATTGTCTCCCAGCCCGGGGCCTGAGGCTCACAGATCAATCCATTGTCTGGCAGTCCTGAAGCCAGGGCTTGTCCAGCACGAGAGTTTGTCCTGATAAGGCCCCCCCAGGAGGTTTGAAGCTGATCTAGGACTCTGAAGAATGCTGTGTGCCAGACTCTAAGATTGGGCCAGGAATCCATGCTGGCTTCAACCATCCCTGTGTGTACACACGCAGGCAGGTCACAGGCACCAACTCCTCGGACATCTTCCCTCAGGACCTAGACACTTAAGAGTGTGAGACCAGGTGAGTCACTTAGATCTCTCTGTACCTCTGTCTTCTCATCCATAAATATCATCAGAAGTATATTCCTCATAATTTTATCTCGATTGGAGCAGCTATTAAGTCTATTAAGATGATCTATATAAAGTTGTCATTTGTATTGGCCAAAAAAATGGCTTGTCCTAATAAGAGTTGTGATTAACACCTAGTATGTGCTTTATAGATGCTAGTTGAGAGGCAGGGTGCCAGTGGCTCACGCCTGTCATCCTAGCTATTCAGGAGACTGAGCTCTGAGGAACACAGTTCAAAGCCAGCCCCAGGCATGAAAGTCTGTGAGACTCTTTTCTCCAATTAATCACCAGAAAACTGGAAGTGGCTTTGTAGCTCAGAGTGGTAGATTGCTAGCCTTGAGCTGAAGAGCTCAGGGACAGAGCCTAGGCCCAGCGTCGAAGCCCCATGAAGAAAGAAAGAGAGAGAGAGAGAGAGAGAGAGAGAGAGAGAGAGAGAGAGAGAGAGAAAGAAAAAGTCTCAAGGACTTTCTTATCCAAGCTGGCTTCAAACTTCAATCCTCAAATCACAGTCTCCTGAGTTATAAGGGTTACAAATGTGAGCCACCAACACCCAATTATTTATTTTTGAGACAAGGTCTTGCTATGTTGCCCCATCTGGCCTTGAATTCTCAATCCTTCTACCTCTGCCTCCAAACTGTTATGTTGTACAGGCATGTGCCACAGAAGACCTATCTTTAAAATAATTAATTAGATCATTCTGATATTATTTAGGAGGTAATTGTGGCACACTGAATATTGGACCAAATGGAACTGGTTCTTTTATTTTTCTTTTGCCAGTCCTGGGGCTTGAACTCTGAGCTTTTGTGCTCAAAACTAGCAGTCTGCCACTTTGAGTCACAGTGCCATATCCAACTTTTTTCTTTCTTTTCTTTCTTTCTTTATTTATTTTCTTCCTTTTTTTTTTTTGCAGTTAATTGGAGATAAGAGTCTCCTGCCTGTCCTGCCCATGATATCTTTGAACCTTGATCCTTAGATCTCAGCCTCTGAGTAGCTAAGATTAGCAACAGGAGCCAATTAGCTCTCTTGATGAGTCCTGCGCTTAACCCAGCTGCTTTCTTCAATCTCTTGCTACATGAAACTCATAGATTACATTAAAGTTTATTTGTGCAGAAACAATAGTATAACAACACTAAGAGAAATAAAAATGAATGGAAAATTCAATCATGATCTTCTTTTTGGACAAATCAACCCGTTTAATTTTTCCTTGTTCCCATCTGGTACTTGTCTCTATGCATAAAACATTTTTTACATAGTTGTAAAAATCCAATTTTGCATTCAGCTTTTGGAAAACATTGTAATATTGTAAGCTGTTTCGCATCCTGCTACTTAGTCTTTGCAATTCTCTTCAATGATCCTGTTATTTACTCTGTAGATTTACCATTTCTGAGCATTTCTTTAACTGCTAGACATACATATGTTGGGTTTTTGTTATTGTTGTTGTTATTGTCGCTTCTTTGGTTTTTTTTAAGTTGTTATTAGAAGCCAGGCATGGTAGTATATACCTTTAATCCCAACCCTTGGGAGCCAGGAAGAGTTCAAGCTTGAGGCCGACCTAGAGTACATAAGGAGATGCTTATTAAAAACCAAGACACTGAGAATCACAGAAATCATGAGACAAAGGACAAAGAGTGAATCCATGCTACAGTGATACTCACAAGACACTATATTGGAAATGAACTTTACCACTTGAGGTGGGGGAGGGAAAGTGGGAGAAAATGAGAGAGGGGGTAACACCTTTCAAAAAGAAATATACTCATTACCTTACTTTTGTTAACTGGAACCCCTCTGTACAATTAAAAACAAAAACAAAATCCAAGATGCAAGCTAAATGGCACTGGCTCACAGCTATGATCCTACCTACTTAGAAGGCTGAGATCTGAGAATCAAGGTTCAAAGCAAGCCTGGGCAGGAAAGTCTATGAGACTTTCAACCAAAAGGCAGGAGAGGAGCTGTGGCCTTGCATGAAAAGCTAAGGGACAGCACTCAGGTCTTGAGTTCAAAGCTCCAATATGTATATATACACCACACACACCACACACACACACACACACACACACCAGCCAAAACCAGAATTGGAGGTATGTCTCAACTAGTTAAGTACACCTCAGCCTAGCAAGTCAGTCTTGAGTTCAAACTTCAATATCAGACAGACAGACAAAAAGACTGGACAGACAGACAGACGTGGGCTTATTGGGGGGATCTGTTGATGGATTCCAATGTGAATGCTCTGGGGTTCAAGGACGATAAGGAGCTAACCACAGAAGGAAATACATAGTAAAGTGCCACAAATTCTACATTGACAAAATGAGGCAGGAAGAATTGGGGAGCACAGTGAAGGCAGCCTCACTGTGAGCCGTGTAGGGGCTTTATCCCTAGGACGTGTGTGTAGGGGAGGAAACATAGGGCTATTCTAGAAAGCCAGGGGAGCCAGGAGCGTTAGCTTAGAAGAACCGTGTGGAGACAGATAGGCAAGAGATGCACTCAGAAAAGTGCATTGAGGAGGTAAAACTGCCAAGACTTGATCACAAGCTGGATGCTGGCAGCACAAACCTATAATCCCAGCTGTTCAAGAGGCTGAATCTGAAGACAGGGGTTCAAAGCCAGCCAGGGCAGGCAAGCCTGAGAGACGCTTATCTATCAATTAACCAGCTAAAAGCTGGAAATGAGAGCATAGCTCAAAGGAGCAAAGTACCAGCCTTGAGCAGAAAAAGCCAAGCAAGAGTGGTCCTGAGTTCAAGCCCCATTACTGGCACAAAGCCTGTACTTCTATGTGTATTTCACAATGTGCTGTCCTTTCTGATCTCACACCTGTCTCTCTTTCTAGGTCATGGGTTCCATCATGTTTCAGGCTTTCTTTTCTTCTGTTCTGCCCCCATCATTTGCATAGCATTTGTTCATACCAGGAGTCCAACTGAGGCAGGCCACGAAACACAGCCGGAAGTGGTCCTGTGGCTCAAGTGGTAGAGCTCTAGTCTTGAGAAAGCCCAAAGACAGTGCTCAGGGCCTGAATTCAAGCCAGGACTGGCAAAAAAAAATTAGGGTAGGGTGTGGGAATGTGGCCTCGTGGCAGAGTGCTTGCCTAGCATGCATGAAGCCCTGGGTTCGATTCCTCAGTACTACATACACAGAAAAAGCTGGAAGTGATGCTGTGGCTCAAGTGGTAGAGTGCTAGCCTTGAGCAAAAGAAACTCAGGGACAGTGCCTAGACCCTGAGTTCAAACCACAGGACTGGAAAACAAAAGATTGGGGTACAGAGGGGAGTCAGAGCTTCAGGGGCAGGTGGAGCCCATCTGATCTGGAGAAGTTTAACGTCTGTACCCGGTCATAGACGGTGCCTGTTGGTGACTCAGGGAATCACTAGCCCTCTTTCTCAAATGCCCTTGCTCTCCTTTCCTATTGAAAAGGAGCTGAAACTGGCCTAGTATAGGCATTTCTGGTTTCAAACATTGCCAGGGAGTGTTTGCTGGAAGAATTAGTCCCTTCTCATCTACCTAACACAAAGGGAGCTCCCAGAGGCAAGGAGAATTCACCCACCTTAGAAAAAAAAATTGTCAGCTAAAAGACAAGAAATGCATCTAAATGACAAATAAGTTTTTCATATCAACACATCCCAAATACTTCATAGAACATAGTTACACCAAATAAATAAATAAATTGCTTATCTGAAATTCAAATTTAACTAGACATTCTGTATCTATCCTCCCCTCTTGTTAATTATAATATCCCAGTGCTTCCAGACAACACAAAAAGCAGACACTTGGGATTCTTGCTGATATCCTTGAGCTCCTGGATCAAGCCTTGCCTGAAGCTCACATTGCTGACATGTTCAGGTCAGACTAGAAGGTTTGAAACTAATTTTCTGTTCTTCAGCACCTCCCTTCTCCTCACAGACTGAGCTGCTGCTGAGAGCTAGAATCTCTGGAACCAAAGATCTTGTCAATTCCAAGCTTGCTCCTCATGGTTCCTGAGTCTGGCTGCCTTTGAGTAGCTCTGTCCCTTTTCCATTGGAGACCCAGAATCCCCATAAACACTCCCTTGCTAACCCTCTCTATATTTTTAGATGGAAACCATTGGAGAAACACAGCTTTGTCTTCAGCTTCCTCTCCCCTCCTACCCAGAGTGGTCTGAGTGGAGGCCAGGAGCCTCCGGGAGAAGTCAGTCAGTCGTTACCCCTGCCCTGAGGGTGCCCTGGCTTCAGCCCTCCACACAGACTAACCAGTGTCTTCCTGGCTCCAGGACACTGTGGAGCTGCCTTGAGACCAACAGCAAATTGGCCAGTTTGTTTTCCTTTGGGACCAGAAGAAACCAGCTCCTTTGAGTTCTTAATGGCCAGGCTTGGAGACCCAGCTTGCCAGGAGAAGGAGGATGAAGGAAGTAGAGGCTTTCGGGGAGGGGGGTAGTGGAGGGAGCTCTGGCCAGGGCATGAAAGAGGCAGAATTTGCTGGAAATTGGGGACCCCAGCCAAGACCAGGTGGAAAGATCAATTCAAGCTTTATGAATTGGTCCCTTGATTTTTTTTTTTTCTTTTTTGAGTCTAACTTTCCTCATCTGTAAAACAGGGTTGGGCCATGCAACCAAATACTGGATGGCAATCTAGGTCCATAATCAGGCCTCGGGCTTGAGGCAGGGGCTGTGTACAAAAAGCCCAGTGACAAGAGTATGAAACCACTTCGAGTACTGGTGGCTCATGCCTGTCGTCCTAGCTAATTCGGGAGGCTGAGATCCGAAGATCTCAGTTTGAAGCCAGCCAAGGCAAGGCAAGTCTGCGAAACTCTTCTCCCCAATAAGCGACTCAGAAAAAGCCAGACATGGTACTGTGATTCAACACTAACCTTAAGCAAAAATGAAGCTCAGGATAGCACGTGGGTCCTGACTGATGCACACAGAAACCTCTTAAAGTATTGAACCCGCCCTGCCAGGCAACCGGCCGTGTTCTTCCATGAAAATAAGGTATGCAGTGAGAACCATTTAACCGGCTCTTCTGGGTGTTTCCTAGATCTGTTTCTGTCAGCACTGTGTCTTGTCTCCTGTAAGATTCCTGAGGATAGACTACGTCTCACTCCACAGAAAGTTAGCCTGTATGCCCACACTCTTTCACAGAAGCAATTCCTTCCTCAGAGAGCTCCTGAAGTCAATCCAAGCTGACCGAGCATTTAGCTACCTGCTGGTAGCTTATGCCTCTAATCCAGGCTATTCAGGAAGCTGAGATCTGAGGATCAGAGTGGGAAGCCAGCCAGGGCAGAAAGTCTGTGAGACTCTGATTTTCACTGAACCACCAAAAAGCCAAAAGTGGAACTATGGCTTAAGTGGAAGAGCAAAACAGCTTAGGGACAGAGCCCAGGCCCTGGGTTCAAGCCCTAATACACACAGACACACACACACACACACACACACACACACACACACACACACACACACACACACACAATTTATGGTAAAAACTCTTCATATTTTTCTTCATACCATGTTTCATCTCTCTTCTTGGGTTTTCCAGGCAGCTTTCCCAGGCTTGTCCCCTCTTGCTAGAAAATTCCCTAATGTTGTGTTTTAGTATCAGTAGCCTTTTTCTTGCTACAAGTATTTATACTTTGCGAGTTTCTACACAACCTCCTATTGGAGGTCCCACTAGACCCAGACCCCAGCTCAAGCTTGTGTGTGTGTGTGTGTGTGTGTGTGTGTGTGTGTGTGTGTGTGTACACTTGTGAGCTGTGCTTTTAGGATAAATGAAACAGACTGATTTAGTACAAAACATTGGCAAAACATTGGATCATACTCTCTGAATACCTTTCCTTTTAATTTGCGAAACTGCCCAAGGAGGAAAGAAATATAATCATTTGATAGAAGAGGAAATCAAGACTTAGTGATGGTAAGAATTTGCCCAAGATTACAGCTAGAACATAGCTCAGGCCAAGATGCAAGACAGGAGACTGTGCCAGGCCAGAATACTGAATCCTGCTGCCTCCTCATGCTGAACTATGCCTCCCCTCTTTTTCTTTCTCTTTCTCTTTCTTTTTGTCTTTCTCTTTCTCTTCCTCTTTCTCTCTCTCCTTCTTCCTCCCTCCCCCCTCTCTCATTGGCCTTCTTGCTCACCCACTCAGAAAGCAGTTCTGACCATCCTTGTAGAGCCTGTAGAGCCCAGTTGTAGGCAGTTCAAAGTGGGTATGAAGCAAGAACGCAGTTAGATTAATACTTCAAAGTCTGCAGACCAAGCCGGCTGCGGTGGCTCACGCCTGGAGTCTTACTCAGGAGGTGGAGATCTGAGGATCGCAGTTCAAAGCCAGACCGGGCACTAAAAAACGAGAGACTCTTATCTCCAATTAACCATTTAAAAAAAGAGAAGTGGCACTGTGAAAAAGTATTCCAGCCAGTGAGGAAAAGCATTCCATACTGAGTGCAAGGCCTGGTCTTGGACCAAAAAGAAAAAGAAAAGAAGAGAATGATATAACTTAGGACTGGAGGCATGGCTCAGCTGGTAGAGTACCAGCCAATGAATGAAAGGGTCAGTTACCAAGTTGGAGTCTCAATCCTGGGAGGAAGCCAGAACACATCGGGAGAGACAGGCGCTGGTGGCTCACGACTGAAATCCTAGCTACTTAAGAGGCTGAGATCTGAGGATCTGAGCTCCAGACTGGGCAGAAAAGTCTGAATGATTCATATGTCCAAATAACCAACAAAAAGGTTGAAGAAGAGATGGGACTCAAGTGGTAAAGCTCCAACTTGGAGCCAAAATGCTGAGAGATCACAGGCCTTGAGTTTCAGCCCAGTACCAGCATGAAGAAGGAGGGGGGGGAGGAGGAGGAGGAGGAGGAGGAGGTGCTGAGAAGGCTTCCCTCCGTCTCCACTCATGACCAGCCTGCCTCACTTCCAGCTGTACCCCCAGCCCTAGATCTGGATAGGGCCGCCTCTCCCTGCCAGGCTGCCCTGTCTCAGCCCCCTGGGCCAGCAGGACTTGGGCATTAAAGCCCCAAGTGTCCATAGCTGGACACCACAAGGCTCTGTGGTCCAAGTTGTGAGGCAGGTCCAGCGCTCTCCTTCCCAAAGGAAGCCAGGCCCTCTGAGTAAGCCTGCCATGAACTGTGCACTTCCCTCTCCTTTGAAAAAGAAGCATTCTCTGTGGCTGCGTTGGCCCTCACCCTGGCTGGGCAAGTCTGGTACAAAGCCCTATGTCAGAGAATCCTTTGTAAACTCTGGGGGGGAAAGAGAAGGCAGGGAAAAAAAGGAAGCTTCTATTTATCCGGATGGTTGACATCCAGAGAAGGAATATTATTGTTTCACCAGTCAAATACTGGGACTCTGCTTTTAAATATATATAAATATATGTGTGTATATATATATATTTATTTATTTATTTTCCATCTGCAGGACCCAAGTCCAGAGTCTTTGTGAACCTCAGCCAACACACACAGGCCCTGGGGACTGGGTCCTAGCCCATTTCTTCCCTGCCTGCCACAGGTCCTATTACATGCCCTGGTCTCAGACATGCAAACACTCACTGTGTGGCATTCTCCAAGCCCATCACTGGGTCCCTTTTCCTGTTCTAATGTATCCCAGGGGGCCAAGGTGGAGCTGGGGGTCAGTTCAAGAGCTAGCTGAGACACAGTGGCTACAGAAAGGATGCACAGAATGATGTAGCCAACCTCCTGTCAGCTACTGGACAAACCACCCAGGGATGGGGCATGCGCAGAGCTCACTGGCTCTTCCACACTGGTTTGGCCCAGCATCACGTCAGTAATTCTAGCTACTCAGGAGGCTGACATCTGGATTTGTTTTTGTTTTGCCAGTCCTGGGGCTTGAAGTCAGGGCCTGAGCACTGTCTCTGAGTAGCTATTTGCTCAAGGATAGAGCTCTACTACTTTAGCCACAGTACCACTTTTGGCTTTTTCTGTGTATGTGGTACTGAGCAATCGAACCCATGGCTTCATGCATGCTAGACAAGCACTCTACTACTAAGCCACATTCCCAGCCCAGGAAGCTGGCATCTGAAGGTCCCTGATTGAAGACAACCCAAGCAGGAAAGCAAAAGCTGGAGGCAGAAGTGTAGCCTTGAGAGAGAGAGAGAGAGAGGAGAAAGTTAAAGCCCTGAATTCAGCAAACACACACATACACACACACAGCGTTGGGGAGAGGATAACCCTTTCTTTTTTACATGATAAATATAACACAGTCGTAAAAGTAAACTCGGGAAACATGGAT
Source organism: Megascapheus bottae (assembly GCF_031878675.1). Classification (NCBI taxonomy): domain Eukaryota; kingdom Metazoa; phylum Chordata; class Mammalia; order Rodentia; family Geomyidae; genus Megascapheus; species Megascapheus bottae. The sequence continues at coordinate 7,868,599 of NC_143533.1, forward strand.
AAGTAAAAGGAGAAAATGAAAATCACCAAATTTCCCATCTCCCGCAAAGAGTAATAACTATAATTATATTTTACATAAGCTAAGCACTCGCTCTCTGTATGTTATACCTCTTTTTGAAGACACAAGGATAATATTCAGCATGTATATATCTATTATCTTATAACTTGCTTCCCACTTCCCTGTTATTTTATCGTGATTAGCTTCCCGTTTCATTACATGCTCATGTGAAATATTTTTCATAGCTCCGTAGTATTTTATTCAGCTGCTGCATTTTAATTTCTGAGATGATAGTTAAATAGATATTTAGGTGGGATTTTTCAAGGCTATCATCACCAGAGGAACACTCATGAAACTATCTCTTTGAGAACATGGACAGCTGTTTGTAAAGACTAATAATACAGCTACCACACTTAATGTGCCCGCTTAATGTGTACTTTATCTAGAAAAACATCCAGTCTAGCCAAGCCCTGGTAACTCACACCTGTAATCCTAGCTACTCAGGAGGCTGAGATCTGAGGATCAAAGTTTGAAATCAACCTGGGCAGACAAATCTGAGAGACTTTTATTTCTGATTAGCCAGCAAAAAGCTAGAAGTAGAGGTATGGTTCAAGTAGTAGAGCACCAGTCTTACCACCCTGGCTTATAGAGGACCTGGCTGTGCACATGGCCTGGGGTCTGAGGGAGCCAGTGATGAAAAATTCTAGCTAGGTACTGACTCTCTGTAAGGCTTACAGTAAGTCACTGCCCCTCTTGTAGGGCCCCTTCCTCTAGCCTTCATCCACCTGTTGACCTCAGCAAGGTCACTGTCCCCTGGAGAGTCCCCTGATGCCTGGAGGTCGCTTGCAACAGCCCTCAGCGCTCAGTACAGACCTGTCCACTATGTGTTCAAATGCTATGGAATGGAGAGTGGACGTCAGTCGTGGTCTGCCTAGAAGTGACCTTCAGAAGGGCTTAGAACCTTCCATTCCTCCACTAGAATTGTAGGGAACTTGGTTACCAATCTCCACAGAGATTGGGGTTCTCTTGGTCATCGGTGGCCTGGGGGAAGTGGGGGGACAGAAGGGGAGGGAGGAGAGGAGTCCAGGTTGGGGGACACATGGAGAGCAGGTCAGTTCGCAGCTGCAGAGTTTCCAGGACCTGCAAGTCTACCTGCAACTGCCAACTGCCGGGGTCTAGCTCTGAAGGAGGAGCCGGGAGGCCGGGTGGCAGTGGTGGCTCTCCAGGGGGAGGGGGGGGGCTTGGGAGACAGGAGCATGCTGGACCATAAATCAAATGAGGTGTAAAATTGTTCGGTGCCACGCTTCATAAAACTGCTGCAACATGTCGTTAATGGCGGCCCCAGAGCTGGGGACACGGACGGGCACCTGGCAGGCGGGCGGGTGGCGATTAGTTGAGGAGTGATGGTGGGTGGGAGCTGAGGGGAGGGAGGGGGATTGCTTACCCTACTCATCCTGCTGTGGGGGGGGGGGTCTGGTACCTGAGGACCAGGTATCAGGACCTTGCCATCCCCACCTGGCACACAACGCTGAATGTCCAGGTGAAGGTCACAGCCCAGGCTTCCAACAGACGGGGCCCACACATGGTGGAAGACATCCAACAGGCCACAGGCTGCCCCAGAAACAGCCACGGCCACGGAGCCCAGCCACTGGGGCAGGCTGCTGACCCAGCCTGCCAGCCTGTCTGGGCTCCAGCCTCACCTGAGCACCGCAGCAGGTGCCTGCACCCAGTGAACCAGCACTGCCCAGGGGCGCTTTATTTGTTCTTTTATGAAGGGAAAAAGAAGGGAAGGAGAAAGAGGAAATCAGAGGGGAAAACAGAAGGAAGGAAGGAAAGAATGCAGGAGGGAAAGATGGAAGTAGGGAAGGATGGGAGAAAGGGAAAATGAGAGGGAGAGGGAGGGAAAGGAGGGAAGGAGGAGGAAAGGAGGAGAGTAGAGAGAGGAAGGAGGAGGGAGGAAGAGGGAAGAAAAAAGGAGGCAGGAGGGAAGTATAAGAGGAAGTAGAGAGGAAAGGGAGGGGGAGGAAGAGGAGGAAGAAGGGAGGGAGACAGGGAGGTAAGAGGGAACCCTGTAAAAGCATTATGTAGTCTCTTAAGAACATGGTTGCAGAGATGGGAATGTGGCTTAGTGGTAGAGGGCTTGCCTAGCATTCATGAAGCCCTGAGTTCGAGTCCTCAGTACCACATACACAGAAAAAGTCAGAAGTGGAGCTGTGGCTCAAGTGGTAGAGGGTTAGCCTTGAGCAAAAGAAGCTTAGGAACAGTGTCCGGGAACTGAGTTCAAGCCAGGAAGGAAGGAAGGAAGGAAGGAAGGAAGGAAGGAAGGAAGGAAGGAAGGAAGGAAGGAAGGAAGAAAGGAAGGAAATAAGCAAGCCCCTGGCAGCTTAGGCCCTAGGACTGCCTTCTCCGGATGCACTGGGGTTGACATTTTTTTAAAACCAGTCCTGGGCTTGAGCTCAGGGCCTGAGCACTGTCCTTGGACTTTCTCAAGGCTAGAGCTCTACCACTTGAGCCTCAGCACCACTTCTGGCTTTTTTTCTATGTATGTGGTACTGAGGAATCGAACCCAGGTCTTCATGCATGCTAGGCAAGCACTTGAACCACTAGGCCAAACTCCCGGCCCGCTTTTGTTATTTTTCAAATAGGCTCTTGCTCTTTGCCTGGCCAGCTTGAATCTTGCTTGATCTTCTTATTTAATGTTCCTGGTATCTGAAAAGTAAAAATGAGGATCAGGGTGATGAAGATTCTTGCTCAAGCTCACACAGCTGAGAAAAAAAAAATGAATAGTAAGGCTATGTGCTCCAGGAGGGGCTTTGAAAGCCTGGGCTTGGTCCTTGAGGTTAAAGGGAGAGGTGCTAGAAAAGTCCTGAAGACAGACGTCACTTCCTGTGGAAGACAGACGTCACTTCCTGCACAAAACAGTGCTCTGTGGCTGAATGGAGGGAGTTCTGCTTGGACACCGTAGAGCAAGTCTCTGCCTCTGTGCTGCCTGCAGGAGCTTCCCTAGGGCTCCAGCCATCTGTGAATTTCTCTTCCTTGAGTTCAGCTCTCTGGGTGGTCTGGCCCCCTCTTCATTCCCTGACTCCTGACCTCAACCCATTAGTGTGAACTGTCTGGGTTACATCTGCTCCTAGCAGAGACAAGTTGGTCTGGATCACAGCCCTCTCCTCCATCACAGCTGGCACAGCTGGCCCTGGCTTCCCTCCGCTGAAGATGTCAATGGCCCCCACTTCCTTTCTGCTCCAGGCAGAGCAAAAGCTGGATGGGGAGGAAGAGAGAGGGGATGGGGTGAGAAAGGAACAAGGACAGAAATGGCATGCTCCAGTGAGGACTCGCAAAATCAAAGAGGTGCTTCTACGTGCAATAATTTACCCAGAAACACAGGAAGAAAGCTTCCCTCTCATTCATCAAAGGTCAAGAGGCTGGCTTCTAGCATGTGGCTGGTTCAGAACTCTGGCAGGTTCCAGTGGACATAACATCCTTTGCATTTCACCTGGGCATTCGAGGTCTTCTCCAGGCAGGGTGGAGCCTGGCTCTGTCCACCTCACCTTTGGGCGCCATTTTCTCAGCTTCTTCACGTACTCCTCACTTCCCTACCCCCACCCTTGAACACGCTATGGAAGCAAACCCAGACTTGTGGTTTGGACTGATTCCAATTCGTCACGATAGACTCACACAACTTCTAACTAGGCCAAGTCATTCCCAGTGAATTCCTGTAGAGAATGTGGCTAGTTCTCACACGATCACACCAGATTCCACCAATGTAGACTTTTGTTTTGTGGTAAGATAGATTCCAGCTGAATACAATGGGCTCTGGGCTAAATGTGAAGTGGATTGAACCAATTCTCTCCAGATCAAAGCAAAGCTTTGAACTCCTCTACAACTGGTTCATTTGAAGAACAACCATTTTCTTCCTCACCCCCGTCCTGCAGGATAGCCTGGCCCTGCTCAAGATCCAGTTAATTGATGGTGGAGGAGAAGGTGAACCCAAGTCTATCTGGAGAGGGTGCCATGTTTTATGAAGGACTCACAGTTCACCAAACATCTGAGAGGAGGGTGATCATCCCTCATGGGGCCTGAAGACAGCTGCTGTGAGGTGGCTGTGAGGTGGGGACCCTAGTTCCCCACTCACCAGCTATACGGCCTTAGCTTCTCCTCTCTGAGTCTCAATGTCCTCTGGAAAAAAAAAATGCCCATAAAAATGGCATCTTGAGCCAGGCACTGGTGGATCACACCTGTCATTCTAGCTACTCAGGAGGCTGAGATCTTAAGATCGGAGTTCAAAACCAGCCCAGGCAGGAAAAGTTCCTGACACTCTTACTTCCAATAAAGCACCAGAAAACCAGAAGTGGCCCTGTAGCTCAAAGTGATAGAGCTAGCCAAAGAATTCAGAGACTGAACCCACGTCATGAGTTCAAGCCCCATAACCAATAACAACAACAACAAACAACAAAAATGTCTTCAGCTGGATGCCAGTACCTCATACCTGTAATCCTACTCACCTTGGAGGCTGAGACTGGAGGATCTTGGTTAGAAGCCAGCCTGGGCAGACAGTGACCAAGAGACATTGATCCTCATAACTGACATGCGGAACGGAAGCACCTTTGTACGGCTAGGTAGAGATCATTTGTGTATGGTTTATTTTTAAGGCCCTCATCTGTCAAGAGAAACATAGAGCAAAAAAAACCCACAGCAATGCCACCCACAGGAAAAGTACACAGTGCACAGTAGGTCTTATTATTACAAATATCCAGGTGGCAGGCACCCAATAGGCCTTCTTGTTATAACTGGCCTGGCACACAGTCAGTCTTCTTTCTTGTTATTATAATCCTCTGCTATTGGGTGGTTGCTTTGATGTCTCATCATGCAAAGGGAACACTGTGGGGGACTGATCCCAGGCTGTCAATCTCATTGGAACCCCAGCTCCTCAGCCTCAGCCTCCTGAACCCCACTCTGTCCCCTACCTGCAGGAGGAAGCAGAGAGCCCAACCCGCCTCACTATCCACTGCCAGGGGAGACTGCCACATGTTTGCCGAGAGCACTCCTGGGAGTTTGTCACTTCTAAATAGCTTTCAGGGGCCGGGAGCATGACCTAGTGGTAGTGTACTCACCTAGCATGCATGAAGCTCTGGGTTCAATTCCCCGGAACCACATACACAGAAAAAGCTCAAGCACTACAATGTCAGGCTTGAGTGAAAAAGCCAAGTGAGAGCCAAGGCCCTGTGTTCAAGCCCCAGAACCGGCTCAAAAGAAAGAAAAAGAAGGAAGGAAGGAAGAGAGGGGGGGAGGAAGAGAGGAGGGGAGGGGAGGGGAAGAGAAAGGAAGGAAAGATGAAAAGAAGGAAGGAAGAGAAGGAGGGACAGAAACAGATGGAAATGGAAAAAGGAAAAGGAAAGAAGAAAGGAAGAAATGGAAAGAAAGAAGAAAGGAAAGAAAGAAGGAAGGGAAGGAGGTAAAAAGAGAAACAGATGGGAGGAAGAAAGGATGAAAGAAGAGAGAGGAGAAAAAGAGAGCCAGAGGTGAGGCTCAAGAGAAAGAATATCTGCCTATGAATTTATTTGTATTTGGTTATTTGAAATTTGATAGGGAAGGGGGGAAAACCAAGACGGGGGGGGGAAGCGGGGGAGAGGGTAAAGGGTACCAAGACATGTGAAAGGGTATCAATGTATGTGAATTAATGCACTTTCTATATGACAAATATCATGTAACCCTTTTATTAATTGCAATAATATATATATAAAAAAAGAATATCTGCCTAAACAAGTATGAGGCCCTGAATTCAAACTCTAAACACACACACACACACACACACACAAAACAATACTTAAAGTAAAATAACCAACGACATGCACAAACACCCCTAGACACACTCAGGACAAAAACAATGTATATCAGTTATCATTTGTTGACTGTTCACTGTGTGCTGAGCCCTTTTTCCTTCTAGCATTTTCCTCCAGGGGAGGGAACCAGCCTTGAGAGGCAGGCCAGGGACCAACCTAAGCCGGAACTCTTCCATTGATTGCTAGTGGCTGCCTGAGGGGCTCTCTTGAGAAAGCTTTCTGAGGCCTCAGCTCAGGTGAACTGGAAGGAGCAGAGTGATTCGTGATGTCTGCCACGACAATTCAATGGAGTCAGGTGGCTGGCATGCTGCCTCAGTCCTCTGCCCTCCCAAGTCTCTGTACAAGGCAAACAGTTCTGTCCCCCTAACAATGGGGATCAGAGAGAGGGTTTTGAAGAGTGCATAAGTAGGAGGGGCTGCTCCCACCTCTGTGCATGCTTGCATTAGTCATTCCATTCTTGGAGCCAGAAAAAGCACATAGCCCTCCCCCCACACCGCCACCAACACCCCTGACAGCTTTCTCCCACCAAATGTCCCAGCATGTCAACTTGCTTATTGACTAAGGCAGGGCTTAGTCACCAGTGGCTGCACAGGGACTATGGAGAGAGAGAGAGAGAGAGAGAGAGAGAGAGAGAGAGAGAGAGAGAGAGAGAGAGAGAGAGAGAGAGAGAGAGGGGGGGGGGTTTGGGGGTGCCAGAGAACTGGACAAGTCCTCTCCAGAAGGACAGAGGCCAGAGGGACCTCCTTTTCATGGGGTGTGTGATAGGAAAACACACACTTCCATCTTTTTGCTGGTTAATTTGAGATATGAGTTTATTAGAGTTGTCTGCCCCAGCCTGGCTTTGAACCCCAATCTTCAGATTTCAGCTTCCTAAGTAGTTAGGATTACAGATGTGAGCCAGAGACTCCCAACTGGAAGAGCCCTGCTTTAAACAATATGATGCTCTCTCTCTCTTTTTTTTTGGGGGGGGGGGGGGAAATGTCAGTTGTGGGGCTTGAACTCACCACCTGGGCTCTCTCCCTGAGCTTTTCCACTCAAGGCTAGCATGCTACCACTTTGAACCACAGCACCACTTCAGGTGTTCTGATAATTTACTAAACATGAGTCTCTCATACTTTCCTGCCTGGGCTGGCTTTGAACCCCGATTCTCAGATCTCAGCCCCTAGAGTAGCTAGGATTACAGGCATCAGGCACCAGCACCCGCATCCCAATCCTAATTCATCTGAAGTGTTCTCCCTTGATACCCAAGGACCTTCTTCTGCATGTGGGGCTCTCTCTAGCACCCCTGGCTAGGGGCTCCAGAGCATGGAGAAGATCTGACCAGCTATCAGTGCTTCCCGGAGTGTGGCAGCTCTGGGCTGAGAACTATGGGGCCCCAGGGCCACCAGTTGCCTGGACCACAGCTGCAAAAGTTGTGCTTGAGAACCTCCCAGTGTCGCTGTGTCATTGGGCGTCTGATGGCTGGGCTCTGGGACTGAAAGCGATAGGTGGAAAGTAGATCAATCCAATCCACGTCATTGAATCTTCTGTCTTGCACTTCGGCTGGTACCCACCTGTCAGGAAAGCCCGTCCTTTCCTTCAAGAAAACAGCCCAAGTCCTTGTTTAGCTAGGAAAGGAGTAGCCGTGTAGACGTTTAGAGATGAAGGGGGAGAAAAAAAGAAACTGAGATCTTTTTTCCCCACCCTGAAACAGAACTTGAGTCATTTTCCTGCCACTCAGTGCTTACTGAGACTTGCAAAGATTCCACCAGCAGGCTGGGCCCAGGGGCTCACACCTGTCATTCTAGCTACTCAGGAGGCTGAGATCTGAGGATGGAGATTCGAAGCCAGCCCAGACAGGAAAGCCCATAGGACTCTGATCTCCGAGGAAGCACCAGAAATAGCCAGACGTGGAGCTGTGACTCAAACTGTAGAGCATGAGCCTTGAGCAAGAGAGTTCAATGACAGCCCCCAGGCCCTGAGTTCAAGCTCTGGGACCAACACACACACACACACACACACACACACACACACACACACACACAGATTCCAAAGCCACTGCTTCCCAGCAGACAGTACGTAATCACCCCCAATCCTCTGTTCTCCCCACTGCCACAGGTGCAAGTGTGCGTGTGTGTGTGTGTCTGTGTGTGTGTGTCTGTGTGTATGAAGTCATTGTTCACTGTTTTGCTGGGGAGGCAGCAGAAGTTAAGGCGGCATCGAATGCCCCTCCTCCATCTAGCCCTTGGGTCAGATTGGCTTTTCTTGCCATCTGCGTCCATCCCACCCTCCAGCTGGGCTCGGAGATGCTGGCTGGATGCCTGGGAGAGGCTCCGTCCATCTTTTGATGGACAGATTGTCCTTTCTACAAAAGATTGGCCAGGAGGAGATCTGTGCTACCTCATCGTCAATCATTCAGTCAACACACACACACACACACACACACACAATCAACATGGCCCCAGCCAGGACCTCCATCCTAAAGGCTAACACTAGAGGTACCCTCTGTGACCCCCAAGCTGCTTCTGGGTCCTGAGCGGCCCCTGGGCATCAGCTCTCAGCCTGGCTACCTCCTTGACCACTCGTGATCATAAATGTACAATGGAAGCCAGCTGCCTGCCAGTGGCTCACGCCTGTATCCCTAGCTCCTCTAGAGGCTGAGATCTGAGGATGGCAGTTCAAAGCCAGCCAGGGCAGGAAAGTCTGTGACACTCTTATCTCCAGGTAGCCACTAGAAAACTAGAAGTGGAACTGTAGCTCTAAGTGATAGAGTGCTACTTTGAGCACAAATATTCAGGGACAGTGGCCAAGCCCTGAGCTCAAGCCAGGACTGGCATAAAAACAAAAAACAAAACAAAACAAACAAACAAAAACCTACAGTGGAGGTCGTTAGCTGGTCTACCCTGCTTCCAGAAATTTCTCAGATCGAGGGAAGAGCTCAGATGACTTGTTCTCACCAATGACTTAGGGGTAAAAATAATGTGTGTAATTTCTGAACTGGATCGTGTTATCACTGATGTGAGACCTTCCAGAGCCTTCCTCCCTCCATGGTGGGCATAGGTGGTGTTTCAGATGATGGCTGCGATGCCAGTCTGTGGATGGCTACAAATCTCAGGCAACATGAATAAAATGACAAGGGAGAGACAAACCTGGTGCAGGTCCGGGAAATATGAAGGCTGTTTGTTACAGCAGCAGAACCCAGCTACCCTAACCAATACTCTTCCTAGGGTTGTGAAGACTCTGGGGGTAAACCAGACCTGTCCAGTACTCCATAGAAGGGAAACGTGACCTCCAGGAGATCCAAGAGACAGAACGTGTAGCTTAGGGTGTCCCCATCTAGATGCCAAGGACAAAAGGTCACTAGAGGTAGACACGAGCATCCTTGGAGCAAATGAGGACAAAATTATTCAGCTGTTGACTGTGTGGGTTCAGTGGGTGGATATTAAGCAGAAGCCATGGTCTGTCTAGTTGCAGTGACAGAAGCGAGATCGTCTGATGTAGAGTGGCAAAAAAAAAAAAAAACAGGAAGAGAAAGCTGTAGTTCTGACAGAGCTGCCTAGAGACCCCAGGAGGAGCTGGAGTATTGTATGCACAACATACATACACACACACACACACACACACACACACACACACACACATTTTGTACACATACTTGGAGACCAATGAATCCCAAGGCCTCAGCCTTGAGTGGCATGAGTTGTAATGGAGTAAATGCAGGTCCCTGAGGGGTCTGCACAGAGCCCAGTCCCAGCAGTGTGGCTTACTGCTTCACTGGCTTACCACCCAGTTCCAGACCCAGTTCCAATGACCCAGCTGAAAGTCAGGAAGAGCACAGGAATGATTGCAAACCATGAAAGAATCTGCCTCTGCCATCTAGATTTCACCCTAGGTCTCTACTCTTAGTTACTTGTTTTTGGTTGACTTAAAAATCTCCAAGTCGGGTACAGTAGCTCATGCCTGCAATCCTAGCTATTCAGGAGGCTGAGATCTGAGGGTCGTAGTTCAAAGCCAGTGGGAGCAGCAAAGTCTGTGAGACTCTTATCTCCAATGAACTACCAAAAAATCAAGAGTGGTGCTGTGGCTCAAGTGGTAGAGCACTAACCTTGAGCAAAGAAGCTCAGAGACAGTGGCTAGGCCCTAAGTTCAAGTCCCAGGCAAAACAAAAAAATCAAGTGGTTGAATGCAGAATGATCAGGAGGGGCAGCTATGCCTTCTGGGAGCTGATACGGCAGATATCACTGCATAGCCCATGCCTGCCCCAGCAACAGAGGACCTAGATATGGTTCCAAAGGGCTGGGTGTACCCCAGCAGAGAGTGCCCACAGACTACTTAGGGTGTGACAGGGAAAAGCCAAAGAAATGCCGGCAACCTCATCAGTGTGTGTGTGTGTGTGATTATTATACTGTATTCGCAACTTTTGTGTATGTGTGACCTTGTTTCAAGGCGTAAATACTACCAACAAACCACAGGTTTGCACTACTTTGGAGAACTTTTTACAGGTAGTGCCTGTCTTTGTTGGTGTCAGAGCGCCCTCTCCTGGCAATCTTGTCACAATGCTGTACATGCCACCTGGTAGAGTCTAGGTCTAAATTCGACTTTGTCCTCAAGAGGTCACCTCGTTCCACCCTCAGCCTCTCCTCACCTGGACCACAAAGATACTGGGATTTCCAACCTCCATCATTCTAGAAGTGTCTCCTTTTTTTGGCCCAGATGCTGACAGCTTCTGTAAGGATTCATCCTTGTAGACACACATGATGAAAAAGAAAAGCTAAGGCAGTAAGTCTCTAGGCCAATGACAGGGCGGCACGAGGCAGCCAGATGGAAGGAAAACGACAGAACCCTCTGCCTGACCTGAGGCTTATCACCTACCCACTCACAACCCAGTTTCTTCATTTTTTTTGCCCTGGAGACCTGAAACCTGCCCAGACAGAAAAATAATAGCTCTCAGTTTCCAATGAATGGGTGGTCACATGTCTGGGGCTACCTGGGGACAGCCCAATTCACACCTCCGGCCCAGCTTAATTACTACTGACCCTCTTCCTCCCTCCCAAATGTCCAGGAAATCATAAATCGTCTGACCACTCCATCAAGTACTAACCATCTCCTGAGTAGCTGGAAGACACATGGTCCATTTCTCAGCTGTGAACCCACTTTTTTTTTTTTTTTTTTTTTTTTTTTTGCCAGTCCTGGGCTTGAGCTCAGGGCCTGAGCACTGTCCCTGGATTTTCTCAAGGCTAGAGCTCTACCACTTGAGCCTCAGCACCACTTCTGACTTTTTTGCTACGTATGTGGTACTGAGGAATCGAACCCGGGTTTTTGTCCATGCTAGGCAAGCACTCTACCACTAGGCCAAACTCCCGGCCCTGAACCCACTTCTGAAAGGACTTTTTTTTTTTTTTTTGCTTGAGGAAGCCATTTTCCTTTTCATTTGTGCCAGAATACACAAGTCATACAATTGAACACAAATGTCATACAAGCCAGGCCTTGGTGGTTTGCTCCTGTAATTTTTACTACTAAGGAGGCTGAGATCTGAGGATTGCAGTTCTAAGCCAGACCTCCAGGAAAGCCAGTGAGACTCTCATCTCCAATAACCTACTCATAAAAAGCTGGAGGTGGGGGAGAAACTTCCCTCCACAAAGCATGGCTGCAGACTTCCACTGCTGACCTAAAGGACATTTGAAGCCTCCCCTCCCACCCCAATTAGTCTGAGCCCTTGTTTCTCACCATGTCTTCCAAGCTTGATGTGACCTGTATTGGAAGATTGTATCCAAACACACGTTGGGGCTTGCAAATCAATTTTGTCTTGTCTTATTTTTGCGCCAATTCTGTGACTTGAACTCCAGGCCTGGATGTTTGTCCCTGTCCCTTAGCTTGTTTTGTTTAAGGCTGGCACTCTACCACCTGAACCACTGTTCAACTTCCTGTTTTTCCATTCTGGCCTTTTTTGTTGTTGTCAATTCAAGGCCTGAGCTTTTTTCACTCAAGGCTAGCACTCCACCACTTTGAGCCACAGTGCAACTTCTGGTTTCTGGTGGTTCAGTGGAGACAAGAGTCTCGTAGAATTTCCTACCAGGGTTGGCTTCAAACTGTGATCCTCAGATCTCAGCCTCCTGAGCAACTAAGATTACAGGTGCAAGCCACCAGTGCCTGATTCGATTGCTTGCTTGCTTGCTTCTTTCCTTCCTACCTACCTTTCTTCCTCCCTCCTCCTCCTCCTCCTCCTCCTTCTTGCTCCTCTTCCTTTTCCTCTTCCTCCTCTTCCTCCTCCTCTTCTTGTTCTTTTTCTTCTTTTTATGTGGGTCATAGGGCTTAAACTTGGCCTGGGTGTTGTCCCTGAGCTCTTCAGCTCCAGGCTACCACCCTACCCTTGAGCCAAGCCCCACTTCCCATTTTCTAGGGGTTAATTGGAGATAAGAGTCTCAGGTCCTTTTCTGCCCGAGCTGGCTTTGAACCTTGATCCTCAGATCTCAGCCTCCTGAGTAGCTAGGATTACAGGCGTGAGCCACTGTGCCCTGCTGCTGCTGCTGCTTCCTGTTTTTCTTCTTGTTCTTGTTCCTCCTCCTCCTCCTCCTCCTCCTCCTCCTCCTCCTCCTCCTCCTCCTGCTTCTCCTCCTCCTCCTCCTGCTTCTCCTCTCCCTCCTTCTTCTCCTTCTTCTTCTTGGCTAATTGGAGATAAGGGTTTCAGACTTCTGCCCAGGCTGATTTCAAACTGTGACTAGGCCACCCAATACCAAGAAGCTTTTTCTGGCTGTGTCTGGTGCCACTTCAACCATTGCAGCCATCCTGTAGGGAGTCACATCATCCACATTTCCCAGGTGAGGAAACTGAGGCTCGCACAGGGAGCCCTGACTCATCAGAGCACACAGGCTGGCGGTGTGTCTCAGGGCCACTGCCCCAGGCCGCTGAGGCCAGAAGCCATACAGGGGCTGGAGGTGAGCCAGGAGGAGGAAGGGTGGCGAGCTGAGAGCTCAGGGGCTGCGTCCACACAGGGCCTGTTCCCAAGCCCTGAGCTCACGTCTCCCTTCAGTGGCTGGTAGTGGTGGCTGGTGGCCTACAGCAGTGGCAGTAGTGGCACTCCCCTCCTGTTCCCTGTCCCCAGACTTCATCCACTCCATTCCCTGTCTGCTGCCAGGCCCTGCGTCTTTTGCATAGGCCCCTCCCCCAGACAGGACAAGTGAGCAGAGTCCAGTGTGGAGGGGCTGCAGTCCCTTCCCTTCCCTAGGCCTCTCTCCTGGCTCCGATCCCCCCCCACACCCAGCCTGACAGAACCAAGGAGCCCTGGTTTCCTCCACCTGTAATCCTAGCCACTCAGGAGGCTGAGAACTGAGAATCACAATTCGAAGCCAGCCTGGACAGTAAAGTCCCCATGAGACTCTCCAAGGAACCACTCAAAAACCAGAAGTGGAGGGCCTGGGCATTTGGCCTAGTGCTAGAGTGCTTGCCTCGCATGCACGAAGACCCGGGTTCGATTCCTCGGTACCACATACATAGAAAAAAGCAGGAAGTGGTGCTGAGGCTCAAGCCTTGAGAAAATCCAAGGACAGTGCTCAGGCCCTGAGCTCAAGCTCAGGATTGGCAAAACAAAAACAAAACAAAACAAAAAAACAAGAAACAGAAGTGGAGCTGTGGCTCAAACAGGTAGAGCATTAGCCTTGAGCAAAAAAAAAAGAGCTCAGGGACAGGACCCAGGCCCTGAGTTCAAGCCCCATGACCAACAAAAGAAAAAAACAGCCAGTAGGGAAGGTGTGGCATAAGTGGTAGAGTGCCAGCTTTCAAAGAGGCTCTGAGTTCAAATCCCAGTGCAGGGCACGCGCGTGTGTACACACACACACACACACACACACACAATCTATGACCATGCCAGACACACAACCTTGTGAAGAGATGGCAGAGGCCACATATGATATCAGGCATTTATTATCTAGCTCTCCACAGGTGCAGGGACGCTGGGGAGAGCCTCTGGTCCCTGGTCCCTTCCTCCTCCACCCATTATCTGCTGGTGGTGGAGGTGTGATGACTCCAGCCTGGTTAAGGGGGGTAGGTGCCAGAGGAGGCAAACATCAGGAAACCATCACTGCCACCACTGGGCCAGATGTTTGCTCATTCCTCTCACTCCCCGCTCAGAACCATTTAAGGCAACATTTGTTTGTGGAGGAAATCCAGCTGTTCGCCGGGAAAACCCATTTCTCCACCTGCCAGAGGTGGGCCCTGCTGCTTTCTCTCTCTGCCCTTTCTCATTGTCGTGTCGGCTGCCTGTGTGTGGCTCACTTGTCCTTTGACTCATGTCTGCTCCCCCCACTTCTGCCCCTCCTGAGCCCAGACCCAGCTAGTGCCCTTGGTAAGAGCTTGGCACCAGAATAGGGCCAGTGTGCCTCTTCTTTTTTTGGAGGGGGGGATTGGTGGTGGGGCTTGAACTCTGGGCCTGGGCGCTGTCCCTGAGCTCTTCAGCTCAAGGCCACTGCCCTACCCCTTGAGCCACAGCACCACTTCCGTTTTTCTGGTGGTTAACTGGAGATAAGAGTCTCATGGACTTTCATATTCAGTCTGGTTTTGAACTGCAATCTTCAGATCTCAGCCTCCTGAGTAGCTAGGATTACAGGGTGATTCACTGGTACCCAGCTTGCCTCTTCTTTTTTAATTACTCCTCCTCCTCCTCCCCTTTTTCTTCCTCCTCCTCCTTCTCATCTTATTCTTATGTCTCTCTCTCTCTCCCTCTCTCATATATATACATATATATATGTATATATATATTGTGTGTGTGTGTGTGTTATATTAAGTAGTTTTTCAGGTTGTACTCCATGACTCCTGGTAGGTCAGGAAATCAGTCACTATTAATTGTGAACATTTGTGTGTGTGTGTGTGTGTGTGTGTGTGTGTGTGCCAGTACTGAGGTTTGAACTCAGAGCCTGGGTTCTGTTCCTTAACTTTTTTCACTCATGGCTGGTGCTCTATCACTTGAGCCACAGTTCCCCCCCCCCATGCTTTTTTGCTAGTTAACTATAGATAAATGCCTTACAGGCTGGGAATGTGGCTTAGTGGTAGAGTGCTTGTCTAGTATGCAAGAAGTCCTGGGTTCAATCCCTCGGTACCACATTCACAGAAAAAGCCAGAAGTGGTGTTGTGGCTCAAATGGTAGAGTGCTAGCCTTGAGCAAAAGAAGCTCAGGGACAGTGCCCAGGCCCTGAGTTCAAGCCCCAGGACTGGCAAAAAAAAAAAGTCTTACAGATTTTTCTGCCTAGCCTCATTTTAACTGTGATCCTCAGATCTCAGTCTCCTGAGTAGCTAGGATTATAGGAGGGAGCCGAGCTAACAAGTTTGTGTTTTTATTGTTATTACAAAGGTGATGAACAGAGGGGTTACAGTTTACGTGTGTCAGGTACAGAATGCTTTTCTTTTGGGACAATGTCATCCCTTTCCTTGCTCTCTCTCAGTTTTTCCCTCCTGTCTCCACCACAGTTGTACAGTTCATTTTCAACAGTGTCTGGTGAGCAGTTTGTTCACCTTTCGTTCTTCCACTTCTAATAATTTTTTTCTTAAATGGTATCAGGTTTTGAACTCAGGGCCTCTAGATTATTAGGCAGGCACTCCACCACTAAACCAAGCCTCCAGTCCCTTTTTGCCCTCCCTTTTTGTTGTTGTTAATCATGGGGCTCGAACGCAGGGCCCGAGTGCTGTTTCTGAGCTCTTTTGCTCAAGGTTAGCACTCTGCTATTTAGCCACAGCGCCACTTCCAGATTTTTCTGTGTATGTGGTACTGAAGAATCAAACCCAGGGCTTCATGCATGCTACGCAAGCACTCTACCACTAAGCTACATTCCCAGCCCAGGACTGGCTTTTCACATCTGTTTTTTTCTAAGTAAGACCTCTTTAAGGAACAGGCATGTGGGCATGTGTATAAAAATGGAGCAAGGAAACTCACTTGTTGGAATAAGAGGCGGGAAGAAGATGAAGGATCAAGATGGCATTGTAGCCATCAATTATCATGTCAAAATAAAAACATCTTTTGTATAACCCCTTGATGTCATTTTACAAAAATAAATTACCATGACATAAAATTGCAAAGGTCGAAAATATCAAGACTGTAGGATTCATTTCTTCAAAGCACTATTAGTGGACAGAAAGTGGACGGGAATTGTCAGGGACTGATTGACCATATCCACATGGTGCTTTACTTAGTACCGAGTTCCACTGCGAGAAGATAAAGACAGTTCTGGAGATCAGCAGTGCAAATATGAGAATGACCTTGACACTAGTCAACTATTCTTGACCAGGATACTAAAGTTCCTGTTATGTATATTTCGATCACAGATTTGTGATCAAGTACACAGATCTGTGCATTTGTTTGGCTTTGAGGAGTGTGGTTCAAAACTAGCCAGGGAAAAATAGTCTGTGAGACTCCGGTTAACCAGCAAAACCAAGGAACAGAGCTATGGATCAAGAGGTACCCAGCCAGCCTTGAGTGAATAAGCACACACACACACACACACACACACACGCATGCACGCACGCACACGCACACGCACACGCACACACCTGTAATCATTAGTCTAAGTTCTAGGGATTTTTCCAGAAAATGATCAAACCAGCATGGACTGGGAACCCTGGATTGCTGTTGATTCCTGACTAATGGTGGCTCTCCATTCTAAACACTACCACGACTCCGGGCAGATGTCAGGAGTCAGGAGGCAGAAGTGGTGGCTGGTTTTGAACCCATGGCCTCTGAGATACTGTCAACTCTGAGCTTCTGAGGTTCTACCCACCTCTCATTTGCTGTTCCCCATCCTATGGGCTTGACTTCCAAGCTTTACTTATATAAGTGTGTGTGTGTGTGTGTGTGTGTGTGTGTGTGTGCATGTATGTGTGAGAGACAGAGAGAATATGTGTACCTGTGTTTTTTCCACATCAGGACTGTGAGTTCCTCTGGCTTTTGTTCGGTTGGGTTTTTTTTTTTGGGGGGGGGTTATGGGGCTTGAACTCAGCCTGGACGCTGTCCCTGAGCTCTTCAGCTCAAGGCTATCACCCTACCCCTTGAGTCACAGTCCCACTTCCCATTTTCTAGTGGTTAATTGGAGATAATCTCACGTTCTTTAGTGCCCGGGCTGGCTTTGAACCTCGATCCTCAGATCTCAGCCTCCTGAGTAGCTAGGATTATAGGCATGAGCCACTGCACCTGGCCAACTTCTGGCTTTTTAGAGATAATGCTCATGGGCTATCCTGCCTGAGCTGGCTTTGAACTGTGATCCTCAGATCTCAACTTCCTGAGTAGCTAGGAAGACAAGCTGGCTCTCATGAAAGCTACTTAGCCAAGGTACTGAGTGGTCCTGGGTCCCTACAGGTGAGCTCTGACCCCTTTGTGTATTAGCTGTCCTGCCTCTCTCTCTCTCTCTCTCTCTCTCTCTCTCTCTCTCTCTCTCTCTCTCTCTCTCTCTCTCTCTCTCTCTCTCTCTGCAGTTTGCCTCTTCAAGTCTGTGCTGGATTATTCTTTAGAAGATTCCTGGGTAGGACTAGGAATGTGACTTAGCACTAGAGTACTTGTCTAGCATGCATGAAGCCTTGGGTCTGATTCCTCAGCACCACAGAAACAGAAAAAGGCGGATGTGGTGCTGTGGCTCAAGTGGGTAGAGCGCTAGCCTTAAGCAAAAAGAAGCTCAGGGACAGCACCCAAAGGCCCTGAGTTCAAGCCCAGGACACACACACACACACACACACACACACACACACACACACACACACGATTCCTGGGAACTTGTATGCAGAGCAAGGCCACAACCCAGGTATACTAAACAAAAATCTCCCCACACCTGGCCAGCACATGCCACCTGGTGCCCTGAGACAAGCGACTGTTTTAATTAGAACACCTTCAGTTGGAAACATTCTTCCATTTGTGGGGAAAACAGCGACAGGCTTTTAAGGACATGCCATAAGTTTTACAGTTATTGGATTTTTCAACTTGTTTACAAAAGCAATATTGTTCAATGGCCAACAGCCAGGCCCAGTTGTTTCTCCTCCTGTGCCTTCTGATGGCAGGAGATGGGAAGAGAGATCCCTCTTCCCCCAGCCAGCTCCCCGGAGCGGGTGGAGCGGCGCTGCCTTCCATTTTGCTATCTGTTTAATTATCCGTTTAGCTTGGCTTATGCTAAAGTTCTTTCCCCGGCTGTTCACAGCCAGCTCTGCTCTGTAAAGCAGTACAGAGCTGCCCCCCCATCCCCAACACCCAGCTCCCAACACCCAGTCCCCAGTCCCTGGCCCTCTGCAGAAACCTTCCTCTAAAAAATGTCAGCCTCCATCCCAATAGATCCAAAGGGACACGAGCCCAGTCACCTTGAACTTCTCTGTGCCACCTGCTCCTCCTTATCAATAGAAAAGAAGATGGCTGTAGTCGTGTGGTTTCTCAATCAGGCTGCCTGACACCTGAATCACAGGGGGGAGATGTTTAAATGAATTACCATGCTCCTTACCAGCTCTGATTGAAAAGATTCACAATGATGGATGTGTGTAAATGCACAGTACTGGGGCTTAAACTCAAAGCCTGGGCACTGCCCCTTAAGGTTTTTGTTTTTTTTCCTGTCCATTGTGGGGCTTGGACTCTGGGCCTGGGTGCTGTCCTTGAGCTCTTCAGCTCAAGGCTACAGCACTACCCCTTGAGCCACAGGGCCACTTCCAGTTTTCTAGTGGTTAATTGGAGATAAGAGTCTCACGAACTTTAGTGCCTAGGCTGGCTTTGAACTGCAGTCCTCAGATCTCAGCCTCCTGAGTAGCTAGGATTACCACCAGTACCACCCCTTAGCTTTTTACTCAAGGTGGTGCTCTACCACTTGAGTTACAGCTCTATGTTTGACTTTGGGATGGTTAATTGGAGAGACGAGTCTCACAGACTTTCTTACCTACACTGGCTTCAAACCATGATCCTCGGATCTCAGCCTCCTGTGTGGTTATAATTACAGGAGGGAGCCATCAGTACCTGGCTCATGTGTGATTCTATTATCTCCAAAGTCAGGTCTAGTGGGTTAGAGACTTGTCCAGCTCTGCCTGCCTTTGGCCCTGAATCTCTGGGAAGCTCTCATCTGTGAAAGGTAGGGGTGGAGATCAGGCCTGCCCTCTGGTAGGACCTACATTATTCATTCTCTGCTGGCTGGCTGAGTTTTACAAGCTTACACCTGTGAACATGCCCAGGGAAGGGTTTGTGAATGAACTTCTGATGGATTAGTTGCACAGCCCATCTCTCACTGGCAATGCACAAGGTTAAAGTGGGTCTGATGGTGGCTGCTGGCTTGGCTGAGAGATACAGGGGGGAGGGAGGAGGTAGCACTGGAGTTGAAAACCCCCTCTTCCCCTATATCCATTCCTAGCAGCCCCAGGTTACCTCCCAAATGGAGAAAGACATTCAAACTTCCCCAGAAGTATTTGTTTTGGCTCCTAGTTTCAGATGTTTCTTTGCCTCGTGGTCTTTGGGCCCATGCTGAGGCAGTGCTTTGTGTGGGAGCTTGTAGGAAAGGAAGATGCTTCCCTCATGGCAGCTAGGAAGCCAAGACAGACCGGAAGTGGCCAGTTCCCAAGGTCTTCTTCTAGAGCAAGCCCAAGTGACCAATCTTCCTCCTCCCAGCATCCAAAATCAGAGCCCATGAGCTTTCTGAGGATCATAGTTCAAAGTCAGCTCAGGCAGGGACGTTTGTGAGACTCTTAGCTCTAATTAACCACCAAAAAGCAAGAAGTGGAGGTGTGGCTCAAGTGATAGAGCTCCAAGATGGAGCAAAGAAAAACTAAGCATGAGACTTGAGACGTGGAGTTTGAGACCCAGTACAGGCATGCACCTACACACACACATACACACTACACACACACACACACACACCTGATTACAACTTTCCATACATGTGTCTACAGGACGGATTACAGTGCAGTGCTGGTTTTGTAACATAATTATAGAACTGCTACAGGACCCAAAAGCACAGGATCAGCAAAAAGAAATAGAATCCTGAGTCAGCCATGCAAGGTGATTTAATGAATTCTTTTAGTGTAGGTTTAGAAAACACAAAGGAAAAAAAAAAAAACCCTACAAGCCCACTGCAGTCGTGAGCAAAACACACTGACCACCTCTCCCTTGGAGACGCCCGTATGTGAGATGGTAAACTTTGGACACATGAGCACTCAAGTGGAGATGGTCTGGAAGTGACACTGCAGGCCAGAAGGCAAGAAGCGTACTGGAAAATGACCTGTTGTTGAGTTTGGCAAGATCCCCGGTCCCCAGAGGAGACTCCAGAAAGAAACACCCAAAAAAGGATGTCAGGTTTTGTTTGTTTTGTGCTAGTACATGGGCCTGAACTGAGGGCCTGACAGTCTTTCTTGGCTTGTCCCTCAAGGTGGGTGCTCTAATACCTGATCCACCGCTGTATTTCTGGCTTCTAGCTGGTTAACTGGAGATAAGTCTCACAGACTTCCCTGCCTGGGCTGGCTTCGAATCACCATCCTCAGATCAGCCTCCTGAGTAGCCATGATTACAGGTGTGAGCCACTGGAGCCAGCGAAGGAGGGTGACGTTTGGACACCTGGTGGGTGACCTGGAAAGTTTCTGGCCAGCAGTTAGGCGATGGCGGCTTCTCCACTCGGTTATCCTCCAGTGTCCGCTGTGGGAGAACCATGTTAATGATGTCACTGAATACACAGAAATCTCTTTCTTTCCAGAATAGCACCTCACAGCATCCGCAGGAATCTGCAACGAGAAGAAGCAGTTCTGATCCACTGGGGCTCGTGCTGGGCCCGAGACTGTATTTCCCTCAGTTCCACAGACACCATGGCTTCTGTTGGCTCTCTGAGCCACAGTGTGAGGAAGAACACGTTCAAGAACATTCGGCAGGGCTGGGAGTGTGGCCTAGTGGTTAAAGTGCTTGCCTAGCATGCATGAAGACCCGGGTTCGATTCCTTGGTACCACACACATAGAAAAAAGCCGGAAGTGGTGCTGAGGCTCAAGTGGTAGAGCTCTAGCCTTGAGAAAGTCCAAGGACAGTGCTCAGGCCCTGAGCTCAAGCCCAGGACTGGCCAAAAAAAAAAAAAAAAAAAAGAACATTTGGCAATAACCGACACGGTCCTGCAGCACCGGCCATTATGTTAATAGGTGACAAGAGCTCCTCGCCAGCGACCTTCAAAACATGAAGAAGGGATCAGGCCCCGCCCCCCACCAGCCCTGCCTCCCACCAGCCCTGCCTTCCTCACAGGCTCCGCCTTCCACAGGCCCCGCCTCTCACAGGCCCTGCCTCCAACCAGCCCTGCCTTCCCCACAGGCCCCACCTCCCACAGGCCCCGCCTCCCACCAGCCCTGCCTTCCCCACAGGCCCCACCTCCCACGGCCCCGCCTCTCACAGGCCCCGCCTCCCACCAGCCCTGCCTTCCCCAAGGCTCCGCCTCCCACGGCCCCGCCTCTCACAGGCCCCGCCTCCCACCAGCCCTGCCTTCCCCACAGGCCCCGCCTTCCACAAGCCCGGCCTCTCACAGGCCCCGCCTCCCACCAGCCCTGCCTTCCCCACAGGCCCCACCTCCCACAGGCCCCGCCTCCCACCAGCCCTGCCTTCCCCACTGGTCCCGCCTCCCACCGGTCCCGCCCACCCCACAGGCCCCGCCTCCAACCAGCCCTGCCTTCCCCACAGGCCCCGCCTCCCACAGGCCACGCCTTCCTTACGGCCCACCTCCCACAGCCCCATGTCCCCTGGCCCCGCCTCCTCCCTCCCTGCACTTGCACTGGGTTCGTAAGAAGTATCATGAAGAAGACAACTCAACACTCTCAGGCTCCAACACGGGTAAGGTGCATTTGCCAAAACTGAGGGGAGAGGTAACTTTGTTCCCAGAAACACTTGGCAATTTCTGAAGACATTTTCACCTTGGGGCAGTAGTTGGGGCTGCTCAGGTTTGGAGGTCAAGGATATTGTTTAAAATCCTCTGGTTTATAGAATGATCCCCCAAACGAAAGAGCATTTGGGGAATAGCCAGAACAGAAGTGCTCTCTAGGGAGTGTCCACAGGACATTGACGATATCTACTTCAGAAACTGATTCCTGAAAAGGGAGAAGTCACATAAAGAGTCAACAGCAAGGCAGGTAAAGTGCTTGCCTAGCATCCACAAAGTCCTAGGTTCAATTTCTCAGTACCACATACATGGAAAAAACCAGGAGTGGTGCTGAGGCTCAAGTGATAGAGCTCTATCCTTGAGAAAAGCCCAAAGACGGTGTTCAAGTCCTGAGTTCAAGCCTCAGGACTGGCCAAAAAAAAAAAAAGAGTCAACAACACAATCCAGGAGCCTTTGGTTGCTCAGGAAGCTGAGACCTAAGGATCAGCGTTCAAAGCCAGCCAAGACAAAACACTGTGCATAAGACGCTTATCTCCATTTAATTAACAAAAAGCCAGATGTGGAGCTGTGGCTTAAGTAATAAAGCACCAGCTTTGAATGGAAATGCTGAGAGAGTGCAAAGCCAAGCCCCAATACCAACACACACACAGACACAGACACACACAGACACACAGACACACACACACACACACACACACACACACACACACACACACGGTTCAAATCAACCTGACTCTGAGCCCTCTGCAACAGGACCCTTTCCCCATGCCAGGTTTCATGGAGACATTCCCACCTAAGATTTACTCGGTGTTAATAGCATTTAACTGTTAAGTGCCAGTGACCATGAACTGGTAATAAGATACGTTGGCACGCCCACCTTTCTGGATGGTTAAATTGCTGAACACATTTTCCTTAGTTCAAGTGCCTGGTACTCTGGTGCCTGGTACTCTGAAGCAGTCCTGTTCTGGGCTTGACTCATGAATGGCATTGACAGTCCTATCTGTTGTCCAAGCTGCTTGGGGAGAAGAGGGTCTCCCCACACTCATGCACATATGCACATGGGAAATAAGCGGATACACACAAATGAAAGGACTTTACTCCTTCCAAGAGTTCCTGCAATGGTTTCCCATAACGGATGGGCAAAGGGGGAGATCACAGTGCCATCCTTGCTTGGGAGTGCTTCCAGTGAGAGGCAGGGGGCAGAGGGGAGAATAGGAGGATTCAGGCCACTGCTACTGAGCAGAATTTGCACAAAGGCACATGAAGGAAGTGATTTCCTCTCTGGTGACCAGTGATGAGTTTCAAAGCTCAGTGAGCACCATGGGAACCTGGGCGTAGGCCCAGGCCACAGCTTTGTCTGGAACATTCTGCCTTACCTATTAAATAGTCTAGGATATTTAAGCCCCCTCTATGAGTGCTCCTGATCAACTATGCCTGACCAGCCCCCAGCATGTTCCTGCCACACCTGCAGTTACAGCACCTACCACTAGAGGGCAGGTGACAGGTGGCCCCCACCCATCCATCCTTCCTCTTTTCTTTCCCCACAGCTTCAGAGCCCAGCTTTTGTTCAGCTGGTGCTCCCTGTGCCTGATCATAGAGTTTACCAAAGCTCCAGCCACAGAAGATGGGATCTAATTAGTCTGAGCCAGTCACAGGTGCAGTTGTCCCTGCCAGAGATTCCTGGAGGAGAGGCCTGGGTTCTAATTATAGCCAATGAAAGGCAAGGGGAAAGCCAGGCGCTGGTGGCTCACACCTGTAATCTTAGCAACTCAGGAGGCTGTGATCGGAGGAACGCAGTTCAAAACCAGCCCAGGCAGGAAAGCCTGTGAGACTCTTATCTCCAATTAATCATCAGACAACTGGAAGTGGTGCTGTGGCTCAAAGTGGTAACGCATTAGCCTGAAGCAAAATGAGTCCAGAAATAGTAGCCAAGCCTAGAGTTCAAGCCCCAGGACTGACAAAAAAAAGAAAGGAAGAGAGGGGGAGTGCAGACATTGAGGTCTGGTCTGGGAAAGACAAGAAGCTGCAATTATAACCACTTACCAAGAGGAGGGGCAGAAATGCTGACCTCTGTCCAAGAATGCTGCACGATTAGTGTGAACTTAAAGATGAACCCAACAGGCTCCATTGCTAGAACAAAATGCTTGAGACAGAGTAGTTTATAAAGAGTAGAAATTTATTTCACTCTCAGATCTGGAAAGTTGGAAAGTCTAAGAGCCCACATCTGGCAAGGGCCTTCTTGTTGCATTCATTATACCCTGACAGAGGGCATTCCATGACAAAGACAAAATGAGCCAGCCAGAAAGGAACACACTTTTACAATAAAGCCACTGCCATGTAAAGCCATTAATCCACCAATGGGATTAATCCATTCGTAAGAGCAGAGTCCAATCCCCTAACACTGGTAACCAAATCACAGCATGCATTTTAGAGGGGACCAACCATTCAAACTGCAGGGTACAGAGAGGGCCGTATTGGCAATATCTCGGGATAGTGGGGTGTCATGTGGAAATAAGGCAAGCTTTTACTTCTGAGGAAGGGCGTGGGACTCACAGGAAGTGGAGGAAGTCCACACAGGTATCATGCTTCACGCATTACTGCTCTTCATTCTGATTGGTCAGAAATGAGGCCCACAGTCTTGAGCGATTGGCTCACCTGGAAGGGGCTGAAAGGTCATCAGAACGATCAACCAAAACCAAAGACATCTTTACCAAAGCAAGAACTTGTTAGGAAAATACAGGAT
The DNA here is from genome assembly GCF_031878675.1 of Megascapheus bottae. Taxonomy (NCBI): domain Eukaryota; kingdom Metazoa; phylum Chordata; class Mammalia; order Rodentia; family Geomyidae; genus Megascapheus; species Megascapheus bottae. The sequence continues at coordinate 7,892,998 of NC_143533.1, forward strand.
GCCACTAACATAGCTTCTTGTGAGATGGCAGCTACCTTGCACTAAAAGCCACCAAGTTGCCAGCCCTGCCTCAGAAAGCAGCTGTGTCCATCTGGAAGCTGCTGCAGGTTAGCTTTTCCCTGCCTGACTTGGTATCTGTGGCTGATGTGCTCCTGCCTTTTCCAGATCTTTCCCCCACAGTACTGTCTCGTGGATACATCTGTCCCGTTGACTAAAGTCCTTGGAGCCAGTGTGACAGTGAGCTGGGATTTGCTCTTGGATACAGGCTTTGAATAGTGTGTCAGTTCAACCTGTTATCATTCTCCTACTCTCCTAGTTTCAATGTCTGCAGCTACAAAATGGGGGGATTCTTGCTGTCTTCCTTTTTATTGTTTTGTTTTGTTGCTAGTCCTGGGGCTTGAACTCAGGGCCTGGGCACTGTCCCTGAGCTTCTTTGCTCAGGCTAGAGCTCTACCATGTTAGCCACAGTGTCATTTCTGGCTTTTTCCATTCATGTGGTACTGAGGAATTGAACCCAGGGCTTCATGCATGTGAGGCAAGCACTCTACCACTAAGCCACCTTCCCAGCCCTCTTACCGGCTTCCTGTGTGGCCTCAAAAGCTTATCAGTATAGACTATGGAAATGTATTCTCTTACCTTTCTGGAGTCTAGAATCTGAACTCAAGGTGTTGATGGGACTACTTTACTGTTGAAGGCTCAGGGTGAGGTCTTTCCTGTCTCATCCTGCTTCTACTGACTTTGACACCATCTCCTCAGCCTGTTCATGTCCTTCTGTGTGTATGTATGGGTGTGTACTGGTACTGAGACTTGAACTCAGGGCCTTCCACTCTTGCTTGACATTTTTGCTCAAGATTGGTGCTCTACCACTTGAACCAGGCCTCCATTTGCATCTTTATGCTGATTTGTTGGAGTTCAGAGTCTCCTAGACTTTCCTGCCTGGGCTGGCTTTGAACAGTGATCCCCAGATTTCAGGCTCCTGCTTAGACAGGATTACAGGCATGAGCTGCAAGCACTAGCTTCTCTGAGTGTATGTCCCGTCTCCTAAGCACACTGTTACTGGAATCAGGGGCTCTCATCAGCCGATATGACCATGTCTAAACCCTTAATTACACCTGCAAAGACCCCATGTCCAAGTAAGATCCCCTCACAAGGCCCCTTGTGGACATTGTGCAACCCACTGCAAGAGCAGTCCAGAATGACTGCCCCACCAGGCACTGGGGACACTCCTGGAGTCAGCTGTCACCTCTGCGGCCACCCTAAGCTCCTAACTTCTGTGACCCCCTGACTCTTGTGGTCAGTCATGATTCTTGAACCACACAGGAAGTCTCCATCCTCATCTCTTTCCTCTAGCTGTGTGCTATTCCTGAGAGTCCCCCGTCAATAAACCCATTTCAGCTAGGCACCGCTAGCCTGTAATCCAAGCTACCTAGAAGTCCGAGATCTGAAGCTCGTTATTCAAACCCAGCTCTGGCAAATCTGAGAGACTCTGATCTCCAATTAACCAGAAAATAAAAAAAGCTGGAAGTGGAAGAGTGGCTCAAATGGTAGAGCACTAGCCTTGAGTGAAAAAGCTAAGCAATAGTGTGAGATTCTGAGTTCATAATAATGGCTGGCGCGCGCGCACACACACACACACACACACACACACAATTGGAAAGGAAAGGAATAGGGAAAGAATTAGACAAATCAAAGGAAAATGTTCACCATTCACAGAACAATGCACAAAACCCAGGGTATTCTTACAGACCACCCATAAATAACACAGACCACAAAAGTAATGCATTAGACAGCTCATGTTAATGGTATAGCATTGTGAACGACTGTAGAATTTTCTAAAATTAATTTTCTTCATTTTGGTTTATTAAAATTGCACTCATCTATCTCCCCTGCTAAATATTTTATTTTTTTCATATTAATGGCTGCAATTTCTGCTTGTGCCTGTTTCTGTCATTAACACTGTACAAACTTAATATCATTAGTAGTTTTTTCCCTTAATTATGTGACCGGAAAAGAAAAAAAAAAAAACAACAAACATCAAAGTTTCCGTGAAATTGGAATAGTATATCTAAATTGCCTCATGTTTATTTTAACATTAACAGTAAATGAAGCTAATGGGCTTTTATATTATTAAAAGCACTCATTTGTGTCCTGCCTGTTCTAATATATAACAAAGCTTTAAAAGATGTTAAATAATTAGTTATTTAATAGGGATGAGTGGGATAGATCACACAGAAGGAAAAGTTGAGGGGAACCAACAGCGTGGATAGTTGAGGGGTTCGTGCTTTCCCAGAGCTTTCAAATGGAATAACCTGTCCCCACACCCGCTGGCCTGGTGTGGGTCTGATGACTCTAATTTATAATGACCCTGTGGTGTTAAAGCAACAAAATCTATCGCCACAAAGCCCGCCGAGGACAACCATATGCAGGGGGTAATAATGCATGCAATTATTTCTGGGTAATATCCATTCATAATTCAATACCTGTGTGAATGTGCATTGCTACAGTAGCGTGGGCCCATGCTGGGCAGGAGCTGGAGATGCTCCACAGGAGGGGAGCCGGAGGCTCCTGTTGGCCGCCTCGCCCTCTCCCCACGCACACCCCCCCCCCACTTCCCAGCGTCTCTTGGGCCTTGGAGAATGCCAGTGTGCCCAGGCATTTGTCACAGTGAGACACAGGAAGATTCTCTGGCTGCTAAGTCTGAAAGAACTGGGGGTTGGCCAGTCCTGGTGACTCCTACCTGTAATCTTAGGTACTTAGGAGGCAGAGATCTGAAGATCAGGGTTCAAAGTCAGCCTGGACAGCAGTCTGTGTGACTCTCCAAGTAACCAGCAAAAAGCTAAGTGTAGAGTTGTGGCTCAAGTGATAGAGCTCTAGATGAGCAAAGAAGCTCAGACTCTGAGTTCAAGCCTCAGGATCGGTGCACACACACACACACACACACACACACACACACACACACCACTCACAAAATGCATTTCAAGTGGTAGAGAAAGCCAGACTTGAGCAGAAAAGCCAAGTGACACCACAGGGCCTTGAGTTCAAGCCCCAGTACCAACGCATAACAACTAAATAACAAAACATTTCCAAAATTGTAAAAATGAAAGGATAGGAGAGAGGTTGCATGCAAATTACATGATCATTTCACCTAGGGAACTTGAACATTTGTGGGTTTTCTTGTCTGCAGAAGGTTCTGGAACCAGCCTCTCCTCATTGAGAGACAGGGATGACTCTGTGAAAAGCACAGTTATATCCTAAATGCCCAAGCCACCACTGCAGATTCACACACAGGACCTCTGGAAGCAGCTCCATTCCCTCCTGTCCAAGGTACAGGCAGTACCAGAACTTCTTGGCTTTCTTTGTCTTCTGAGATCCAAACTCAGTACCTGACCTGTATGCTCATTGGCTAACGCGCTATCAACACAGCCACGCCCCCCAGTCCCACATCCTGCGGTCCTGGCCTTGCTTCCTAGGTATACCACCAGTTGAGAACTGTGAATATAGCTGAATGAATACCTAAAAATAAATGACATAATATATATGCATGAATATATATTTAAATATAATAACAATGAATATAATTGAGTGAATTCATGGATATACTTGTTTTCCTGTTTTTTGGGTTTGGGGGTGTGTACCCAAACTTTAATTCGAGGGCCTGGGTGCTGTCCTTTAGCTTTTTCATTTAAGGCTAGCTCTGCCACATGCACCATACCTCCACTTTGGGCTATTTGCTGGTGAATTGGACATAAGCATTTTAAGAACTTGTTAGTTTTGGTCTCAGATCTCAGCTTCCTGAGTAGCTAGGATTACAGGTGTGTACCAGGGCCTGGCTGTCGTACTTTTTGAACATCATGTAAATGGAATTCCGGTGGCCAGGAGTGTGGCCTAGTGATAGAGTGCTTGTTGTTGCTCAAATAGAGCACTCACCTTGAGAAAGCTCAAGGATGGTGCCCAGGCCCTGAGTTCAAGGCCCGAGACTGGCAAAAAAAAAAAAAAAAGAAGAAGTATATAAAATCCTGTTCTTTCACTCAGCGTCCTGTGTGATTCATCTTTAATTTTCATGCAGCTACATGGGTTTTTTTGTACATTATTTTATAGTAGCCCTCTCAAACAAGTCTTATTACCTTAAAGACTAGTGGCGTTGGGGGTCTGAGAGTTGGGCCTAGTGGTAAAGTGCTTGCCTAGCATGCACGAAGACCCGGGTTCAATTCCTCGGTACCACATACATAGGAAAAAGCCGGAAGTGGTGCTGAGGCTCAAGTGGTAGAGCTCTAGCCTTGAAAAAGTCCAAGGACAGTGCTCAGGCCCTGAGCTCAAGCCCAGGACTGGGCAAAAAAAAAAAAAGACTAGTGGCCGTAATATGAATATAGTCTTACTTTACTTTATGCCTGAGCTTTCATGCTCCTAGTTACAATTCTGGTGACGCTAGGAATGATAAGCAGACACCACTGCTCCCAGACATTGATTGAAATTAAGTCTCAAATATTTATGCCCCGATTGGCCTCAAATTGTGATCTCTAGGTCTCAGACTTGAGCATCAAGCCTAGCAATTGAAGTGTGTGTGTGTGTATCACATACTGACTCGGGGGCGTGAACTCAGAACTCTGAACTTTTTTGCTCAAGGCTAGCACTCTACCACTTGAGCCATACCTCCACTGCCAGATTTTTTGATGGTTAATTGGAAATCAAAATCTCACAAACGTTTCCGCCCAAGCTTGCTTCTACCCAGTCTCCTGAATAGCTAAGATTACAGGCATGAACTAGTGCTACCCAGCAATTTAAGCTTTTTAATCAGAATCTTTGCTCCATGTATAGTTAATATAGTTCCCCAAATTTTTACATTCACGTCTCCTACCTTAGTTTGTGTTTTCTACACACTACCTTTTCTGTTTCTTCTATTCTCATTGCTTGTCTTTTTAAAACTTAGTGGAATACCTGACCATTCATAGTTGATCCTGCAAGTAGTTTGAAAGCTATAGTCTCTTTTTATTGTTTTCATAGTCAACCTAGACATTGCAACTTGTGTATTTCAAACCAATCATAAAACCAGGCCCAGGTGGCTCACATCTGTAACCCTACCTTCTCCAGAGCTAAGATCTGAGGACCACAATTCGAAGTTAGCCCAGGCAGGGACTGAAATCTTCAATCAACCAGCAAAAATGCCAGAAGTGGAGATGTGGCTCAAGTGGTAGAGTGCCAGGATTGAGTGAAAAAAGCTCAGGAACAGCACCCAGACCCTGTGTTCAAGTCCCAGTGCTGGCATGCACACACACACACACACACACACACACACACACACACACACACACGGTGAGCTACAGCTTTGGGGGAGGGGACTAACAGCTGGTGCTCTACCACTTGAGCCACACCTGTAGCCCAAGAGGAACATTCTTTGGTAAACTCCTGGTCTAAGCTGCATGTCAGAGTCTGTACTTGTGTGTGTGCATGCATTCATGTGAGTGGCTCTGTGCGTTATGCATGTGCGTGTGTATGTACACAGTGAATCTGCTGTGGGCATGCATACATATGGGTTGTATGTGCTGCATGCATGTGTGTGTGCAAATATGCAAATTAGGGTTACTTATGTGTGCATGTGAGTCTATGCACTCGCACATACATGGTAGAGGCTGCATGTGTGTACCCTGTATGGGTGGGCATGCATGCACATGAGTTTTGCTTTTGTGTGCATGCATGTGAGTGAGTCTTGTGTGGGAGTACATGTCCATATGTGATGCATGTGTATATGTATGTGTGCATTGTGTGTGTGCATACTTGGCTTATAGAACAAGGGGTTTTGTTGCTATTTGTTGTTGTTGTTGCTGTTATTTTGCTGGTTCTGGGGCTTGAACTCAGGGCCTGAGCACTGTCCCTGAGATTCTTTGTTCAAGGCTAGCACTCTACCACTTGAGCCACAGTGTCACTTCTGGCTTTTTTGAGTAGTTTATTATGATAAAAGTCTCATGAACTTTCCTGCCCAGGCTGGCTTTGAACCTCCAGCTTCAGATAATAGCCTCCTCAGTAGCTAAGATTACAGTTGTGAACCCTCAGCACCGGGCTTAAGTTTTTTGGGTTTGTTTATTTGTTTCTTTAAATCCTGGATCTGATTCATAGATGTCTGTAGTCTACGATTGCTCCGGAGGTAAAGAGCAAGGCTGGGCAGTCACCAGGCTCCCATGCCCAGTGTATCTGTGGCATCACAGCTCCCTCCCCTCAGAGCCCAGAGCTTGGATCAAGTCCCTCAAATAACACTGAGACATCCCAGGGTCTCAAAATACCAGTGGGTCTGCATTACCCGCTTCCATGTCTTACGGTAGACCTCAAGTGTCAGTGCTCCAGTGCTGTGACAGAATACCCAGGATAGACAACTAAAAGGAAAGAAGGTCCATGGTGTCTGTTTTCCATCCATATTCGTGAATTTTACCCAGTCCAAACCCCACAGTGAAGAGGGGGTTGTTCCAGACCTATCTTGGGGGACCAGAGAGGGAAGGCCCAGGGTGGCCCCAGGTCCCCAAGTCACTGAAGCCAGACACCCAGGCAGATTCCCAGCTTCAGTGTCAGCCACTGGACAGGCCACCATTCATCATCCAGTCCTTAAGACATAGTCAAACGATTGCAAAAGACATGTTGCCTTTTCTCTCCTTAACACCCACATTATCGCCACACATCGGCTTTTGTTTTAATTAAAATCGCTTTTGAAATCCTCCATGAAACTTCAGTGGGATTTTTAAAGGCAGCAATTTCCTTATCGGCAGTATGTCCCACTACATACAGTAATCGTTATTTTGCCACAAAGCACAAGTCTTATTAATTTAGCTCAATCAAATCCACACCATGTTAATTTACAGAGTGGTTTTGTTTTGTTTTAAAAAAAAGAACGAAAGAAAATAAAGAAATCTCACAGTGAAAGGACTTGGGGCAGGCAGGCATGGCACCTCCTGGCATCCCGAAACCATGTGCCAGGTTGCTCTTGTACAGTGCGTGGCCGTGATTTAAAAGCTGTAGCAAGGTGTGGGCTAATATTCCATGCATATAAAATCGGGCATCGCCATGCTCCCTTACTCCCCCTGAGACCCAGAACCATTCCAGCATGCCACTCCTACCCAAAGTGTTTCCTTGTACGTACAAATATTCAAATATTTTCTCTGTTCTAAATGGCTTCTGCGTGTTAATTTTTTTGGAGGGGGGAGGGAGAGGGAGATGTGAAGCCAGATTGCTTCCTACAGGAGATTCTATTTCCATCCAGTGTTGATCTTTAGGATTGTTGCTAAGGAGAAACACACACACACACACACACACACACACACACACACACACACACACACACTCTCACCACCACCTGTTTTGCCTCCAAAGAGAAACAGGTGCAGGTTTCTGGGAAGTGGATTTGGGGTTTTCTGCTAGGAAAACTTATATAGTCAGTGGATGTTTGGGAAGATAGTATGGATAATTCCATCTTTCTCCTCTCTCTCTCTCTCTCTCTCTCTCTCTCTCTCTCTCTCTCTCTCTCTCTCTCTCTCTCTCTCTCTCTCTCTCTCTCTCTCTCTCTCTCTCTTCAGTTGTGGGGCTTAAACTCAGGGCCTTTTTGCTCAAGGCTAGCACTCTATCCCTTTGAGCCACAGTACCACTTCCAATTTTCTGGTGGTTCACTGGAGATAAAAGTCTCACAGACTTAAGTGTCCTAGCTGGCTTTGAACCACAATCCTCAGATCTCAGCCTCCTGAGCAGCTAGGATTACAGGTGTGAGCCACCAGTTTCTCCTCTTCTTCCTCCTCCTCTTTATTTATTTGTTGGTTATTGTTGTTGGTGTTGGCCACAGAGCATGAACTCTGGGCCTACATGCTGTCCCTAAGTTCTTTTTGTTCAATTCTAGTGCTTTACTACTTGGAGCCACAGCACCACTTCGGGTCTTCTGGTGGTTCAGTGGAGATAAGGGTTTCCTGAACTTTGCTCTGCTCTGGCTGGCTTTGAACCCTGAGTCTCAGATCTCAGCTTCTTAAGTAACTAGAATTACAGGCATGAGCCACCAGGTGCCCAGCCTCTTCTTTCTTCCCTCTTCCTCCTTCTCCTCCTCTTCCCTCCTCCTCTTTACTTCCTGCTTCTTCCTTTCCTCCTCCTTCTTTCTTCTTTCCTTCCTTCTTAGGTGATGGCCTTTGAGATTTCCCCAGAGGTCTCTTGTGTTCACCCTGAAATAGTGATCAGATCTTAAGAAGGGCTTCCCCACTTTTCCCCATGTGGTACTTTAATAATGAGAGCTTCATTGTTTCATAGGGATCAGGAGCTGGAGAGACTGGGCCTGGCCCTCCCATAGCTCCAAGGGGCACAGATGCCCTTTGTGTACATAAAAAGTCAATGTCCTGGGATCTGAGGATCACAGTTCGAAGCCAGCCCAGGCAGGAAATTCCCTGAGACTTTGGGGGGGGGCAGTCCTGGGGCTTGAACTCAGGGCCTGGACTCTATCCTTGAGCTTTCTCAAGACTAGTGCTCTACCATTTGAGCCACAGCACCACTTCCAGCTTTTTCTGTGTATGTGGTACCAAGGAATCGAACCTAGGGCTGCCTGCATGCTAGGCAAGCACTCTACCACTAGGCCACACTCCTAGCCCTACCTGAGACTCATCTCCAATGAACCACCAGAAAACCAGAAATGGTGCTGTGGCAAAAAGTAGTAGAGCACTAGCCTTGAGGAAAAGAGACTTCCAGGCCCTGAGTTCAAGCCTCATGACCCCCCCCCCCTCCAAAAAAAAAAACAATAACTAATATTGGGCTGGGAGTTTGGCCTCCCCAGGGCACGGGGTGAGAATGGGTAAGAGGTAAGGTTGCTATGCCAGGCATCTCCTCGAACCTGCATCAGCTGTTTAAGAGTCATCAGCAACCCTGGACAAGCAAATCGCCAGGTCCCAGGAAGACAGGGAAGGAAGAGAGGCAGCAAACCAAAGGAAGAGGGTCAGGTGCTGGTGGCTAAGAGATCTCAGGAGGCTGAGATCTGAAGATGGTGGTTCAAAGCCAACCTGGGCAGGAAAGTCTGTGAGACTCAGATCTCCAATTAACTAACAGAAAACCAGAAGTGGTGCTGTGGTTCAAAGTGGTAGAGTGGTACCCTGGAGCAAAAGAAGCTCAGGGATAGTGCCCAGGCCCTGAGTTCAAGTCCCAGGACCAACACACACACACACACACACACAGAGTTAAGGAATCAGTGCTCAAACATTCCCAAATCCCACCCAGAACTAACTCCACCATACCCTTCCTGGAGGGGCAAGACAGGGCCCAGGGAGAATGGAAGACCTTCCAGCCCCCTCTCACAATCAGCACGAAGCCCGCCCCTCGGCTTGCTTCCTTTAAGATGGCTTTCTGTAGAAGAGGAACCTTCCAGTGGTAGCAGATGGCAGATAAGTAGGAATGGTAAATAGTTTTAATTACTGCATAATGTAAGCGAGACAATAAAGGAGAGCCAGTGGAAGCAAGCTGCTGCTTTCAGGGGGCCCTGGAAGTGTGGTGGGGCCCAATTTGTCTGGCATGTGCTGTTCTTGGTCTTCCGAGGGCTTTAAAGGGAACTCGGAAAATATTAATTGCCCGCCTCACTGGTCGATCCATCTTCACAACCGAGGAACACGCTTTTTTTTTGTTGTGTTTTTTTTTTAATTCCAGGGGAATCGTTTTCAAATGGGAATCATGCAAATGAGTATTTTAGCTATTCATTTGTTTTACTGCGAGCGCTTTGTGAGCAAATGGCCTACAGCTTGCAATGAATTAAAAGACATGGGCACTGGAGACCGATTTTTAATACAAAGTCTTGACTCGGAGACGACCCCGACCGACAGCACAGAAAATGTTGGCATAGCAACTTTGGGTATTTTCATGCAAATTGGCTTCTATATAGATGATACGAATGCAATGTTTTCCTTCAACTAATCATCATAAAATTAGTTTCACTATATTTAAATGCCTCTACTTAATGCATTATATCCATATGCATGAAATTGCCTTGCTAATGCAGTACATAAAATGCCAGAGATACAATGAATAGCCAAATTGCAAACGGTTATGTTATCTCCCATAAAATGGCTCTCTCCTCCCCTCCCTTCGTGGTGTGTGTGTGTGTGTGTGTGTGTGTGTGTGTGTGTGTGTGTGTGTGGTGTTGTTGAATGTGTGGATACCAATGGCATCTATCACAGATTGTTTTGAATACACAGACATACATGTATACATGTACACACACACACACACACACACACAGGCACCAAAGTTCCCTACAGTTAGGTAATACACACAATTGAATAGAAGCCAGACAAGGTAGAGTGGGTGTGGCAGCCTATTAGCTCACTTTCCCCACCGGAAGGGTAAGGAGGACAAGGGAAATACCAAGAGTCTTCCCTGGAGCGGTGGTTGGGCATGGTCTCTATCCCCCCAGGCAAGCCCCCTTTGGGACCAGTCCAGCAAGATAGGTATGCATTGAGGTTAGAGACCCAGAATCAAGCTTGAAATAATCAAAAATAGAGCCAAGGTTAGTGAACCCAGACCCACTCCCTGCCCCCCCCCATACACACACACACACATACACACTTAAAAGTCTAGCCCTGGGGTGCCAAAAACCTCTACGGAACCCAATCAAAGCCGGTAATTGAGCCAGGGTTAGAGGCAGTACACAAAGAAACATGTAGATTTACACCTGAAGTCCAGGGCTGGCACCTGTCAGTATGTCTTTCGTCTTTACGATACAAGTTACGTCAGCATGGCCAGGCCAGCAGTGGCTCACATCTGTAATTCGAGCTGCGCAGGAGGCTGAAAGCTGAGAATCATGACTCAAAAACAGCAGGAAGGTTTATGAATTTTTTTTATTTCTATTAAGCACCAAAAAGTCAGAAGTGGAGCTGTGGCTCAAAGTGGTGCAGGGCTAACCTTGAGCAAAAAACAAAGCTCAAGGATAATGCCCAGATCCTGAGTTCAAGCCCCAGGACCAGCACCAAACAAACAACAGTTTGGAGATTTGAGGACTGGGAGTTTGGCCTAGTATTCACGAAGACCCAGATTCAATTCCTCCGTACCACATACATAGAAAAAGCTGGAAATAGTGCTGTGGCTCAAGTGGTAGAGCTCTAGCTTTGAGAAAGCCCCAGGACAGCGCTCAGGCCCTGAGTTCAAGCCCCAGGACTGGCAACAACAGAAAAGAGAGTGTGGAGCTTTGTTTAGTGGTCAAGCATAGGAAAGAAATTTTATCCACACAACAACATTGTTGTCTTGGGGACATCTGTACGCAGTACAGACTTCTTGAGTTCAACTCAGTGGCCAAGTGAACGTGAGTGCAGAAGGGACAGGAGAGATGAGTGAGCATCCCCAGGGCAGATCCAAAGTTCCTCTGATCTCATCTAATCAAGCCATTTGATTTTCCTTTGAAAGATTTGCCTGTTACAGTCTTTCTCCTCTGAGCAGCTCCTACCACCCCACCCAATTAACAAATACTTCTGTTTCATCCCCTTCTCACTGCTCTTTCCTTTCTCTTCTGTGAATCATTTTCTCTCCCCCTGGAGTTATTATAGTTACTATAACCGCACATTCTTCCAAACCATGCTAAGGTGTACTCATTACCAGTCTTGGTCTGGTAATTCTAATAGCAGCCACTAGGTGGCAAGGCTTGGGAAACCCAGCCCATATTCGGCACAGGCAAATACCGCCCTTAGTGGCCGTTGTGAGAATTGCAGGCAAAATGTGTAGGCCAAGACTTGTCTGGAAAAGCCAGCTTCTTGGGTTAATTGCAAGCTTAATGGCTCTGAGATGTCCCCCAAAAGCTCAGGCAGCAGCCATACCTTTGGGTCCCTTTAACTCTCAGAACCAAGGTCACCTAACGTCTTGCAGATCATCATCTGTCTCCAGTCCAGAGCTGCAGGCCTCAGTCCTTCTTACCAGTACTCGACCGGTCATTCTCTCCCATGTCCTGCATCCTAGCTTCTCGTGAGGCTGAGCTCTGAAGATCATAGTTCCAGGCCAGCCTGAGCAGGAAAGTCTGTGAGACTCTTATCTCCAATTAAACCACCAAGGCTGTGGAGCTGTGGCTTAAGTAATAGAATGCTGGCCTTGACTAAAAACAGCTTAGGGACACTGTTCCACCCCCAGTTAGGGACTCCTTTCCTGAGGCCTCCACCACATCTGCATCTCCTGCTGCTGCCTCTAGAGGGAGCTAGATCCCCAGCTGCAACAGCACCTGGCCTTATCCCAGGCAGACAGAGTTGTTGCCTCTTTTACTAGAACTTTCTTTTGCCATTCTTAAGCAGTTAAAAGGGAAAAGATTAGGAGAGGTTACTGGGGCTTCTCTAAGAACATCAAACCAGGTGCACCTGGCTTCCCCCTGCAAGGGGATGCCACGTAAGGTACTTTAATTTTTTCCAAGCATTTGGTTAAGCCTCTCTTGTTAGTGTTGTGAACACAAAGCAGAAAGATGGGACAAGATGAGTTTAACATGTGGGTCTGCAGCTGGCTAATCACAGCCCACATCCAGAATATGGAGCGATTGATTTGCAGAGGTCTCTGGAAGTGCGCAAGGCCGACCTCGTCTCTGCTCTCTTCCACTTTTTACTGCTTTAAATGGAGACTCTGACGGCATTTGCAAAAGCAACTAGTGATGAAAATCAGATTAAAAAAAATGTTTAATGGGCTGGATGCAGTAAGGTGAAATTAACAGACGAAATGTGATATTACAGGCAGCGTGCCAGTGGCTCCTGTCTATAATCCTAGCTACTCAAGAAACTAAGGTTTAGTTTGGTTGGTTGGTTTGGTGCCATCCCTGGGGCTTGAACTCATGGCCTAGGTGCTATCTCTGAGCTTTTGTTTTGTTTTGGTCTCAAGGCGAACACTCTACATCTTGAGCACAGCTTTTTGGTAGTTAACTGTAAAATAAGAGTCTTACAAACTTTCCTGCCCAGGTTGGCTTTGAAGTACGATCCTCAGCTCTTAGCCTTCTGAGTAATTAGGATTACAAGTGTGAATCAGTATCATCGGGTCTTAGGAAGTTAAGACCCGATGATAACAGTTCACAATCAGCCTGAAAAGACAAATCTGAGAGTCTCTTATTTCCCATTAATCAAAAGCTGGAAGTGGAATTGTGGCTCAAGTAGTAAAGCACCCACCTTGAGTGAAAAACCCAAGGGGTCTGGGAGCTGGTGGCTCATACCTGTTATCCTAATTACTTAAGAGGCTGAGATCTGAGGATCAAGGTTCAAAGCCAGAATAATCATAGAGTCTCTTATCTAATTCATCAGCAAAAGCCAGAAACGGAGGTGTAGTTCAAATGGTAGAGCACAGGCCTCAGGGAAAAGCTACTCAAGAGAGCTTGGCTCCAGAGCAGCAAGAACAGACCTGACCAGAGCAAAATGGAATGGGACAATTTCCTGGGGTCTCAGGAGGCTGGCTGCTGCAAAGTAGGGCACCCCAGACTCCTCAGCCTCACTAAGGTTCTTGAGCCATCTCTCTCTCTCAAATTCTCCATGACACACAGACTCCATAGCTTTCTCAGTTATGGTGAGATAAAGGCAGGATTTCCTTGGCAAATGGGGATACCTGATCAACCCAGAGATCCCAACTGTGCTCTCACTGGTTTTCTCAGTAGCAGCCCCCTTTGGACTTCTCCCTCCCCACCCCCCAAACCATGTCACAACAGTCTTCTCCCTCTTTGAGCCTCCAGGTCTCCTCCACCCATTGAGAGGCCTAGAGCCAGATGCCCATGGCCCCGCCCCTGACAGCTGTCATGTCAAAATGATTGATTTGAGGGTGGCCCCACCCCCTCCAATCCAAGCAGAAACCTCAAAGCAGGACCTGGGGGGAGTAAACAAAGCCTATGGAATGGAATGCTCAAATAATTATTCTTTCAATCTCATCAAGAAACCCAGATAATCTGGCTTCACAATTTATTCCAGCAGTTTCCTCGAATTTCTGCTGTTGATTAGTTTGGGTAACTGGTTACTGGCAGTTGGCACACCAAACCCATCCATTCCTTTCTTAAAGGAAGGCTCCATTTTGGAAATCACAACCAGAAAGTAATAGTGTGTGTGTGTGTGTGTGTGTGTGCGCGTGTGCGCGTGCTGGGGCTTAAACTCAGAGCCTGGGTACTGTATGTTAGCTTTTTCACTCAAAACTGGTTATTCTATCACTTGAGCCATGGTTCCACTTCTGCCTTTTTGCTGGTTATTTGTAAATAAGAATCTCACTGACTTTCCTGCCCAGGCTGGCTTCAACCCATGATCCAGACCAGATCTCAGACTCCTGAGTAGGTGGAATTACAGACATGGAACCTTAGCAGTACCTAACTGCTAATTCTTTTGTAGATGGAGTTTCCTGAATTTTTCTTCTCTGGTTAGCTTTGAACCTTGATCCACTGGACATCTGTCTCCTGCATAGGTAAGATTACCGGCATGAACCATCAGTGCCTAGCTATGAAATTGTGTTTTCTCATCTACCTTAACTGTGGGTTTTGAAAACATATCACGAGCAGAATGCATGAGCCGAATGCTACTGGCTCACCTCTAATCCTCGCTACTCAGGAGACTGAGATGTTAGGATCAAGGTTCCAAGCCAGCTCAGGTAGGAAAGTCTTGTTAAAATTGATCACCAAAAAGCAGGAAGTGGACATATGGTAGAGTGCCAACTTGAGCAAGAAAACTAAGTGAGAGTTCAATCCCCAGTATAGCACAAGAAAGGAAGGGAGGAAGGGAGAAAGGGAGGGAGGGAGGGAGGGAGGGAAGGAAGGAAAAGACATTTCACATTAAAATATAATCTGAGGCCAGGGGTGGTGGTTCAAGCCTGTAATCCTAGTCCCTCAGGAGGCTGAGATCTGAGGATCACAGCTCAAAGCCAGCCTGGGCACTAAAAAGTATGAGACTCTTATCTCTAATTAATCACCAGAAAATCATAAGTGACACTGTGGCTAGGGGTAGGGTGGTAGCCTTGAGCTGAAGAGTTCAGGGACAGTGCCCAGGCCAAGGGGTAGGGCATTAGCTTTGAGCTGAAGAGCTCAGAGACAGCACCCAGGCCCAGAGTTCAAGTCTCACCGACTGACCAAAAAACAAAAACAACAAAAAGCCAACTATATATCATCTAAGTGTGAGCATTCTGCCATTTTCTTCAAGTCTGTGCCCAGTGCAAAAAGCCTAACCCCCTGGGCGAGGAGTTTGGCCTAGTGGTAGAGTGGTTACCTAGCATGCACGAAGACCCAGGTTCAATTCCTCAGTACCACATTCATAGAAAAAGCCAGAAGTGGTGCTGTGGCTCCAGTGGTAGAGCTCTAGCTTGAGAAAGCCCAAGGACAGTGCTCAGGCCCTGAACTCAAGCCCCAGAACACACACACACACACACACACACACACACACACACACACACACACACGCAAAAGCCTAAGCCCTGGCTCTGGCCTAGGCCCCTCCACCAGTTGTAGGCCATGAGGCTGGGTCTAGCTGGCCTCCAGCCCTGCACCCCACCAGACTTCCACCCCATTTAGAAGCCAGGGATGGGGAGACGGGGGGTTGCCCAGTGGACAGGTATCATTTTGCACGAGTTCCACGAGGTGTCTGGATGAAAGGCCCTGGGATTTCTTTAATAAAGAAAACCTGCAGCCGCCATTAAAAATTTAGCCCTGCAAATGATCCCATTCCTCTGAGGTGCTGTGTTTATTTAACCATAGTAGATGTGGGTCTCTCCCCTGGGGCTGGTGTACCTGGGTCCCCAAGTGGGGACAGATATCCTCCAAATCATGCCAGTCACCCCTCCCCACCCCTCCCCTCCGGCCCCCCTCCCTTCCCCCACACAGGAAGATAAAACACCTTAGTCTCGTTACTCAGATGGCTAATTGCGAAGTGATTTAATTAAAGTATACAGATATTTCCGAGTTACTTACATTTCATATCACTCCATTACGAGTAATTGGCTGGAATGAGAAGCCAGGAGAGGAAAAGGGGGGTGACAGCCAGGTGGGCGGGAGCTGGGAGCCCCTGAGAATAGAAAGCTGGCTGCCCATTTGGGGTGACCTGAAGACATTCTGGGAGCACCGGGTCCTGAGAAAGGGCCACCTCCACATCCTGGGGACCCTCCCCCCAATGTCCTCCACCCCCAGGCCCTAAATCAACCGCTCATAGCCTAGACCAAGGAAGCTGGATTGTTTGGTTTCCAGTCCTGGGGCTTGAACTCAGGGCCTGGGCACTATCCCTGAGCTTCTTTTGCTCAAGACTAGCACTCTAGCACTTGAACCTTAGTACTGCTTCTGGCTTTTTCTGTGTATGTGGTGCTGAGGAGTCGAACCCAGGGCTTCTTGCATGCTAGGCAAGCGCTCTGCCACTAGGCCACAGTCCCAGCCCTACACACAGTTTGCACACTACTATTTGGGTCCAGGCAGAGAGGCTCAGCTCTGTGGCTGTGGCGCCCTGCCTCTCATTCTCCTGGCAATCCTGGACTCTTAGTAATTCTCCTCCTGAGAAGGAAGTGGGCTGAGATTTGTTCACCCTGGACCTCTTCTTCCTTTCCTTCTTTCCAGTACAGCCCCCATGAGGACAACAAAGTGCCACCCACAAGACAACCATCTCCCAAGCCCTGTTATTAATTGTGGCCACTGAAACAAAGCCAAAGTTATCCCCTTCTTGAGCAGTCCCCAAGCAGTCTCTGCTTCTTTCTTCTCACCTCCCCCTCCCGGAATTCCATTCTGATGGCTGGCACTCCAGTGGCCATGTTATGATCATGAGGTGGACTTGAAGCTAGAGCCACTTGGCAGAGAAGAAAGGTGGGAAACGGCTGACTGTGATCTTACTACCCAACCCTGACCACCTCTGGATTTTACACAATCTGAAAGGAAGCTCTGCATCATCACGTGTTTTGTTTCTTTCTTTCTTTGAGCATCCCATGTCTGCATCTTGGGACACTTGTCCCTGCTTCACCCCAACCTGCAACAATGCCACATTCATGCCCTATCTCTACCTGAAGACCCAGATATCAAGCTCTGAGCCCCCTGCTTCCTGGAGAAGACACAGGTGTGTGACAGCTTGGGGGTAGTGCAGGTGCCAGCGTTTGCTAAGGAACTCCTGATTTCCTGTTGTATCCTTTCTCTCCCACGTGTCACTTGGGAAGGAAAACGTCTCTAACTCGGTTTAGAGCTTGATGTACTCAGCAAGACACACCTGTACTCCATCGCTTTTAAAGGCCTCTTCCTGGGGCTGGGAGTTTGGTGTGGTGGTACAGTGCTTGCCTAGCATGCACGAAGACCAAGGGCAGTGTTTAGGCCCTGAGTTCAAGCCCCAGGACTGGCAAAAAAAAAAACAACAAAAAAAAATTAAAGGCATCTTCCATCAGACACAGGAAGCAATGCTTTTGGGGTCTCTAATTCAACATGCTAGAACACAAGTCCCTGCATATGCTTGTAAGGCAAGCCCCCAGCCTCAAACTGACTGGAAGGCAACCAGGATGGTGGGAAGCTAGGTTCTGGCTGGCCTCCCCCCATTTCCACAGCTCTGAGCCTCGTTTCTTGTTGTTGTTGTTGTTGTTGTTTTCTCCAGTCCTGAGTTCAAGCTGAACTAAAGAGCCTGAGCACTGTCCTTGGACTTCTCAAGGCTAGAGCTCTACCACTTGAGCCTCAGTACCACTTCTAGCCTTTTCTGTATATGTGGTACTAAGGAATCGAACCCAGGGTTTCATGTATGCTAGGCAAGCACGCTACCACTAGGCTAAACTTCTGGCCGCCGCTGCTGCTGCTGCTGCTTCCTCCCCTTCTTTCTTTCCTTCCTTCTCCTCCTCCTCCTCCTCTTGGTCTTTTTTGTTAGTGGTGTGGCTTGAACTCTGGGCCTGGCACTGTCCCTGAGCACTTCGGTTCAAAGCTCTCGATCTACCACTTTGAGCCACAGCACCACTTCCAGCTGTTTTTTTTTTTTTTTTTTTGAATAGTTTATTGAAGATCCTGCCCAGGCTGGCTTTGAACCTCAATCCTCCGACCTCAGCCTCCTGAGTAGCTAGGATGACAGTCGTGAGCCAGGGGTGTCTGGCTCCTCACAGTTTCTTTTCATCAAGAGAGGTTTGGGTTTGGGATATGTTTGCGATTCAGACTTGGAGACTAGGTGGGGAAAATAGTTAGGAGACCATGGCTCATGCCTCCCAACCCAGCTACTCAGGAAAACCTGAGGATGGCGATTCAACACTAGCCCTGGTAGGAAAATCTGTGAAAGTCTTGTCCCCAATTAAGCACCAAAAGCCAGAAGTAGATGGGTGGCTCAAGTGGTAGGGCGCCAGCCTTGAGGGGTAAAGAGTCAGGTAACATCTTGAGTTCAAGCCCCAGTATACACACATACACATACACACTTAGAGAAACAGGACCCAGGGAGAGCATCTCACCCCTGTCACTCACTGAGTTTCTTGAACTCAGGACCTGGGCTCTGTCCCTGAGCTTCTTTTGTTCAAGCCTAGCTCTCTACCACCTGAGCCACAGCACCACTTCTGGTTTTTTTCTGCTTATGTGATACTGATGAATCGAACCCAGGCCTTCCTGCATGCTAGGCAAGCACTCTACCACAGAGCCACCTTCCAAGCCTGAGAGTCCTGTCCTCCTTATCCAAGCATTCCCCTCGCCTAACCACAGTCCAGGGCCTTCATTGTCCTTGGTACTCTTACATCAATGACAGAATCTGGAAGAGACCCCAGGTTTCCCATAACCCTTTTCTCTCTTCTTCCTCCTCCACCAATCAGAGTAAACCGCCTCACACCCAGACACACACCAGACAGGTCTGCTCACTGACCAGAACAAAGTGCCAAACGCCTATCCACCCATCACCCACACTACAGAGCCCCTCTTGGTGGGTTTATTTAGTGTGGATGTGTGAGACAGGCAGACAGACAGACAGAAGGACACAGATTGATGATCAGGGAAGAGACAGAAAGTCCTGAGGCTTAAACTCAGGGCCAGGGCCCAGGGCACTGTTACTGAGCTTTTTCATTGGACCAGAGCTCTTGCACTTGAGCCACACCTCCACTTCCGGCTTTGTGGGGGCTCACTGGAGATAAGAGTCTCGTAGACTTTCATGGACTTCCCTACCCAGGCTGGCTTTGAATCACGATCCTCAGATCTCAGCCTTCCTGAGCAGGTAGGATTACAGGCCTGAGCCACCCCTGCCTGGCTGAAAGATGTAAATTCTATATTTGGAAATTCATTAATTTTTTTTTTGGGGGGGGGGAAATGCCAAAACGTGTGTTTATCATTTGTGCTTATCTTCAACTAAATAAGTCCGGTCATAAGAGATATGCCATGGGTAGTGGAATGTAAACAAACACATTCTACCTCAATAAACATGCTAATTTCCAGCTATAATATTCACAAGTAAAAGATCCATCACGCCGACCCTATTTGGCAAAGGCAGTGAGCCTCATCCGTCAAGGAGGGAGACTCCCGCCAGTTCTCTGCGGGAGAGAAATAGTAGGGCTTTACTTGCTGGATGACACCCTCCGGGGAACACGAGCCCCATAAATGAGTCTGAAAATGTGATAAAAGGATAATCTTGCATAAATGAGCTCATATCTTCATTACCTGCCCTGTCCGAGGCCCGGCGCCAGGCTTTGAGTGATGTGATCGCCTTGCATGGAAATGAAGGCCGAGGAGAAGCCGGGCCAGCAGGAGTCCTGACAGGTTCTGTGGGCCCCTGCTAGCCCAAACTGCCAGCCATGCAGGCAGGACTCTTGTAGGCGAACCAGGGGTGAAGCTGGGAGCTGGGGAGGGGCAGGGCAGAAGCAAGGTAGGCCCAAGCTTTATATGAACTTGAGTTCATAGAACCCTGTGGCTTCACTAAAAAAAAAAAATGAAGCAATCTCGTCAGGATCATGGCTGAGTGGTAGAGTGCTTGCCTACCACACATGAAGCCCCGGGTTCGATTCCTCGGTACCACATACATAGAAAAGCCAGAAGTGGTGCTGTGGCTCAAGGGGTAGAGCTCTAGCCTTGACAAAGTCCAAAGACAGTGCTCAGGCCCTGAGCTCAAGCCCCAGGACTCACAGAAGAAAAAGGAGAAGGAGGAGGAGGAGAAGGAGGATGAGGAAAGGAAGAGGGGAGAGAAAAGAAAAATGATCTCAAATCTAATTTACTCCAGAAGTCATATGCACTCTCTGGATTGTCAAAGCACTTTTAAAACTAAAATAAAATGCTTTTTCTGTTCCAGTGTTGGGCTGGAACTCAGGCCCTGGGCCCTGCCCCTGAGTTTCTTGTGCTCAAAGCTAGCCCTCTATCATTGGAACCACAGCACCACTTCCAGCTTTCTTAGTAATTTAAGTGGGGGTGAAAATCTCACAGACATTCCTGCCTGGGTTGGCTTTGAACCACGCTCCTCAGATCTCAGCTTCCTGAGATGACAGACACAGCTAGCAGCACCCAGCACCATGGAGATATTTTATTAAGAGCTCTCAGCCAATCTGTCATCCCAGCTACTCAGGAGGCTGAGATTTGAGGATCCCAGGTTGAAGCTACCTTAAGCAGGAAGGTCCCTAAGACTCCCCTTTGGAATTAAACAACCAAAAAGGCGCATGGGTAACAGCCTTGGCTCAAGTGGTAGAGCTCCAGCTTTGAGCACAACAGCTCAGAGACAGTAGCCAGACCCTGAGTTCAAGCCCTTGCCAACCTGAGTGGCAGGAGGCATAGAAGAGTGAGCTGAGCTATGGCTGCCAAGCCGGCCAGTGGAAGCTGGCACATTCCAGGCTGCGTGTTTCAAATACTTTCCGAGATCTCTGCCAGTGGAAGGCAGAGCCAGGAGAGAAGAAGCCAAGAAGCCAATATCAACCTAGGTTTGCAAAACAGCCCGGTGGTCATGGGCTATCAAATGGATGGAGCGAGGAAGCTCAGGTTTTCTACCTCAGTGCGCATGGGCAGATGGGCAAGCGCAGAGCCTTGGGCTTCTGGAACTTTCTTGCAGGCTAGGGGTGATGGCTTGCTCTTCTTTTTAAGTGGAAAAATTTGTGAACACCTACTAAGTGCCACCTAGCACTCTGGCAGGATGCCTGGTTCAATGGGCCAAGCAAACTGGCAAAAGGCATTTTTTTTGCCAGCCCCCGGGCTTGAACTCAGTTCCTGAGCACTGTCCTTGGGCTTTCTCAAGGCTAGAGCTCTACCACTTGAGCCCCAAAATCATTTTTGGCTTTTTTCTATATATGTAGTACCGAGGAATTGAACCGCGGTCTTCACGTATGCTAGGCAAGCATTCTAGCACTAGACCAAACTCTTGGCACCCTTTTTATTGGTATTCTTGTTCTCTCTTTCTCCCCATCCCCTTTCTCTGAACTGGGGTTCTGGACTTAGAGAGTCTTGCATTTGTTAGGCAGTCACTCTATCATTTGAACCACACCCAGCCCTTTTTGCTTTGATTATTTTTTTAAATAGGGTCTCTCCGTGTGTGTGTGTGTGTACCAATCCCAGGTCTTGAACTCAGGGCCTGAGTGCTGTCTCTGAGCTTTTGTGGTAAAGGCTGATACTTGGCCACTTAAGCCACAGCTCCACTCCTGGCTTCTTTTTTTTCCCATCCTGAGGCTTGAACTCAGGGCCTGGGCTCTGTCCCTGGGCCTCTCTGTGCTCAAGGCTAACACTCTACCTGAATCAGGATGCTTGTACATATGCCTTTCTTCCACATAGCTGGGGTGATAGGTGGTCACCTCCACACCTGGCTTATTGTCTGAGACTATGGGTGCCATATTGTCTTAAACTATGTGAACAAAAGAGGTCCAAATGGCTGAGTGCCTGATAAACAAGGAAGCAGAAGAGCCTCGTGGCCAGCAAGAGTCTGGTTCCTCACTGGCCTGTTGCTAATGGAAGTGAACGCTCTTTAGTGCCTTGGGTTTCGTTCCTGTGAGAACAGCAGCTTCCCCTCATCCTCCCCCCCAAAAAACACCCTTATAAAGCCTGCTCCCCTCAACAGCCCCCAAGAAAGGCCACCCAGAGCTGAAGGCTGGAGGCACTGCCCTTTTTAGGTGGAACCATTCTGCCCACAGCATCCCCAAAGCTCCCTGGACACCTAGATCCCAGGGTCAGGCTACAGTGACTGTGAACATGCCCTACTCAGTAGGGCACAAGTTCTCACGCCTGTCATCCTAGCTACTCAGAAGGCTGAGATCTGAGTCTCAAAGTTCAAAGCCAGCCCTGGCAGGAAAGCCCATGAGCCTATCTCTACTTAACTAACCCCCAAAAAGAAAAAAACAAGTGGAGTTTTGGCTCAAGTGGCAGACCACTAGCCTTAATAAAAACCCAGACCCCAAGTTCTAGTAGTAGCACCCAAAAATAATAAATAAATGAATGAATACCCAGCTCAGGGATTACGATTAAATCGTCCCCTCTAGCAGGTGCTGCGACCCAGGAAGTTATAGATGTGTCAGAGCCAGAGCACCTGAAAGATGACCTGACTGGCACTGTGCCCTGAGGATGCCAGTCTCCTCACACCCAAGGCTTCCTGAGTAATCACACTCCAGACAGGTGTCCACCCACTGTGACCAGACTAAAAGGGGCAGAGAAATGACAGTCAATGCATATTAGCATGATGGACGAACCAGGGCATTGTAAAGACCCAACTGTCCCCAAAACAGGCCCCAGAAAGGTATCGCCTTTGTTCTAAATGTCTCCATCTCTCTGTCTATGCCTTTATCAGGGAAGCTCTGCATTGTGTGTGTCACCAACCTGTCACCTGTCCCCGTGTGCCTTCAACATCCAGGCAGCTCAAAAATGGGCCAAACTAGGAGCCCAAAGGTGCCTGGTCAGCATTGGCCACCAGAGGGCGCCTCTGATACCCAGCAAAGGGGAGGCTGAATCCACCTAGAGCCTGCCCAAGCCAATGGGGTCTTAAGGACAAGCAAACCTATCCACCTGCCTTATTTTGCATGTGGGGAAACTGAGGCATGGAGAGGCAAGATGATGTAATCAAGGTTGAGTAAAGAGGGAGTGGCCATTATCAATGCTTAGATGTGGCCTATAAAGTTAAGACAGAAAAATGGTGGATAGTTGGGGAGCGTGGCCTGGCAGTAGAATGCTTGCCTATCATGCAGGAAGACCCAGGTTCAATTCCTCAGTACCACATACATAGAAAAAGCAGGAAGTGGTGCCAGAGCTCTAGCTTTGAGAAAGCCCAAGAACAGTGCTTAGGCCCTGAGTTCAAGCCCTGGATCGGGAGAGAGAGAGAGAGAGAGTTGGATACCAGCAACTCACGCCTATATCCTAGCCACTCAGAAGGCTGAGATCTGAGGATTGTAGTTCAAAGCCAGCCTAGGCAGGAAAATCTGTGAGACTCTTATCTCCAAGTAACCACCACCACTATTTTAGCCTTGACCTAAACAAAACTAAGGGACAAGGCTTAAGCCCCAAGTTCAAGCACTGATATGAGCATCAAAACAGAAAGACAGAACAAGGCATGTCCAAATACTTACACCCCAACACCCCACAAAGGATAACTTTCTCACTGTCTGGTCTTTATCCCATTTCCACATGGAAGTTATTATTTTAGATTAAAGTACACCATATCCAATCAGATTGCATCCTGGGCTGGGGAGACAATCTTCTCTGGACACTGGGATTCTGACTACAGTCCCCCCCACCCCCAAATCTAGTGCAGTGGGGATGTAGGTAAGATAGCCTCATCCCCCCCCCACCCCTTGCTTAATTTGTGTGGTCCCCTTCCCTACTCTCAGAAGCATTCCTTGGTCTCTCTCACTGCCCTTCTCTCTTCTGCTGTCTGGCCTGACCTGCCACTCTCCCACCTACCTGGGTTCAGATGACCCCTATTCCTGTGTCTTATTTTTTTTTTAATTTTTTGCTAGTTCTGGGGCTTGAACTCAGAGTTTGGGCTCTGTTGCTGAACCTCTCTGTGCTTAAGATTAGTCTTCTACTACTTGAGCCATTGCACCCCTTCCCGCTTTTTCTGTGTATATGGGACTGAGGAATTGAATTCAGCCCCGTGTCTTGCTCTTAACCTCTGGATCCTGCAAGGCTGGGACATGGGGTCCTCCCTGCCACCCACCAGCAAATGCCTAATGGCCCTTACTGCTGTGTGTGTGTGTGTGTGTGTGTATGCACCAGTCCAGGGGTTTGAACTCAGGGCCTGGCCCTTACTGCTGTGTGTGTGTGTGTGTGTGTACCAGTCCAGGGGCTTGAACTCGGGGCCTGGCTACTGTCTCGGCTTTTTTGCTCAAAGCTAGTGCTCTACTACTTGAGCCACAGCTGTATTCCAGTATGTCTAGCTTTTGTGATTCCTGCCCCAGCAGGCTTTGCATTGTAATCCTCAGATCTCAGCCTCCAGAGAAGCTGATTACAGGGGAGAGCCACCACGCCCAATCCTTATTGCTGCTTGATTAAGGAGGGAGGCAGTGTAGTCCTAGAATCAGGGCTGGGTCTAGGGGCCTGTGCTCTAGACTCAGCTCCACTAGCAGCCTCTGCTCTCCCAGAGGAAGTCATCTTAAGCCCTCTGTGCCCCACAGATGACTGTGCTAGCTGCTCTGAGCCTCTGCCATGCCTGTTAGCCCTTCAGAGCAATCTGTTCCTATGCAACTAGTATAGCTGAAGTCTCGTCCCTCAGACCACTCCCTGGCCAGCCAGTGAGCCAGGAGGGTCAGGGGAAGCGGGGAGAGTGCCTGCTACACAGCTGAGTTTGAACCCATAGCTGTAAGTAGGGTTTTTTTGTTTGTTTTTTTTTTTAGTTCTTTCTCTCTACCACTCCCCTTTCCAACCACAAGGCTTGAACTCAGGGCCACATCGCTGTTCCTGAGCTCTTCTGCTCAAGGCTAGTGCTCTAGCCCTTTGAGCTACAGCTCCACTTCTGGTTTTCTGGTGGTTCGTTGAAGATAAGAAGAATCTCACCGACTTTCCTTCTCAGTCTGGCTTTGAACCATGATCCTCAGATCTCAGCTTCCTGAGTATAGTTAGGATCATAGGCATGAGCCACCAATAACTGGCTTCTTCCTCGTACTTGAAGACATTCAAGTTGAAAGTTAAATACTCACAATGATGATTATTTGGAAATGGTTCAGCCAGTCCAGAGGGTCTGGCAGATTGCCAAAACACCAGATTTCCATCCGACCCAGCAACCTCTTGTCAAGTCTCCGCACTAGAGAACTAGAAATGTGGGAGGAGGGAAGGGGGACAAAAACATGAGAAGGGCTATCAATGTTCAAGAAGTAATAACGTGCCTACTACCTGACAAATATAACTATAATCCCGTCTCTACATTACCCTGACAATAAAATACAATAATTTTAAAAAGAACTGGAAATGTGTTTGCACAGAAATACACAAATACAGCTGAACAATGGTGGCTCGTGCCTATAATCCAAGCCATTGGAGAGGCTGAGATCTGAGAACTGAGATTCAAAGTCGTCAGGGGCAGGAAAGTCTGAGACTCTTAGCTCCAAAGAACCACCAAAAAACCAGAATGGAGCTGTGTGGCTCAAAGTAAAAAAGCACTAGCCTCGAGCAAAAAGAGTTCAAGGAGCCAGGTGCAGTGGCTGACGCCTGTAACCCTAGCTACTCAGGAGGCTGAGATCTGAGGATCGTGGTTCAAAGCCAGCCCAGGCACTAAAGTCCCTGAGACTCTTTTCTCGATAGCCTTGAGCTGAAGAGCTCAGGGTCAGTGCCCAGGCCCAGAGTTCAAGCCCCACAACTGACAGGAAAAAAAGAAAGAGCTCAAGGACAGTGTCCAGGGTGTGAGTTCAAGCCCTACAACCAATGAAAGGAAGGAAGGAGAGAGGGAGGGAGAGAGGGAGCGAAGAAGGAAGGAAGGAAGGAAGGAAGGAAGGAAGGAAGGAAGGAAGGAAGGAAGGAAGGCCACAAACACCAGAATATACTGAGGAGGCTGAGATTTGAGGATCACAATTGAAAGCCAGACTGAGCAGAAAAGTCTCTGAGACTCTTATCTCCAATTAACCAGCAAAAAGCCAGAAGTGGAGGTTTGACTCAGGTGGTAGAGCAATAGCCTTGAACACAATAGGTCAAATAAGAGCACAAGGCTTGAGTTTAAGCTCTAATCCCATCAGTAACACAAAAGCAACAAAAAAAAGGGGGGGTGACATCAGAGACCAGAGCTGACTGGGCGAACTTTGGGTAACTTCTTAGTGGCTCCAGCTCCAAACCTTCTTCAACGCCTTATCTACTCATGATCTACACATCTTTAGAACCCTGCCCTGGATTTGTAGGAGGGTAAAAGGGCTCTAGGAAACATAATTGGTCATGAGTTGGTGGTGGTTGCAGAGGGTGAAAACTCGGAGCTCTTCGCTCTGATCTCTCTGTTTGGGTTCGTTGCTTCCCAAAAGACACTGTTTAGACATCCAGAATCAGGCATTCCCCTCCAGCCCCAAACCTGCTTCCCATCCCCTGGCCTTCGAAGCCTTAGACCTCCAGCCTATTCTCAATGCGGCCACCAGGGGGAGCCCAGGACCACGGCAGCACCTCCAACCCCCGCCAGCCAGGCATCAGGACAGACCTCACTCCATCTCACCTGTCACCTGGCCAGCTTGCTCCACCTCCCACGGCCTTCTCCAGGACCCCCGGGAATCTACAGGCACCGTATCACCCTCAGAACCCCCATGTCTCCTGACACTTGCAACATCGTGATAGTGCATGGGTCAGAGCACAAATGGATTTTCACTGTCTAGGTGAAAGTCAACTCTGCATGGGTATCTTGTGTCCTGTTTCCCAAGGAAACCAAAGAAAACAAGTTGTCAGTGTGTGTGTGTGTGTGTGTGTGTGTGTGTGTGTACACAAGAGCCAGTACTAAGTCTTAAACTCAGGGCCTGGGCGCTGTCCCTGAGCTTCTTTTGCTCAAAGCTAGCACCCTATCACTTGAGCCACAGTGTACTTCTGACTTTTTCTGTGTGTGTGGTACTGAGGAATCAAACCCAGGACTTCATGAATGCTAGACAAGCACAATACCAGTGGTGGGCTGCATTCCCAGCCCCCTTTCTTTCTTTTCTTTTCTTTCCTTCCTTTCTTCCAGCCTTCCTTCCTTTCTTTTTGTTGGTCTTTAGTAATTAGAGGTGAAGAGTCTCACGGACTTTCCTGCCTGGACTGGTTTTGAATCACACTGCTTAAATCTCATTCTCCTGAACAGCTGAGGATTACAGATCGAGCCACGAACGCCCAGTCCTGTTGTCATCTTAATGTTTCCAATGTATTCAAAGGTGTCCTCTGCTAGGACATTCTGGAAATTGCCAGAAAGCAGCCTATGGACTCAAGTGCTTCAGGCTCCCTTGCTTCAATGGAAAGATTTTCTTTTTTTGCCGTGTACAACCTGTCCAGTCATTCATGACATCTTGCAGGAGGCAAGAAAAGCTGGAAGTCAGCCCTTCCAGCTCTCATTTACCCAGCAAGGAGCGGGAGAGGCGGTGCCAAGGCCTCAGCTGGCAGTACCCTCCCCCCTTGAGTGCTTTTGGATTCGGGCCTCGTCTAGAATGTGCCCCATGGTAGTGGGCAGAAGGGCCCTGTGCCAGGCGCCAGCTGCCCCCGTGGCCTGAGGGCACCCACTTGAATAACTCCAAGTAAACATTTGACCAGCCAGGCCCCAGCCCTCATCCCACGCCAACACTTGGCCCTTGTTCCCGGACAGGCCCCTCTGTGTCCTGTCCTTTGTGGCTGACATTTCAGCAAGGCCTGGAAGGACTGGGGTGACCCTGTGCCCCAAATCCATTCTGAAGACAGGCCCGAGGGAGGTGGTCCCGGCCATGTAGGGAATCCAAGCAGACATGCTGTCGCCAGTTGGGCAGCCCCTCCTCCCTCTCCTTGAAGCCCTCCCCCACCCCCAAGTGAGGGCCATAAGCTGCCGAGCCCACGGGTCTGACAGGGAGCCACGGGGACGCCAGCTGACTCGGCTGCTTTGTCCCAGGCCTGGAAAGTTCTAAGTGATGACCGACTGTGGCTCGTTTGCTGAGAAGCCACAGATAACGTGGCTGCCGGGCCTGATAAAGTGTCTGGCCGAGGCTCTGTCCCAGAAGGTCTGGCCATTCCCACAGTCCCCCCCCCCCCCAGCCTCAACCCCATCACCTGCCCCTGGCGGCTTCTTCCTGTGGCTCCTGGACTGGGGGACAAGGGTCAGGAATCTTGGGCCTTCCTAGGACTCCTTCATGTCACAAGAGCTCCCTCCATCCCTGCTATGACAGTGTCAACAGGCTCCATGATAAACTCAGCGAATAAATGGCACATGATCCTTGGCTGAGGGGCCCCCACGCCAACAACCTCACCGAACCCAGGCTAGGCCTCACACTCCAGGCCCTAACCTGGAACAGAAGAGGGTATCTAGCCATTCTTGGAGCACTGATGCCAGTCCATCTTGAAATAACAGCAGTATCAAAGGACCAGAGAAGCAGGACGCCAGTGGCTCACACCTGCAATCCTAGCTACTCAGGAGGCTGAAATCTGAGGATCACTGCTTGTAGCCAGCCCAGGCAGGAAAGCTCCCGTCAGGCTCTTCCCCACCCCATCCCACCCTGGCTAGTTTTGGCATTTGAACTCAGGGCCTGGGTACTATACCTTAGTTTCTTTTGCTCAAGACCAGCACTCTACCACCTAAGCCACAGCACCACTTCCAGCTTTTTCTGTTTATATAGTAATGAAGAATCAAACCCAGGGCTTCATGCATGCTAGACAAGCCCTCTACCACTAAGTCACATTCCCAGCCTCCAGTGAGACCCTTATCTCAAGTCAACCACTCAAAAATCAGAAGTGGAGCTGTGGTTTAAAGTGGTAGAGGACTGTCCTTGAGCAAAAAGAAAAGAGCTCAAGGAACGAGTTCAAGCCCCACAACCAACAAGAACAACAAAAAGAATGCATGAGAGAATGAATGAATGCACAGCGAGCAAGGTAAAGCAATCTCACAGCAGGGTGTCAAAAGTAACAGGTAGCGGGCTCAGTGGCTCACGCCTGTAATCCCAGTTACTCAGGAGGTCTGAGGATCAAGGTTCAAAGCCAGCCCCGGCACAAAAGGACCTGAGATTCTTATCTCCAATTAACCCTTAGAAAAAACAGGGAGTGGGGCATGGCTCAAGGGTAGGGTGGTAGCCTTGAGCTAAAGAGCTTAGGGATAGCACCCAGGCCCAGAGTTCAAACCCCATGATCCCTCCCCCCAAAAAAAACTAACAGGTAGCAGAGTGCCTGGTGGCTCATGCCTGTAACCCTAGGAGGCTGAGATCTTATCTCTACTAAACTACTAAAAAGGAAGGAAGGGAGGAGAGGGAGAGGGAGAAGGAGAGAGGGAGAGGGAGAGAGAAGGAGGGAGGGAGGGAGGGAGGGAGGGAGGGAGGGAGGGAGAGGGGGGGGATGAATATAAAGCTGGAAATAGAGCTGTGGCTCAAGTGGTAGTGTCTATCCTTGAGCAAAAGCAGCTCAAGAACAGTGCACCCAGGCCCTGAGTTCAATACCCAGTACCAGGGGAAAAAAGACCAGGCTTGTGTGATGTCCTACTTGCTTTACATACTGTATTTTGTGTGTGTGTATGTGGGGGGGATTATCATAGGGCTTGAACTTGGCCTGGGCCCTGTATTTTGTGTGTGTGTGTGTGTGTGGTGGGGGGGTTATCATAGGACTTGAACTTGGCCTGGGCCCTGTCCCTGAGCTCTTCAGCTCAAGGCTTCCGCCCTCCCCTTGAGCCACAGCCCCACTTCCCATTTTCTAGAGGTTAACTGGAGATAAGAGTCTCAGGTCCTTTTGTGCCCCGGGGTTGGCTGTGAACCTCGATCCTCTGATCTCAGCCTCCTGAGTAGCCAGGATGACAGACGTGAGCCACGGGGCCTGGCTTACCTCCTGCTGTACTGTTGAAAATGGGGAGCAGCCCACATTTTTGGAGAATCCAGGAGGAGATCTGAGAATTCTGGTTTGAAGCCAGTCAAAGCAGGAAAAATCCCTGAGACAAACAAACAATATAATATATATATATAATATATCCATCCAGAAGCAGGGGGGGTCCCACCTGTCATCTTAGCTACTCAGAAGAGAGGGGTTCAAAACCAGCCCCAGCAGAAAAGTCTCCATGCCACGTTTATCTCCAGCTAACAGTGACTGAAAAGAGCTCAGGGACCTAGGCTCTCCGTGGAAGCCCCCACGGCTGGGGCGGGGGTAGGGGGAATAAAGAAGAACCTCAGGGACAGAGCCCAGGCCCTGAGCTCAAGCCCGGGGCGCGCGCGCGCGTGCGCACACACCTCTCCCTCCCTCCCTGGCACCCCGCGCGCGCAGCGTGGGTCTCGGCCGGCGCGCAGTCCTGGGTGAGTACTCGGGCCCAGCTCCGGCGCCGGGGCGTGGCTCGGCGCCCGAGGGCTCCGCCCCTCCACCCTTCGCCCCGCCCCTCGCCCCGCCCCCCCGCACGCGCACTCCGATCCCCGGCGCGCAGGCGTCAGGGCCCCAGGCCACCCACCCACCCACCCACCCACCCACCCACCCACACACACACACACACACACACATGCCCCGGGGAGTCCCGAGCCCGGCCCCCCGCCGCGGGCCTCCAGACTCGGGGCGCCGCCGGCCCCGCGGGGCAGGGGAACCGGCAATTTCCCGGCCGCGCGGCCGCGCCGCTCTGTACTTAGCCTGATGACGGGTTCAGCGGCGCGGAGGGCGGGGCGGGCGCGGGGCGGAGACGCGGCGGGGCGGAGACGCGGCGGGGCGGGAGCGCGGGGCGGGCACCCGGCCAGTGTCATCCGCCAGGAATTTCCCCGCTCCCCTCGGCGAGGCTGGAAGAAAAAACAATAATTAGGTCACTGGGCAGGCGGCAGCGAGGGTGTGGGACCGGCCGGTGGCGCCCGGGTGGGCAGGGACAGGGTCTGCGCGGCCGCGGGGCGCCCGGGTGGAAGGAAGGCCGCCCCTGGCTGCCCGCCCTGCGCTCCCGGGACGCCGGGCCCTCGCCGGGCACCAATTCTGCACCGATCTCGGCCGGGGGCGGGGCTGGTGAAGAAACCACCCGGAGCTACACAAAGGAGTGAGCCGCCCGCGGGGACGCGAGCCGGGACCGTCCGGGGCCTGCGGGGAGGCGGAGCGGGACAGGTCGGGAAGGCTTCCCCGAGGAAGGGCTGAGCACATCCGATCCCGGCTCCGCAGGCCCAGCTGGCGGCGCTGCGAAGCAGGTGCCAAGGCTGGAGGTGCCCAGGACAGGTTTGTGGCATGACCCGGGGCGAGTAAAAAACACCCCGTTTTGCCCCCCCCGTGTGGTCCCTAAAAGCCACACGCTGTACCCGGCACTCCAGTTGAAGATGCGGCCGCGTGTCCCCCACTCGGGACGAAAAACAGCTCTGAGGCCGACTGAGGGGTCCGAGGTCTGGGTACTGCCCAGGGTGATGAGAGCTCGGTCCCACGGGTCACTGAGAGCTTAGCACCGTTCGGAGACCCTTCCCCAGGGTGGAGTAGCTGGGCCGGAGGCAGTGCACCTCCTCAGCGAGTCCCTCCAGGCACCCAGGCTGCTTCCGTCTCGCAGCTCTGCCCTCCTGGCTCCCCTTTACGTTTAAAATTCCGGCCAGAGGAAAGGACTAAAGGGGGGGCGTGTCCTCTCACAGCCCATTGGTGCAATTTAGTCACCTGGTCAGTCTGCAGCGCACAGCATGTCGGGTAATGTAGTCTCTAACTCAGAAGTCTCTATGCCTCATAGGAGAAAAAGCCCATAGGGACTGAGGGCATTTGATTCAGTGGTTGGTGCTGGCCCGCACAAGTGAGATCCTGGGTTTTATCCCCTATACAAATAATAATAATAATAATAATAATAATAATAATAATAATTGGTGAGCTCAAACAGCCACTTTAGTACCAGTGTGTCATCAATAAACACAAAATTGAAACCCCCCCCAGAAAAAAACTTTAATATTATAGACCAAGAATTGGTAAGTTGTTTTGGTTTTGGTTACTGCTATTTGTTGTTTTTTTATTTATTTAAACAACCAGAGAAAAAGAATCTCAGGCTTCCTGAGCCATGTCTCTCCTGAAGCATGGCCTAGTCTGAAACAAAAGCACAGAAGAAACCAGGTGCAGGTGGCTTACACGTATAATCAGAGATGCTGATCTGAATATCCGAGGTTTGAAGCCAGCCTGAGCACAAAAGTCTCCAATACTTCACCTGCAACTAACAAAAAGCTGGACTGGAGGTGTGATTCAAGTGGCACAATTATCAACAGTAAGACCTGAGGCCCTGAGTTCAACCCAGTATGGAAATCTACATAATACAGAAATGAAGGAGCATTTCCAATAGATGTTTATTTGTGGACTCTGAAATGTGTCTATGATCTAATTTCTATGGTTCTCAAAATAAGTTCTCTTCCATTCACTTTTCAGCCATTTAAAAAATGGAATCTGGGGCTGGGAGTTTGGCCTAGTGGTAGAGTGCTTGCCTAGCATGCACAAAGACCCAGGGTTCAATTCCTCTGTGCTGCATACGTAGAAAAAAAGAAGCCGGAAGTAGTTCTGTGGTTCAAATGGTAGAGCTCTTCTAGCCTTGAGAAAGTCCAAGGACAGTGCTCAGATCCTGAGCTCAAGCCCAGGACATGCCAAAAAAAAAAAAAAAAAAAAATGGAATCTATTGCTAGGTTCTGGTGACTCGTGCCTATAATCCTAGCTACTCATGAGGCTGAGACCTGAAGACTGATGTTCACAGTCAGCCTTGAGACCTTTATTAACCACCAAAGGTCACAAGTGGAGCTGTGGCCCTAGTATAGAGCACTAGCCTTGGGGGAGTGGGGGGAGGTGCGGAGGCAGGGTGAAAGGGAACTCAGGTCCTGAGTTCAAGTCTCAGGACAGGCACATATACACAAAAATGTAATCTAAAAATACATTGTGGATGGGCTGGGAGTATGGCCTAGTGGTAGAGTGCTTGCCTAGCATGCATGAAGACCCGGGTTCAATTCCTCAGTACCACATACACAGAAAAAGCTGGAAGTGGTGCTGTGGCTCAAGTGGTAGAACATTAGCCTTGGGCTAGAGGACTAGGCTATAGATAGATAGATAGATAGATAGATAGATAGATAGATAGATAGATAGATAGATAGATAGGTAGATAGGTAGATAGATAGATATTGAGGTGAAGGGATGCACAAATATAAAGGGACAAAGAATGACCAAATGCAACAGTGGTACTCACTGGATACTCTGTTGGAAATGAATCTGACAACCTGTGGGGTGGAAATGAGAAGGAAAACCTGGGAGAGAGCAAGGGAAGGGGTAACACTGTCCAGAAAGAAATGCTTTTACCTGACTTATATAACTGTAACCCTTCTGTATATCACCTTTATAGCAACATTTTTTGGGGGGAGGGGGGTCATGGGGCTTGAACTGTGGGCCTGGGCACTGTCCCTCAGCTATTCAGCTCAAAGCTACTGCCCTACCCCTGAGCCTGAGTCTGGTGCCTGAGCTCTTCAGCTCAAGCCCTTCCTCTGGAGCCACAGCCCCACTTCCTGTTTTCAAGTAGTTAACTGGAGATAACAGTCTCAGGTTCTTTAGTGCCCAGGGTAGCTTTGAACCACAATCCTCAGATCTCAGCCTCCTGGGTAGCTGGGATTATAGGCGTGAGCCACCAGGCCTAGCTTTATAATAATAATTTTAAAAATTAATAAAAAGAGGGGCTGGGAGTTTGGCCTAGAGGAGAATGCTTGCCTAGCATTGTCTGTCCTCTAGACAATGGAGGTGAGGAACGGGGCGGCCTGATCTGCTCCATGAATTTAATTTCTGGTCATTCTAATGGCTCCCTTCCTTCATGAAGCTTGTTCTGACCACCTGAAGGTCATCGCTGCCTAATGGAGCCCTTTACTGAAAAACCCCTTAAGACCCCCCCCACCATGGTAAGGTAAGGCTCTCCTTACCATTCATGTGGATGTGCATAAATTCCTTTCGTGTGTGTGTGCCAGTCCTAGGGCTTGAACTCAGGGCCTGGGCACTGTCCCTAAGCTTTTTTGCTCAAGGCTCTACCACTTGAGCCACAGCTCCACTTGTAGCTTTTTTCATAGTTAATTGAAGATATGAGTCTTCTGGACTTGCCTGCTCAGGCTGGTTTTGAATGGTGATCCCCAGATCTCAGCCTCCTGAGTAGCTAGGATGACAGATATTAGCCACTGACATGGCAAAGCTTGTACATCATGATGGGACAGGGGACAAGGCTCTGTCCCTCACGATAAGGGAAACAAAGTTCTAAGGGACACAATACCACATTAGACAAACCCTCCTCCCCCTCCATACACTGTATTCATATTTATATCGCATCTATAGGCAAATCTGAATCTTTATCTAAATCTACATCAGTGTAAAAGCCACTGGTGGCTCCTGCCTGCAATCCTAGATATTCAGGAGGCTGAGATCTAAGGATCCATTTTGAAGCTGGTGCAAGCAAGTCTGTGAGACTTTTTATTTTGCCAATCCTAGGCCTTGAACTCAGGGCCTGAGCATTGTCCTTGGGCTTTCTCGAGGCTAAAATTCTACCACTTGAGCCACAGCACCACTCTGGCTTTTTCTTTTTCTTTTTCTTTTTTTTTTTTTTTTGCCGGTCCTGGGCTTAGACTCAGGGCCTGAGCACTGTCTTTGATATTTTTTTCAAGGTTAGGGCTCTACCACTTGAGCCTCAGCACCATTTCTGGCTTTTTTCTATGTATGTGCTACCGAGGAATTGAACCCAGGTCTTTGTTAACCATAGGGCAAAAAAAAGAGAAGAGAAATAACATAGTACATTAAGAACAACAATCATACAAGATAAAGCTCTTGTTTCCATATCCTAGAGTTCATTTAAGTTAGTCTCATCCTATATGGCCTTATGTATCTAGGTTTTGAGCTATTGTAACCCTCTGCTAGGACAGTCCTAGATGTATACTAAAACCATTAAACCTATGAAGCATACAGCCACAGTATGACCCAGCAATTCCACTACTTGGCATTTACCCAAATGTCCAGAAACAAGGACGTACTAAATCCACTAGCACAACGATGTTCAATGCAGCACAATTTACCATAGCAAAGACATGGAACCAACCCAGATGCCCCTCAGTAGATGATTGGATCAAGATGTGGTACTTGTACACAATGGAATTCTATACAGCCATCAGAAATGACATAGCCCCATCTATAATGAAATGGAAAGACTTGGGGGAAAAAAAATCATATTAAGTAAACTAAGCCGCCCTCCTCCCCTTTTTTTTTAAATAGGGTCTCACGGGCTTTCCTGTTCTGGACAACTTCAAACCTCAATCCTCTAGATCTCAGCCTCGTGAATAGCTAGGATTTTTTTCAGCAGGAATCACCAACACCAGGCCTTTCTGTATTGTTAGAAATAGCTACTAGATTTCACCCACCCTACAGGAGACTTCTTGCCAGGCACCATCTTAGAAGCTAAGTCTCGTGCATGCCTGCCAGCCTCGACAGGGCTTGGAGGGAGTATGGACAAGGCTGGGGTCCACCCTGTGGGGGGTCTTAAGAATGGCTCAGTCTACCCACCCTGATCTTTATCTGTAGGCTGGAGTAGGCCTGGAGCCTTGCAGTTCCCAGGGGCTGCATTCCAGTGCCGGGTACTTAACATTCCAGAAGTGTTCTCAGCTAATTAGTGCCTTGCCTGTCCCAGGCTAGGGCCACCCGGCTCCCCTCGGCTCCCCTCCTCCATTCCCCTGCGTTCACCAGGGACAGATTCAACCACAACGTTGGGGTGAGGCCACCCCCTGGGGCTGAAAGGGTCTCAGGCAGACTTGAGTCTCTACTTTCCTCTTGTAACAGAGGAAGTGTTCTAGGATCTCATAACCTTGGGAGAAAAGAACACATTGCCTGTCCAAATTTTCCTTTTAGGAGTGGGGAGGGGGTCCTGGGGCTTGAACTCAGTCAGGGCCTGGTGCTGTCCCTGAGCTTTGTTGTTCAAGGCTAGCAAGTTGTGCAGGCCTCATCCTGGGGCCTTTCTGTTTCAGGTTGTCCGGGAGGTTTTCGTAACATCGGTATTGACTCTGGGTGTCTCCTCTTAGGGATTTCTGTTCACTGGCTGCTTGATTGGGACAGCGCTGACACCTGTTACAACAGTCCTAAGAAGAAAGTCCTGCCGGGCTCCATGGCTCCTGCCTGTAATCCTAGCTACTTAGGAGGATCTGAGGATCATGGTTCAAAGCCAGCTGGGAACAAAAGGACCTGTGACTCCTAGAAAATGGGAACTGGGGCGTGGCTCAGGGGTAGAGCAGAAGCCTTGAGCCGAAGAGCTCAGGGACAATGCCCAGGCCTAAGGGTAGGGCAGTAGCCTTGACCTAAAGAACTCAGGGACAGCGCCCAGGCGGAGTTCAAGCCCCATGACCCACCCAAAAAAAAAAAAAATAAAAGAAGCAAGTCCTTCTTACTAGTGTAAGGTGAGTCAGAATACTTTTTATTTTTGCTAGTACTGGAGTTTGAACTCAGGGCCTGTGTTTGTTTACCTTGATTAATTGGCACTCTACCATTTGTGCTCTATCACACTGCCACCCTTTTTATTTTTATTTATTGATTGATTGATCGGTTTGGGGGCTTCTTTTTTTTTTTTTTTTAGTGGGTCATGGGGCTGGAACTCAGCCTGGGCACTGCCCCTGAGCTCTTAAGCTCCAGGCTACCACCCTACCCTTGAGCCAAGCCCCACTTCCCATTTTCTAGAGGTTAATTGGAGATAAGAGTCTCAGGTCCTTTTGTGCCCAGACTGACTTTGAACCTCGATCCTCAGATCTCAGCCTCCTGAGTAGCTAGGATTACAGCCATGAACCTTTCCACACCTGGCTTTGTGGGGCTTCTTGAACTCTGGGCCTGGGTGCTGTCCCTGAGTTCTTCAGCCCAAGGCTAGCACTCTACCACTTTGAGCCACAGCACCCCTTCCAGTTTTCTGGTGGTTAATTGGAGATATGTGTTTCATGGATTTTCCTACTGGGGCTGGCTTTGAACCACAATCCTCAGATCTCAGCCTCCTGAGTAATTAGGATTACTGGTGTGAGCTACTGGCACCTGACTTGTTGGTTTTATCATCATCATCATCATCATCATCATCATCATCATCATCATTATTATTGTTTTGCCAGTCCTGTCCTTGGACTTTGTCAAGGCTAGAGCTCTACCACTTGAGCCTTAGCACCATTTCCGGCTTTTTTCTATGTCTGTGGTATTGAGGAATTGAACCCCGGTCTTCATGCATGCTAGGCAAGCACTCTACCACTAGGCCAAACTCCCAGCTCCTTGTTGGTTATTTTTGCAGATGGAATCTCAGGAGTTCTCACACCACCCAGGACACATAGCCCAGGAATCTTCTTGTCCTGCTGAGCCATGTCCTACAGTCTCCACTACGGAGAAGGCCAGCGGTGCCATTTGATTCACTAGTCACTTCCAAAAGTACTCCCCACTTGAGACTTTTGGTGATCTTATTCAGGATCTCAGAGTTACAGCTGGGCACTGTGGTTCCCACCTGTAATCCTAGCTACTTCGGAAGCTGAGATCTGAGAATCACAGTTCGAAGCCAGCCTGGGCAGAAAAATCTGTGAGACTCATTTGTCCAATTGGGTTGGATGGAGGAGCAGATGGAGGATGACCCCATACCTATTATGGGACCACGCTACTCTAGGATTATGTAGCAAATTCATCTATTTATAATCCTATGATGGCCTTGTGAACAACACAGTTTTCCCTTTTATCTGGAGGACTAAGAGTATTCATTTAAGACAGGCACTGGTGGCTCATGCCTGTAATCCTAGCTAATCAGGTAGCTGAGATCTGAGGATTGTGGTTCACAGCCAGCTCAAGCAGGAAAGGCTATGGGACTCTTATAGCTAACACACTAACAAAAGAATCCAAGATGGTGCTAGGGCTCAAGTGGTAGCCTAGAGCAAATAAAGGCAGAGGTAGCACCCAAACACTGAGTTCATGCTCCAGGATCAACACACACACATACACACACATAGTATTAATTTATTGGGTGCAATAGTACATGCCTATAATAGCCCTTAAGAGGCTGAGAAAGGATGATCTCAAGTTCAAGGCCACCCTGAACTACATACTCAGCTCTTGTTTCAACTAAGCAAATAAAAAGAATGTGGTTGAGGGCTGGGAATGTGGCTTAGTGGTAGAGTGCTTGCCTAGCATGCATGAAGCCCTAGGTTCCATTCCTCATCACATGAACAGAAAAGGCTAGAAGTGGCCCTGTGGCTCAAGTGGAAATAAGTCTCATGGGCTGGATGCCTGTGGCTCAAGCCTGTAATTTCTTTTGGGCAAGAAAGTCCTTAAAACTCTTATCTCCAATTAACCACCAGAAAACTGGAAGTGGCCCTGTGGCTCAAAGTGCTAGCCTTGAGTGGAAAAAAAAAAAAAAAAAAAAAAAAAAAAGCTCAGGGACAGTGCCCAGGCCCTGAGTTCAAGCCCTATATGACTAGCCAAGTAAAAAGGAAAATAAAGTCTCATGGACTTTCCCATCTTGGCTGGAAAACAACAATCCTAAAATCTCAGCCTCCTGAGTAGCTAGGATTATAGAGTAAGCTACTGAGCTCTCAGCTAGACTTTTTTTTTAAGGGTGGAGGTCTTTATGGCTAGTCTCTGGAGAGCTTCTGACCTCCCTGTGGCTTTGTTGATCTTGAATTTTTCCTGAGTCACTCAGGCCTTCTACTCTTCCTGGGATCTCATGATTTCCGGGAATTCCCAGCCAAGGCTGGTTTGCTCCACATGACCAGCCACAGACAACTGTCTGTCCAGCTAAGTCTCTCTATCCTCATTTGCTTCCACATTGCCTTTTTTTTTTCTTTCTGTCAGTTGTATAGCTTGACCTCTGGGCTTCCGTTCAAGGCTGGCTAGTAGTGCTCTCCCCTTTGAGCCTCAATGCCACTTCCAGTTTTCTGGTGCTTAGTTGGAAATAAGAGTCTCACGGACTTTCATGCCCAGGCTGGCTTTGAACCACAATCCTCAGATCTCTGCCTCCTGAGTAGCTAGGATTACAGGTGTGAGCCACTGACGCCCAGCTCCAGATTGGCTCTTGAGCAGCTGAACACCCAGAGGTGTGACACAACGCCATGACAAGTGACCATCTGAGAGTGAAGCCACCTTGGCCACCAGGAGAATGGCATTTCCTGAAAGTCAAGGGGAAAACCATTTGTATCCCAGGTTCCTCTAGACCCATAACCCCTCACCTCAGAGCCAGAGCGGTGTGATGTCTCCTCCTTCCCTGCTGGCCGCTGGCCTGGGGCCTGGTCCAGGCTTTGGCTAGGTTCCACAACAGGCTGCCCCTGGCCAAATGCTGAAAACTTCTTGAGGTGGACAAAGAGTCTTAGATCCCAGCTCTGAGGAAGGCCCAGAATTCCTTGAGACTCCTTCCAGCAGGACAGGTAAGTACAAAGAATGTCACACACTCTTCTAGCCTAGCCAGCCCCATTCCAATGCCATGTTGGCAGTAGGACTTTTCTTTTTCCAGTCCTGGGGCTTGAATCCAGGATCTGAGCACTGTCCTTGGGCTTTCTCGAGCCTAGGATTCTACCACTTGAGCCACAACACCACTTCTGGCTTTTTCTATGTATGTGGTACCAAGGAATCAAACCCGGGTCTAGGGCATATTAGGCAAGCACTCTACCACTAGGCTAAACTCCCAGCCTCCGGCTGCAGTGGCCTCAGTTAGGTGGAGTAACAATACCTCTCTCCCAGACTGGTCATGAGATTCAAGGAGAGGAGCAGAGGAAGCGGCTGACTTCAAGAGCAGTAAGGTCATTGTACAGCTCATTGTACAGAGCAGAAACTCAATGAAACCAGCTGCAACAAGAAAAGAAATGTAAAGCCAGGCGCCAGTGGCTCATACCTGCTATCCTGGTGACTCAAGAAGCTGAGATCTGAGGACTGAAGTTTGAAGCCAGTCCAAATAGGAAATCTGTGAGACTTATCTCCAGTATACCACAAAAAAGCCAGCTCAAGAGTGCTAGCCTTGAGCTAAAAAGCTCAGAGACAATGCTCAGGCCCTGAATTCAAGCCCCAGGACAAGCTCGTACACAAGAGCACACGCACACACATACACACACACATACACACACATGTACACTCATTCACACACAATTCCTCATCAGCCTTGCAAAAACCAGATCAGCTAACTTAACCATCTTTCCCAATTCCCAGCTAGAATAACTCCACCCCATATCTACATCTCCCCCCACCCACCCCGCTTCTTCTATGTGAGACAGGTATACACTTTAAACTCATTTTATACTTGAGGAAACTGAGGCACTGAGGTGTTCAAGGAGTGCAACTTGGCCCGCAGGGATTTTAGTCCCAAAACTTTAACCTCAGAGTGTAAGCTCTCACTGTAACCTTCTTTTCCAAGTGCCTCATGCAGACCGGATGTGGGGACCCACATCCCTCCCTACTGTGGGAAAAGCACAGGGCCCCACCCCTGGCTAGCTGGCTACACTATGTAGAAATAGCTCTTATTCATGGTAGTCCATCACTGACATTCAAATTCCAACTTGGTGTAGTTCAGTTCTATTAGTCTTTTTTTTTTGTCAGTCCTGGATAGTATCCTTGGTCTTTTTCAAGGCTAACACTCTACCACTTGAGCCACAGCACCACTTCTGGCTTTTTTTGGTACATGTTTACTGAGGAATCGAACCCGGGTCTTTGTGTATACAGCAAGCACTCTACCACTAGGCGAAACTGCCGGCCCCAGTTTTATTGGTTGTGACAAATGTCTGTGGCATTTCCAACATTATAGTTGGACATTCCATTCTGACGAGCTAAGAATGCTCTGTGTTCCATCTAATAATAAAATCCCTTCTTCCCCAGCCCCCACCTCTTGAACCTCTAGGCAAACACTGGTCTTTTTATTTTCTATAGGTTTGCTTTTTCCAGAATGGAAGAGTTGGGATCACACAAAGGATGGCTTTCAAAACGGCTTCTTTCCCTTAGCAACATGCATTGTGTTTCTCTTATCTGCTCCAGATTTAGAAGTTTGGTACCTCAGTTCTTCATTTTTTTTTTCTTTTCTTTTTTTTTTTTTTTTTTTGCCAGTCCTGGGGCTTGAACGCAGAGCCTGGACACTGGTCTCTGAGCTTCATTTGCTCAAGGCTACCACTCTACCACTTGAACCACAGTGCCACTTCTGGTATTTTCTGTTTATGTGGTACTGAGGATTCAAACCCAGGGCTTCCTGCATGCTAGGCAAGCACCCTACCACTGAGCCACATCCCCATCCGCAACCTTTTTAAAATTTTAAGTCAGTTGTGGGACTTGAACTCAGGGCCTAGGTGTTGTTTACAACTCTACTTCCAACTTTTTTTTGGGGGGGGCACTTAATTGAAGATAAGAGTTTCATGTCTGACTTTCTACCGTGATCCTCAGATTTCAGCCTTCTGGGATTATAGATATGAACTGTCAGAGTCCAGCTACCTCATTTCTTTGTTTAACAGTATTCTATTGTAGAGACATGCTGTTACTTTGTTACTTGTCTATTCATTTTTTAAAGATTTTATTAGCACTGATTTTTACATCATATTTCAAATGCCATGTTTAACAAACAAGTATTCAGGAAGGGACTCTCTATATGTCATCACTAGTACATAATTTTTTTTTTTTTTGCCAGTCCTGGGCTTAGCTCAGGGCCTGAGCACTGTCCTTGGACTTTCTCAAGGCTAGAGCTCTACCACTTGAGCCTCAGCACCACTTCCGGCTTTTTCTATATATGTGGTACTGAGGAATCGAACTCGGGTCTTCGTGCATGCTAGGCAAGCACTTTAACCACTAGACCAAACTCCCGGCCCTGCTAGCACATAATTTTTAGAACATATTTAAAATTAAGCTGAGACTTCGTATGTCATAGATCTAGTCACATCTTTTAGTGCATCTTGACTACTAATTTGGGCTGATCAAAGATAAAATTGCTCTATGAAACATTCACATAGGACATATTTTTCGTGTTGACCTTGGATTTCCACTGATAGCCAGTGTGTTTAACTTTGTAATAAAAGTGGGGGCTAGGAATGTGGCTTAGTGGTAGAATGCTTATCTAGCAATGCATGGAAAGCCCTGGGTTTGATTCCTGAGTACCACATAAACAGAAAAAGCCAGAAGTGGTGCTGTGGCTCAGTGGTAGAGTGCTAGCCTGAAGCAAAAGAAGTTCAGGGACAGTGACCAGGCCCTGAGGTCAAGCCACACAACTGGCAAAACAAAAACCAAACCAAAAACTGCCATAAGCTGGGCACAACGGCTCATGTCTATAATCTTAGCTACTCAGGAGGCTGAGATCTGAGGCTCGAGGTTCAAAGCCAGCCTGGGCACTAAAGACGGAGAGAATCTTACCTTCAATTAATCACTAAAAAATGGGAAGTGGGGCTGTGTCTCAAGGGGTAGGGCAATATCCTTGTGCTGAAGAGCTCAGGGATAATGCCCAGGCCCAGAGTTCAAGCCCCATGACCAACAAACACACACACACACACACACACACACACACACACACACACAAACTGCCATAATGTCTATTGTGTATTGGCACAAGAGAAAGTTCCAGTGGCTCTCACCTCTACATGAGTGTTTGAGCCCTGTCTGCTTGACCTTTAACCTTTTTATCCCTATCCATGCTTTCATTGCTTATCTGCTCTGGTGAAGGGTCTACTCACATCTTTGGCCTTGTTCTTGGTTTTTGGTTATTATCTGTTTTGGTGCTGGGAATTGGAATCCAGAGCCTCCTGGATGTTAGACAAGTGCCATACTTCCAGAAGTGGCCATTTTATTTCATTATTTATGCCTGTCCTGGGACTTAAGCTCAAGTCCTAGCTTTCCCTGAACATTTCTTTTTTTTTTTTTTTTTTTTTTTTTTGCCAGTCCTGGGCTTGAGCTCAGGGCCTGAGCACTGTCCTTGGACTTTCTCAAGGCTAGAGCTCTACCACTTGAGCCTCAGCACCACTTCTGGCTTTTTTTTAATCTATGTATGTGGTACCGAGGAATCGAACCCGGGTCTTCATGCATGCTAGGCAAGCACTTTAACCACTAGGCCAAACTCCCGGCCCTCCCTGAGCATTTCTAATTAAGGCTATTGTTCCACCACTTGAACCACAGCTCCACCTTTGGTTGGTATTTATTTGGAGAAAAGAGTATTATACACTTTCTTGTCCAGGCTGGTTTCTAACCTTGATCTTCAGATCTCAGCCTCCTGAGTAACTAAGGTTACAGGCATGAGTCACTTGTACCCAGAAGTAGCCACTCTTAAAAACTGACTTCCTGCTTCTTATTGGGCTCATTGTATATTTTGAACACAAGTCTTTTTTCAGATGTGTTTCACAAATATTTTCTCCCAAACCGCAGCAGCTTTTCACGTTACCAACACTATCTTTCCACAGAGCAGCTTTCAATTTTAATAATGTCTTACTTATCCAATTTCTCCCTCATCAATCAGTGCCCCATTCCAAGTTACTAGATTCGTTTTCCGAGTTATCATCCGGAAATTTTTATAATTTTGTATTTTACATTTCAGTCTCTATGTGTTTCTTGAATTAACTTCTAGAAATTTGGTGATTTTTGTGTTTTCCATTTAGGTCTACAATGTATTTTTGAGTTCTTTTTCACAAAATTCTGTGTCTAGACTTTGTTAGTTCACATGTGAATGCTTAGTTGCTCCAGAACTATTAAAACACACACACACACACACACACACACACACACACACACACAACAAAACACACACAAAAAAAATTCTTTCCCATTGAGAAAATTGTCCAAGGGAAGATATTTGTGTGAATCATCTGGCCCTGTTGTTTATTGGCTTGTTTATGCTTCACTATCACGCAATGTGGATTCCAGTAGCTTTACTGTAGGTTTTTGAGGTGAGAAACTCACCGCCCTGTGTTCTTCTTTGACTATTTGGTCATTATTCATGAAACAACTCATTGAGTTTTAGTTGGAGTTGCACTGAATGTCTGGAACAGATTGAAAAGATCTACAACCTCATTATGTCTATGAACATAGACCATCTCTCCATTTCTGTGTGTGTGTGTGTGTGTGTGTGTGTGTGTGTGTGTGTGTGTTTGCCAGTCCTGGGATTTGAACTCTGGATCTGGACACTATCCA
Source organism: Megascapheus bottae (assembly GCF_031878675.1). Lineage (NCBI taxonomy): Eukaryota > Metazoa > Chordata > Mammalia > Rodentia > Geomyidae > Megascapheus > Megascapheus bottae. The sequence continues at coordinate 7,936,973 of NC_143533.1, forward strand.
TGAGCTTATCCAAGGCTAGCTCCCTACCACTTGAGCCACAGGACCACCTGGCTTTTTCTGTGTATGTGAAGGAATCAAACCCGGGTCTTTGTGCATACTAGGCAAGCATTCTACCACTAGGCCACACTCCCGGCCCTCCGTGCGGGTTTTAATGTTTCCAATTAAGTCCAAAGAACCACCTCAAAGCAATCTCCATGCCCATCATTCCACCATTTGGCCACACAGATACTAGCAGGCAAGCACAGGGCCACCTATCAGCCAAGGAAGTGCCCCCCCCCCTTCTCTCCTTGGCCCTCTTCTCTCCTACCTCTTCCTCTTTCTCCAGCACTACTACAATCTGGTCACCTGCCTTGGCTGGTGGAGATGTCATTGTTTTCTCCGGCTATCAGCAGGATTGTTTTTGATGATCCAGGTTGGTCTTGCCATCCTCGTTTTTAATCTAGTACTAAGGACCAGCTTCGTTTCTGGAATGTGCTCATTCTGCTTCAAGGCAGGGGTAAGATGGGTAATAAGATAATATCACTTCCTGGGTGGGGCCAAGGGCCCCGCCCAGGTCCCCCCCCCCACTAGGTAGACTCCAGCTGCAAGATTGAGGTATCCAGGCTGGGAATGTGGCTTAATGGTGGAGTGTTTGCCCAGCATGCATGAAGCCCTGGGTTCTAGTCTGCAATACCACATAAGCAGAAAAAGCCAGAAATGGTACTGTGCTCAAGTGGTAGAGTGCTAGCCTTGAGCAAAAGCAGCTCAAGAATAGTACCAGGCTCTGGGTTCAAGCCCCAGGACTGGCAAAACAAAACAGAAAAGATTAAGTTCTCCACTGCCTGGTCGTCTGTTGCAGTCTCTCTGCCTCTAGTTCACGTCCATAGATTTTTTTTTTGCCAGTCCCAGTCCTGGGGCTTGAAGTCTGAGCTTTTGTGCTCAAGGCTAGGTAAGGTTCCACTTCGGGCTTTTTGTGGTAAATTGGAGATAAGAGTGTCATGGATTTTTCTGCCTGGGCTGGTTTGAACCATGATCCTCAGATCTCAGTCTCCTGAATCCACATACTTTTTACCCTCTTACAAGTCCTCACTGTAGTTGTGGATATTTTCCTTCAGGAGCTCTGGCTCCTCTTTCTCCTTGGCCAGGACATCTATTTCTCTTTTATTCATTTATTTAATTTTAATTTTATTTTGTCTGTTCTGGGGCTTGAACTCAGGACCTGGGCACTGCCTCTGGGCTTCTTTTTACCCAAGACTAGCACTCTACCACTTGAGTCACAGCACCACTCCTGGCTTTTTCTCTTTTAGGTGGTGCTGAGGGATTGAACCCAGGGCTTCATGCATGCTAGGCAAGCACTCTACCCCTAAGCCACATTCCCAGCCTTAAATCATGGAAGCTGACCTGTCAGGCTGACTTGAAGACTGAGACTGCGCAGAAAAAGCAGGCAGCTGAGTACCTGGCATGCAGAAAGCACTCCACCTTCTACCTTGGTGTCTTCAGTGCACAACCAGCAACTGTGGGCTCGAAGCTGACTTTCTGATTATTAAACAAAACGGGCTTCAAACTCAAGTGTTTATCAGCCTCCCTCATGGCTTGGTAAAACACATGCCACTAGTTTCCGATCAGACAAGTGCTTAGCTCCAGGATTCCCAAGCAGCAGGTCTGTGATGCGAGGTGGAGAATATGCATTTTAGTTGTGTGTATGTGTGTGTGTGTGTGCTGGTAGTGAGACTTGAACTCAGGGCTTGGCCCTTAGCCTTTTCTCTCAAGGCTGATGCTCTACCACTTAAACCATACCTTCACTTTTGACCTCTGGCTGGCTCATTGGAAGTAGCTAGATTTATCTGCCCAGGCTGGCTTTCAACCTCGATCCTCAGATCTCAGCCTCCAGAGTAGTTAGGATGACAGACGTGAGCCACCAGCATTCAGGTTGCAAATCTGGGCCAGGGCCCAGTCATTGTTGCCGCTGCTGTTTGTAAAATGGTTCCAAGGTCACTCTGTGAAACTCTGACCTCAGCGACCACTGCCTCAACTCCAGCCTGAGGCTGGAACTGGCAGGCCCAGGCCCGATGATTGTGAGATAGGAGCCTTTCCAGCAGCCAGGGCTCCAAGGATACCCCAAAGGGGCTTATCTGATCCCCACAATCCTTCCACAGGCCTCTCTGGCAGGCTGGCTGCCTCTTCCCTGGCTCAGTGCCATTGCCTCAGAAGGCCCCCTCCGCCCAGCTTTGTTTGCATTCCTGCAGCCTAGGTAGCAGGCGTGACTCTGAAGACTGGTCTGGCGAAAGCCCTGATGGCTGGTCCTGAACTCTGGGTCTTTTGAGCAGAGCAATGAGTCATGTTTCCTCCCGGATTCTGGAATGCCTTCCTGCGGCCTCTGCTGCTCACTTCTTGTGGAATGAGAACTTTTCTGCAGACTCCCCTGGTAATGTCAGGATAGAGGCAAGGGAGGAGAAGGCCAAGGATAGGCCCTAAGGATTTCATGTGCTCCCCCCCCCTCTCCCTCCCCCTCTCCCTCTTGCCAGCCCTAGCTGAGCCCCCACCCTCACCCACCCCCACAATCTGCCATAGAGTTTTGGCCCAGGAAGACCAGTCTCAGAAATGCTTGCTTTTATTAAAAAGGAATGGCCTCACAAAGGCATGACTGTAGGAAAGGTTGTAATTTGCCCAAATAAAACTTAATTTGATCCATGAAATAGCTGTGGTTTATTGTGTAATAGATGTGCTATGTGTTTCGATTTTATAGAAGCCAATATAATAGGGGGGCTGGCAAGGGCCTCTAGAGGTTCATCTCTACCCCCCACACACACACACAGTAGGGCCACACAGCCTGCCTGAAAGACCAGACCCTCCAGGATGGACAAAGGCTGGACAAAGGCCTGAGGGAGAGATACCCAGGGGCTAGGAGAAAGAGAGAGAGAGAGAGAGAGAGAGAGAGAGAGAGAGAGAGAGAGAGAGAGAGAGAGAGAGAGAGAGAGAGAGAGAGAGAGAGAGAATGAAAACCACTCTTTTTTCCCCAAAGCAGGCCTGTGGTGTGTGGGTCTGAGAAGGGGGCCTTGGGTACTGAGTCACTTTCCTGTCTGTCCCTGGGCTGGGAGAGCCTTTGCCAGAGACTGTGGCACAAAGAAGGCCGGGTCTGTCCCTGGAGTATGCTGAAAGGGTCCCTTTACAGAGGGCCATAGGACAGTCCCTGGCATAGCAGTGGGAAGCTGCTTTGGCCCCCGGGCTATGGGGACAGTGGGCCCCAGCTCAGAGGGAAGACATCACCCGCCAGGGTGGGGAGGGTCAGGCTGGGACAGGAAGCTCATCTGGGCATGATGGGATGGAAGAGATGGTCTGTCATTCCTGCCCTCACCTGCCTTAGCTGTCGTGATTCAAGCCCTAAAAGAATAAGGCCATCGTAGGTATACGTTCAAATGGCTGCTTGTTTATTTTTTATTTTTATTATTTTTTTTGTCAGTCATGGGGCTTGAACTCTGGGCCTGGGCACTGTCCCTCAGCTCTTCATCTCAAGGCTATCACCCTACCCATCAAGACACAGCCCCACTTCCTATTTTTTGGTGGAGAATTGGAGATAAGAGTCTCACGTTCTTTAGTGGCCAGGCTAGCTTTGAACCGAGATCCTCAGATCTCAGCCTCTTGAGTAGCTAGGATTTCAGGTGTGAGCCATTATGCCTAGCTTTGTGTGTGTGTGTGCGTGCTGGTTGTGGGACTTGAACTCAGGGCCTAAGCACTGTCCTTGGACTTCTCTCAAGGCTAGAGCTCTACCCTTGAGCCTCAGCACCACTTCCAGCTTTTATTTCTATGTATGTGGTGCCAAGAAATCAAACCCAGGTCTTCATGCATGCTAGGCAAGCACTCTACCTCTAGACCAAACTCCTAGCCCTAGCTTTGTTTTTCTTTTTTTAAGTTTTGATGCTGCTAGTTGGACTTGAGCTCACAGCCTTACATTCCTGCTTAGCTTTTTCACTTAAATCACAACTTTTGACTTCCAAGAATATATATATATATATATATTTTTTTTCAACCAGCCCTGGGGCTTAAGTTCAGCACCTGGGCACTGTCCTTGGACACTTTCTGTTCAAGGCTAGCACTCTGCCACTTGAGCAACAGCACCACTTTCGACTTTTTCTGTGTATGTGGTACCAAGGAATCGAAGCCAGGGTTTTGTGCACGCTAGGTGAGCACTTTACCACTAGGCCACGCTCCTGGCGTAGTCATTTTTTTAATTTTAATTTTTATGGGACCTAGAGTTTCAACTCAGGGCTTGGGTACTATCCCTGAGTTATTATGCTAAAGGCTAGTGATCTACTACTTGAGACACAGCTTCTCTATGGCTCTTTCTATTTATTTTTTAAATTTGATGGAGATAAGAGTCTAATGGATTTTCCTGCCCGGGCTAGGCTGGCTTCAAACTGCAATCCTCAGATCTTGGCATCTTGAGTAGCTAGATTACAGGCATAAGCCACCAGTGCCCTGCTTTCCTGTAGTTCTTATTCCAAAAACTCTTATTGGGCAGGGCAGGTCCCTGTGTAGCAGTGTTGAGACCGAGAGACCAAAAGGGTGAGGGAAAAGGGGTGTGGCTCTAATGGGCATGCTCTGTGCCCTGCAACTCGTAATGCTCAGAACACCTGGGTGCCAGCCATCTCTCACCTCACTTTCAGAAGAGGGCTTTGAGGTTGAGTGTTGGCATCTCCAAAGTCAGCTCTCTTGGTCCTGGTTGCCACCTGGATGCAGAGCTGTACCCATTAACAACTGGACCCCATTGCCTCCCCAATCCTTTTTTTTAGGGGAGAGGTTCTTTTTGCCAGTCCTAGGACTTGAACTCAGAGCCTGGGCACTGTGTTAGCATTCTATCACTTGAGCCACAGCACCACTTTTGTTGTTGTTGTTGTGGCTGTTTATGAGGAATCTAAACTCAGGGCCTCGTGCATGGTAGGCAAGCACTCTCCCACTAAGCCACATTCCCAGGCCTTCTTGGTTCTGAAGCTTAGTCTTTCATCAGGTACATTGCTTCAGCAACCTTTATTGGATTCCGTGTGACCCTGAATAAACTTTGAGCCTCACTGTTGTCCTTTGTAAAATGAGAATAATATGAGAACCTCACAGGGGCTGTTGTGAAGACGAAACAAGCTGGCACATGCCAGGAAGCTGAGATCTCAGGCTTGCAGTTTGAAGCCAGCCTCAGCAGGGAACTCTCTGAGACACTTTTCTCCAATTAACCAACAAAAAGCCCTAAATGGAGCTGTGGGTCAAGTGATCAATGAAGTGCTAATCTTGAGTAAAAAAAAAAGCTTAGGGAGATCATCAAGTTCTAGTACTGGCACACACACACACACACACACACACACACAGCACGCAGTTAGAGGTCAGTGTGGTTAGTAGGTTCTCATTAAAGCCATTTGTTTCAAGGAAATCTCCGTAGACAATCCTGAGTATCAGGTGAGTTTGAGCTCATGTTCCATGCGGGGTTTGGATCCCAACTCTGCCATTTATTCACTCAGATCTAAACATGTATGTTCCTCCCTCAGTTTTGCCATCTGTAAAATGGATCTAATCCCCACTACATGATCTAGGATGACTAAGTCAGAATTCCAACAGCGCCTAATTCCTGTGTGGCCTGGCTGCCAGGATCTATGACTCACCTGTGTAGAGAGAAATGTTATCATGCTCCTCTTTTTACTACCCCCTTCCCCCCAAGATTCCTTCATCCTCGTGTCCTAGACAGCCTGCGCCCTGCCAGTCTTGGAAGCAAGTCACACAGGGAGTCCAAGAGTGGTGACACTAGTGGCTCACACCTGTAATCATAGCTACTTACGAGGCTGAGATCTGAGGATCCTGGTTCAAAGCCAGCCCAAGCAGGAAAGCCCATGAGACTCTTATCTCCAATGAACCACCAGAAAACCAGAAGTGTGGTTCAAGTGGTGGAATGCTAGCTTGGAGCACAAAACTTAGGACAATGCCTAAGCCCTTGCTTCAAGCCCTAGGATTGACACAAGGAAAAAAAAAAGTGCTAATTACCTGGAAAGTGCTCGAAGGACTTGTCAAACCCACTGAGGCCCATCGGCCAGGATGGGGTCTTCTGCACAGCAAGCCGCAGGTACATGAGATAGGGAGGGAGGGTCCTTTCTTCCCTGACGTCCAATCAGCTTTTGGTATGACCACCATATGGCCAGGAAGGCCAGGTAGAAGACTGAAATATGGCTAGGTGCCTAGAGCTGAAATCCAGCTTGAATGAGCTCTGAGCCTTGGAGGGCTGTGACTTGTGCAGGTCCACCACAACTCTGTGTGTGTCTGTGAGTCTATGGATGTCTGTCTGTCTGTGTGTGTCTGTGTGACTGACTCAGGCCCTCACTCTTAACTAGGCAAGTACCCTACTTGAGCCAGAGAGATTTGAAGTAAAATTTTGTTCTGGATTCTACATAGTCACCAGACAAGATAAAATAATGACATTGGCTGGGAAGTGGAAGAAAGTAGAACAAATCATGTTGAGTGAGGTAAGTCAGGACCAAAGGAACAAAAGACACATGGTCTTCTTGATATGTGGATATTAGATCCAAACAGCACAAGAGCGAGGACTCGATACTCAGGTATCAAGGTCATTGACATGAACTTGGAGACATGAATATAACTATATAGACATATAAATCTATGATGGGATATAATACTCTACAGACATAATGATAAAAAGATCAGTATGTATCTATGACTTACAAACTCTCAGCTTAATTTTATTTTATTTTATTTTTTTTTGCCAGTCCTGGGCTTGAGCTCAGGGCCTGAGCACTGTCCTTGGACTTTTCTCAAGGCTAGAGCTCTACCACTTGAGCCTCAGCACCACTTCCGGCTTTTTTCTATGTATGTGGTACCGAGGAATCGAACCCGGGTCTTCGTGCATGCTAGGCAAGCACTTTAACCACTAGGCCAAACTCCCGGCCCCTCTCAGCTTAATTTTAATTTTGCTCTTGACTTTATGTACCAGTGATTGCATATAGAGATCCCATTCTTAAATACCTGTTTGTTAAACTTAACATTTGAAATATGTTGTAAAAAATCAGTGTTAAGGGCTGGGAGTTTGGCCTAGTGGTTAAAGTGCTTGCCTAGCATGCATGAAGACCCGGGTTCGATTCCTCGGCACCACATACATAGAAAAAAGCCAGAAGTGGTGCTGAGGCTCAAGTGGCAGAGCTCTAGCCTTGAGAAAGTCCAAGGACAGTGCTCAGGCCCTGAGCTCAAGCCCAGGAATGGCAAAAAAAAAAAAAAAAAAATCAGTGTTAATAAAATCTTTTTTAAAACATTTTATTTGGGGGATTTTGAACTCATGGCCTGGGCCCTGTCCCTGAACTCTTTTTTCTCAAGGCTAGTGCTCTAGCACTAAAGCCTCAGCCTTACCTCTGGCTTTTTGTGTGCATGTGCATGTGTGTGGAGGGTAATTTATTAGAGATATGAGTCTCATAGACTTTTCTGCCCAGGCTGGCTTTTTTTTTTTTTTTTTGCCAGTCTTGGGGCTTGACTCAGGGCCTGGGCATTGTCCTTGGGTTTTCTCAGTGCTCTACACCTTGAGCCACAGCACCACTTCTGGCCATTTTTCTGTAGGTGCTACTGAGGAATCGAACCCAGGGCTTCGTTCATGCTAGGTAATCACTCTACCACTAGGCCACACTCTCCACCCCAAGATCTTAGCTTAAGTAGCTAGTTTTACAGGTCTGAGCCACTGGTACCCAGCTGAACTAATGTTTTTACTTTAGTTATTTTTCAGCTATTGTACTTTTCCCACCAAGCTGGCCTCAAACCTACCTATGCCCCCCCCCCCAACTCTATGCAGCAGGGATTATAGGGCCAGTCTTACTTTTAATTATTTTTAATCTATGTCTACTTAACACTTGTCATGTTACCACCCAATGACCTCATACCCCTCCCCCCCTTTTTTTTTTGCCAGTCCTGGGCTTGAACTCAGGGCCTGAGCACTGTCCTTGGACTTTCTCAAGGCTAGAATTCTACCAATTGAGCCTCAGCACTTCCAGCTTTTTTCTATGCATGTGGTACCAGAAATGGAACCTGGGTCTTCATGCATGCTAGGTAAGCACTCTAACACTAGGCCAAACTCCTGACCCCTCGGCTCCCGCTTTGGGGACATAGAAATGGCCATAAGTACACTTCAAAACTATTGAGGGCAAACTGGGTACCAGTGGCTCACTCCTGTCATTCTAGCTACTCAGGCTGAGATCTGAGGATTGTGGTTCAAAGTCTGCCTGGCAGGAAAGTCCACGAGAGTCTTAATTAACCACCAAAAAGCCCCAAATGGTGCTATGGTTCAAGTGATAGAGCGTTAGCCTTGAGCAAAAGAAACTCAGCGACAGTGTCCAAGCCCTCAGTTCCAGCCACAGAACTGTTAATAAAAACAATAAACAAACAAATAAAATGAATAGAATCTGGGTGCCAGTGGCTCATGCCAGAGCCCAGCTGTCTTACCATATCCTTTAATGCTGTGTGGTCTCAGTACAAGAGCTGTGTGGTTTGGTGATTTTTCCAGACAGGTGCACTGATGACAATAATTGATGTGAATTTTCCTGAGTTTATTTCCTTTTGGGTTATGTTGAAATTATGACTCAAACGGATGTAGTAAGAACCCCAATAGGAAGCTGGGTGTTGGCTCACGCTTGTAATCCTTGTTACTCACGAGGCTGAGATTTAAGGATCATAGTTCACAGCCAACCTGGGCAGCAAAGTTCATTAGACTTTTAGCTGGGAGCGTGGCCCACAGGCCACTAGTAGAGTGTTTGCCTAGCATGCGCAAGGCCCTGGGTTCAATTTCTCAGTATCACATACACAGAAGAAGCCAGAAGTGGTGCTGTGGCTCAAATGGTAGAGCGCTAGCATTTTTTTTTTTGTTTTGCCAGTCCTGGACTTGGACTCAGGGCCTGAGCACTGTCCTTGATCTTTTTCTCAAGGCTAGAGCTCTACCACTTGAGCCTCAGCACCATTTCTGGCTTTTTTCTATGTATGTGGTTACCGAGGAATCGAACCCGGGTCTTCGTGCATGCTAGGCAAGCACTCTACCACTAGGCCAAACTCCCAATCCAGCGCTAGTTTTGCGAAAGCTCAAAGACGGTGCCCAGGCCTTGAGTTCAAGCCCCAGAACTGGCCACCCCCCCCCCAAATTTCTAAATAAACAACCCAGAGATGCTTGAGTCTACAGTATTGTAGCGTACCACAGGAAGGCTGAGCCGTGAATCTCTCTTCACAAGCATTGTGTGGCATGAGTGGAAAGTAACCATCTTGCCACTGTCTCCTGAAAGACCAGAGTGCTTCTGCCTCCTACGGGGAATCTCGTGCTTTATCTCAGAGTGGAGGAATCAAGGCTGCAGCGGCTTGGGAAGGGGGATAGGGAATGCAGCAGGGGACTGTTTGGGCAGCTGACGTTGAGCTAACGTCCCAGCACTCAGCCTGCAGCCATCTCCACCCAATCTCTTCTCTTGAGGAGCAATAGAAGGCCATCGTGTGTGTGTGTGTGTGTGTGTGTGTGTGTGTGTGTGTGTGTGTGCACGCACGCCAGTCCTGGGGCTTGAACTGAGGGGCAGGGTCTGGGCATTGTTCCTGAGCTTTTTGGCTCAAGGCTAGACTTTACCAAGAGGAAAAAACTAGCCATATATAATGCCTACCAATGAGAGATGGAATCTCCTAGCTACTGGTGCACACATGTGTGCAAGGACAGTCCTGGGGCTTGAACTCATGGCCTGGGCACTGTCCTTGGGCTTTCTCAAGGCTATCGCTCTACCACTTGAGCCAGAGCACCACCTCCAGCTCTTTCTGTATATGTGGTGCCAAGGAACGGAATCCAGGGTTTTGTGCATGCCAGGCAAGCACTCTACCGCTAAGCCACACTCCATGCCCCATCCTTGAGCTTTCTTGCTCAAGGATAGTGCTTTACCACTTGTGCCATGGCTCCACTTCCAGACTTTTCATGAATTATTGGACATAAAACTCCCAAGGATTTTCCTGCTCCAGCTGGCTTTGATTTGCAGTCCTCAGATCTTAGTCTCTTGAGTAGCTAGGATTATAGACATGAGCCACCAACGATCAGTAGAACCTGTGTTCTAGATCGTTCTAGATCATCCATCCCACCCTCCACCCTCCACCCCCGCCCAGGCCATCTGAGTTCAGAAAAGTAAGGCCACAGAGTCCCTGGATCTGGGGGAAGAGTTGAACGTTCCCAGGGACCTGCAGAAACCAGCTGGGGGCTGTCAGAGATGCATGACACTAATAAACACACCCTCTGGATGCCTGTATGGTTCCTTAGTTTATACAACTCTCCCACAACCATTACCTCTCTGACCCTTTTTTTCTACAAACATCCGGGAGTGTGTCCTCTGTGCCCGGCGCTGGACTGGCCAGGAGCCATGACAGTGGGATTTGAGGGGTCACAGTGACTCGATTTCTTCTTTTGTGCTGGTACTGGGGCTTGAACGCAGGGCCTGGTTATTGTCTTTTAGATCTTTTCATTCAAGGCTCTACCACTTGATCCACAGCTGGGGATTACAAGTGTGAGCCACTAACACCTGGCATGATGGTTAGAGTTTGGATGGTAAGCTGGGGAATGACGCTGAGAATTCTAGGGCCAGCCTCAATGGAGAAGCACTACAGACCAGTATAAGACCACTGTCACCCTGGGTCTGTCTGGAAGGACAGGCACTCGTGATGAGATGTCTCTCTAGGCAGTCCACTCACTCCTCAGGAAGCTGAGGTCTGAAGATTGCAGTTCAAAGCCATTCCAGGCAGAAAAATCTATGGAGATTTTTTTTTGGGGGGGTCTCCAATTAACCAATAAAAAGTTTTGAGGTGAAATTGAGCCTGAAATGGTGGCCAGCCTCCAGGAAAAGATCCAAGAGCCTGAGGGCCTGAGTTGAAGTCCCCGTACCTGCACAGGTGCTTGGATTGTGCATGCACACATAGATAGGTAATGAGGAACCACAGATGGAGATGAGGTATGGATGGAGAGGGTTCCAATACCCCTCTCTCCCATCCCCCGCCCCCGTGCCCAAGCTTGGGTTTGAGGACAGAAGTCCTACCTGCCTGTCTACCTACCTCCAGAGCTACCCACCACTCTTCAGGGATCTATGGCCTTGTTTGGGTAGCATCTCCTTGCTGGCTGCAGCCACTGCCACCACCGCCTCCTCCTCCTCCTCCTCGTCCTCCTGCCTGGGCTTGCTTTGAACCATGAGCCTCAGATCTCAGCCTCCTGAGTAGCTGGGAATACAGGTATGAGGCACAGGACCAGGTATTCTACTTTAGGTACAGGGTTGAGCTTTTGTGAGGATGAGTGACTAGTGTATGAGACAAAAGACAAATGGAGGTTTAGACGCTCTAGCTAACTGCAGGAATAGAGCCATATTATGAGATCACAGTGTTGTTTGTTTACACACACACACACACACACACACACACACACACACACATATATTTTGACCAGGCTTTGAACTCTGGGCCTGGGCACTGTCCCTAAGCTCCTCTTACTCAAGGCTAGTGTTCTACCACTTGAGCCACAACATCACTTCTAGCTTCCTCTGTGATTAATTGGAGATGAGAGTTTTATGGCCTTTCACATCTAGGTTGGCTTTGGACTGTGATCCTCTGATCTCAGCCTCCTGAGCAGCCAGGATTACAGGCGTGAGCTACCAGACCTAGCTAGAATGAATATATATATATATATATGTATGTGGTACCGAGGAATCAAACCCAGGTGTTGGTGCATGCTAGGCAAGCACTCTATTACTAGGCCAAACTCCCAGCCCTTAGAATATTCTTAAAAAAAAAAGAAAGAAAGAAAGAAAGAAAAGAAAAAGAAAAAAAAGGAGTGGAGAAACAACAAAAAGGAATGCCACATGTAACATTCAGTGCTTGCTCTGGGAAGTCCTGTGTAGCGTCTTAGTGTAATAGATAAGCCACACACCAAACAGCTTACGTTACTCAAGAGCATCCCTCAACTCCCACAATCCCTGTAGGTAAAGCTTCGGGAGGGCCTGACTCCAGTCCCTTTCAAGGGTGTGATCCGGCTGGCACAGACTGGGTCTTGGGGACCTTCTCTGAACCCATACCTGGCTACTGGCAGAAGGCTTGATTTCCTTTCCATGGAATTTCTCCAGACCCAACTTCTCCAAAGCCAAGTAGAGCACAGGTGGTTCATGCCCATAATCCTGGCTACTCAGGAGGCTGAGATCCGAGGATCTGAATTTAGACCCAGGACTTCGCTTGTTTCCTTCCCCATAAATATTGAAGTCAAAGTTCAGACTCCTTGATGGGATCAGGTAAGACTCACCGAAGCACCTGAATGTTCAAAAACGCTACAGTGAGAATACTTTATATCACCAGGGATGGAGGCATGGCTCAGTTGGTAGAGTACCAGTCAATGAGTGAAAGTGGCTGTAGGTACTGAGTTCAAGTCCCAGTCTTGGACCAAGGAGAAGACAACAACAGCAACAATAAAAAACAAGCAAACAAACGAAAAACCAAAGGAAAGTGCCCAGGCCCTGAGTTCAAGCTCCAGTACTGGCAAAACAAAACAAAAACCACACACCAAACCCAGGCTTTCCCGATCTAGCTCGGATGTTATCACTTTCTTAAAGAAACAAAACGAAGACAAAGAAGGAAGAAAAGAAAGAAAAATATCTGTATTGAGAGAATTATAAGCCAAAGTGCGTCTTTTTTTTTTTTTTCCTTTCTGGTTTTGTCCATATATACACATTGCACCGTACATAAATAATTACATTGTAAAAATGACTTCCATAATTACAAGTATAATATATCTTTCCATATAATATATATAAAACTTTATATTAAATCTAGGTAGATGATATGGGGAGGGGGTGAGAAGTTCATCCACAGGGCACTTCTGGGCCCGGAAGTTTGGGGGACTGGTGGTGGTGGCAGCGGCGCTGGCAGGCGGTTCGCTCTATCTGTGATTGTGGAGAAGGACTTCTAACCAGCAGGGACAGGAGGTGATGAACTGTCTTGAGTAGCAGGGTCCCCAGCCCTTAGCGAAGCTGATGCGAGCACTATGAGGATCGTAAGGGCCGTCGGTGGATTCGAACTCAGCACGCAGCAGCCCCGAGCGCTCAAAGTCGAACACCTTGATGGAATAACCCGGTGGTACCTTGCGCACAACCAGGGTACGGCCTCCGGGTGCATCCAACGTCGGGGAGTTGACAAAGATGGGGTGCTCACCCCGGTTGTAGGCCCACACGCCATCGGGCTCTTTGCTTAGCACAATGCCAAAGCCGATCTTGCGACGGGTACGGCGCACGGCCTCGCTGCGCTGCTCCAGGTTGAGCTGGCCCAGGCAGAAGCCGCTGCCCTGAGGTAGGTCGTAGAAGATGCTCACGGCCTGCTCGCACACAGCGTAGAGGCGGCCCACCCGCGTCCGGTGCTCCCAGTAGGCCACGCTGCACCAGTGGCTTGGCTTGCTGGCATCTGGAGACATGCTGGCATCTGCAAGGTGGGGGTGGGGGGTGGGAGGGGGGGTGGAAAGCAAGCACAAGTGAGGCGGGGTTGCTGGGGAATCAGAGCAAGGTTTGCAATACCCGGATGTTTTATGGCTCACACGTGCCATCCTGAGATCAGAGGATCACGGTTCAAAGCCAGCTTGGACAGCAAAGTCCAATGAGACTCTTATGTCCAATTAACCACCAGAAAATTAGAAGTGGCGCTGTGACTCGAAGTGGTAGAGCATCAGCCTTGAGCAAGAGCTCAGGGATCACGCTCTAGGACCTACAGAAAAGTCCTTGTGAAACTCTTACCTGCAATTAACCACTTAAAAGACGGAAGTGGTAGTATGGCTCAAGTGGTAGAGGGCTAGCCTCAAGCATAAAGGTTCAGGGACAGTGACCAGCCAAAAGAAAAAAGATTTGCGGGGCCGGGAGTTTGGCCTAGTGGTTAAAGTGCTTGCCTTGCATGCATGAAGACCCGGGTTCGATTCCTCGGTACCACCTACATAGAAAAAAGCCAGAAGTGGTGCTGAGGCTCAAGTGGTAGAGCTCTAGCCTTGAGAAAGTCCAAGGACAGCGCTCAGGCCCTGAGCTCAAGCCCAGGACTGGCAAAAAAAAAAAAAGATTTGCAACTGTATGCAAGTACTTGCTCTAGGTCAGATCATCTTCTAGAACGTTAGTACACAACGGGGATATTGGTAGACACCCCTTTTTTTTTCTCCTCCCCAAACACCATACAACCATGCAAAGCAGAAAGCTCAGGTGCAGAGAGGAACCACAATAGATACGAGCATTGAAGTAGCAGCAGGAGAGACAAAGCACACATCTGCTAGGCTATCTCCTAATCTAGGGACCCACGATCTAGTTAGCAAGGCCTGGCCAGGATGTGAGCTCCTTAGTCCAAACCTGGACCTGCAGAGAGGTACAGATTGCTACCTGTCTCGAGAGTGGGGGATCCAGGCCAGCCTCTCTGAAGCGAACACCTTGAGTTCAGTTACTAGGGAGACTGGGGTTGTGCTAGTGGCTGGAATCCTTGTTACCAAAGAAGCTGAGATCTGAGGATCTCAGTTCAAAGCCAGCCTGGGCAGGAAGAAGTTGATAATACTCTTCTTATCTCCAATGAACCATTAAAAAGTTGGGAGTAAGGCCAGGATATGCTATTTTCCCTTTGGGCTCATATGGTTTGGAGGGGCAGATGCCCCATGTACCTTGGCAGTGGGAGGGGGGATGTGGGGGGGGTTGGCACACAGGAAGGCCTGGGCCAGAGGCCTAGTGAGACCATACACACTCCAGCTACCTCAAAGGAAATGAATGGCAGGCCCAGCTAAGCAGAGGGAGACATTTTATTCATGTCAGCTTGGGGAGCCAGCCCAAGGCCTTTATCCCTGTCCTGCTTCAAAGCCAAGAGTAGCAGTGGGCAGAGTCTAAGCCCCAGGAATGTACCCTTGCCCTCTTGCTTGGCATTGAGATGGCTGAGATCTGTTTGGGGGAGGAATCATTCCTCACACCAGCCCCAAGCTCCTATGGTTTGTATCCCAGGCTTTACTCCAGCCCGTCGGGTTCCAGTAAGTACACAGAGGGAGAGTAAGAGGTGGACATCTCACCCCCCTGAGCCACTGGGCACCAGGCCAGTTCCAGCAGAGGCAGAGAAACAGCTACATCCTGAGCTCCAACACACTTTCCATCTGGCACAGGTCTGGGAGACCTGAGGCCAGGAGAGCAGTGCCATGCCAGCAAGAGCCCTGCTCAGCAAGCAAGGACTTCCTTAGCATGCCAGGCTCGGTACCCAGAGTGAGGGATGCTGGGTAACAGGATGGGTGCTGTCTGGAAGCTGGGCACTTCACCCAGCTTACTTAATTCAAAGGTAAGGAAACGAAGGTCCAGGGTTCATATTAGAGAATGACAGAGCCAGAAACCCATAGTCCAAGAATGTCAGGCAAGTATATTACCACGGCGCTACCTCCAGCCCATACCAAGTTCACTTCTTCCGCCCCCGCCCCCCTCGCCTGCCCCTGCCACCTTCCTTCCTTCTTTTTTTTTTTTTTTGGTGCCAGTGCTGAGGCTTGATCTCAGGGTCTGGGCTCTGTCTCTGAGGTGGTGGTTGTTGTTTTGGTGGGAGGGGAGATAAGAATCTCAAGGACTTTCCTGCCTGTGCCAGATTCAATCTGCAATTCTCAGATCTCAGCCTCCTGAGTAGCTAGGATTACAGGAGTAAGCCATGGACACCTGAGAAGCCTGGAGTCGTGCTTGCCGCTGACACTCAAGTCTGATGTTCTACAACTCGTGTCATACCTCCACTTCCTGATTTTGCTGGTTAATTGGGGATAAGAGTCTCCGTCATTTGTTGCTTAGGCTGGCTTTGAACCAGGATCCCCAGATCATCACCTTCCTGATTAGCTAGGATTGCAGGTGTGAGCCATAGGTACCTGGTGAGGAAACGTTATTGTCTTCTTGTCCCTTCACAGGTAAGAATCCTCTGGGTATGGGTGACAAAGGCATCCTAGCTATCTCCCAGCTTGAAGTGATAGAGCTCATAGAAGTCAATGGAACCAGCTCGGGGGCGTGTGCCTGTAATCCCAGTCACACAGAAAGAGTGAGATCTGAGCTTCTCCATTGTGAGTCAGCCGGGCAGGGAAGGCCATTTCCCTACTTTTTGGCCAATACTAGTTGTAAGCTCTATGGAGAAGGAAAGAGACGCTCCTGAGCCCACAGATAACCCCCCCACCATACGTGCCACCCTCCCACATCTCTTCGTATAGCCCAGACTGACATTCTGGATGCAAGGGGACAGTCTCTTGTAAAAGGTTCTTTTCCTGTTCAGGGCTCCGAAGCTGAGGTCCCGCCATCTCCCACAGCCATCAGCCTAATTAAGAACCAGCTCTTTAATTGCAGATAAATACTGAAGAGTCAGACTTGAGTGAACAACATCAAAGATGACCGAGCCCTGACCGAAACTCCCGCACACAACCCCCTACTCAGTGTCTGGCCTAGTTCCCAGCCAGACTCTGAGTCCTTGCTGTAAACTTCAGCAGGGCGGGGGCGGGGTGGAGAGGCACTGGGGTCTGGGAGTCAAGAAACCCGCCTTCCAGCCTGGCCTGCAGGTCACCTCTTTTTAATTTAATGTATTTATAAGTGCAGGTTCTAGGGCTTGAACTCAGGCGCTGGGTGCTGTTCTCGAGTTTCTTTTGTCCAGATCTCTACCACTTGAGCCACAATACCATTCGCTGCTACTTAATTGAAGAGTCTCCTGGACTTTCTGCTGGGGCTGGTTTGGAACTGTGAGCCTCAGATCTCTGTCTCTTGAACAACTAGGATTATAGGTGTGAGCTACTCGCAATGGAGGAGACAGATATTTTTAGTAGGTTCATAGGAAGCATGCTAGCGTAGCATGTTCAGGGCATTTGGTTCGAGCCTGAGTGCAGAGATGGGGAGGAGAGAGAGACAGATAAGAACAGTGAGCACGCTGGGTTGTAGAAAAATAAATGATCAAAAATCATGCCGAGTAGGGTGGCTCATGCCTGTAATCCTAGCTTCTTGGACCATGTTTGGGAGGGGGAGGAGTTGATTTGAGAAACTTCAAATAGCCAGGACCACAATCACTCACCGGTCTGCTACTTTTGAGAACAATTTGAAAGAAATGGGCAATTCCATGTCCTTCTGTCCCATCCTTGCCTCAGTTGGCCTCCAGGTGGCCCCATTACTTTCCAGCGGCACCCACATTCCTGCCACCAGAGGGTGGTGGCTGTCTGTCCAGGACAACCCAACAAAGGCCTCTCTCCCCTGCACAGAGACACCCCCCCCACACACACCATGCACACACACACACACACACACACACACACACACACACACACACACGGCAAATATGACTTCCTACTGGCCTCCCCTCCCAGTCAGGGTACTCAAAGCCCAACATACAATTTTGTGGGGGTGCTGATTCCCTCCTGTCCCCCCCCCCCTTCCCCAGGGAGCTGGCTGCGGCCAGGGGGAAGGGAAAGGGGAGTTAAAATCCCAAGAAAGGCCTTTAACTTCTCTGAATCAGCAGTTTTCTGTCAAAACAAAGGGCAGGATGGTTCCTGCGCCCCCCCTCCTAACCCCCTCTCCTCCTCAGTGGGCTGAGCGCTATAGCCTGATCACCCCAGGATCCAGAGACGCCCCAGTTTTTTAAGACACAAAGGCTTTCACAGCATTCACTGAAGGCTGGGGCCTCGAGCCCTCTGGGTCTCTGGATGCTAGTTTGTGGCCCTGCTTCTCTTTGTTGGGCCTCTCTGCCTCTCCTGGGGCTGGCCAGACCTGTTCAGCCAGCCAGCAATGAGCTGGAGACCACGACCAATGTGCCTAGCACCCAAAGAGTGGAGAAGAGAAATGTGGACTCTTAGACCAGAAAGGCTAAGCCACCGTCCCAAGGTCACTCAGCACACTGAGACAGAGCTGGAGCAGAGCTAAGCACTTGGGGGCTTGAACTTAGGGCCTTGTGCACTGTCCCTTAGCCTTTTCATTCAAGTGCTCTACCACTTGAGCCACAGCTCTACTTGTGGATGTTGGTGTTTAATTGGAGATCAGAGTCTTAAGACTTCTCTGTCTGGGCTGGCTTCAAACCTTGAACCTCAGACCTTCCTGAGTAGCTAGGATTAGAGACATGAGTTGCACTTAACACTTTGCACCAAGCCTCTTCTGGAAAGCTCCTTTCTTCTGTCCCCGGGCTTCAAGTTTCCCCCATGCAACTGGAGGTTTGTTGTGAATGGCTCCCAGGCCAGCTCCCGCATCTGGTTAACCTCTACCCCTTTTAAAAGCTTGCTTTGCCCATGAGATAAATAGTTTCTCTTATCAAACTTCCACTTAATTCTCCTTTTGTCGTTTCAAGCTGCAGACATGGCTGCAAGCTTTGTAGCCAGCCTAGAGCAGCAGCGTTAATTACAGGGCTTGCTTATTCCAGTGGGGAGGGGAAGGCGAGGATGGAATGCACAATGCACGCAGCCCCTGAGCAGGTTGGCTTCCAAGAGGAAGTTTCTAATCGGTCATTATATCATGGGCGGTCTGGCCACCAAGGCTGCCACCCGCACTGGGTCCAGCTAAGGGGGAATCTTATTATTATTGTTTTGGGGGGCAGCTACTTTCTGGGGACATGGATGGGGGCAGGAAGAAGAAAAGAAAAGCTGGAGCCATGTAGTCCACAAGCAAAGCTTCCTATGTGTGAATCCCAGCTGTGCCCCTCTCATTCACTATGAAATCTTCAAGTATTTCTCTGCTATGGGCCTCAGTTTCCCAAACTGTAAAGTGGGGTGGATACAGTGAGTGGTTATTTCATCAAGGCATTGGGGTCAATTAGAACATCAAATGACAAAGGGCTGGAAACAAGCCATCTCATAACTTAACAGCTATCCTTATGCTATTGAAACCAGATAGTCTTTTATTTATGTATTCATTATTGGGTACTAGTCCTGGGGCTAGAACTCAGGTTCTGGCACTGTCCTTTAGCTTGCTTGCTTGCTTTCTTCCTCCTCCTCCTCCTCTTCTTCTTTTGCCAGTTACTGGGGCTAGAACTCCAGGCTTGAGAGCCGGGAATTTGGCCTAGTGGTAGAGTGCTTGCCTAGCATGTACGAAGGCCCAGGTTCGATTCCTTGGTACCACATACATAGAAAAAGCTAGAACTGGTGCTGAGGTTCAAGTGGTAGAGCTCTAGCCTTGAGAAAGTCCAAGGACAGTGCTCAGGCCCTGAGCTCAAGCCCGGGACTGGCAAAAAAAAAAAAAAAAAAAAAGAAAAGAAAAGAACTCCAGGTTTGTGCACTGTCCTCAAGGCTAGCGCTCTACCACTTGAGCCACAGCACCCTCTTCTGGCTTTCTCTGTGTATGTGGTACCAAGGAATCAAACACAGGGTTTTGAACACAGGGCTTCATGCATGCTAGGCAAGCACTCTACCACTAAGCCATGCTGTCCCCCCACACACACTTGAATAGTACTCTACCACATTTGCTCTTTTTTTTTTTTTGATAGTTGATTGGAAATAAAAACCCCACAGACTTTCCTACCCAGGCTGGCTTTGAACTTTGATCCTCAGAGCTCATTCTCCAGAGTAGCTAAGATTATAGTCACCAGCCAGCAACAACCTCACTGCTATCTGGTTCTCACAAAACAAATTTCACCCAGGAACTCAGGCCTACTTGGTCTCCCCAAGGCCCACCAGTCCCATCACTCGTGAGAACAGGACACCTGTTTTCTTCCTGCTAGTTTCACACCCTTCTGCCGGCCTTACACCTGTAGCACCTGCAAAGGAGGCAGCCAAATTGATCTGCAACCCAGGTCACAGGCCCACAGCTTCCAATGTACACCATTGAAGGCCTTCAGGCACTGGACCTTCAAACAGCCACAGAGAGGGAGGCTCAAACATCAAAGACACCCCAGTACCTGGCAGCCTAAAAAGAGATAGAGCCCCTATCACACCAGGCAGGCAAACATCAGGTGGGAGAAGGTAGAGAAGCAGAGTAGAAAAAGGTGTTTTGGGGCAAGGAAGAAAAAGCAAGATAAGCAGCTTTAGGAAACCAGTCCAGGTTTGGAGGGGGAAAAAAAAAAGTTTCCAAAACAAAAGGCTCTGAACTTTGTTCCCATTCCAAGGTCTCTTTTTGTCTCACCCTAGTCAGAAGTTGCTTATGTTTGTTTGTTTTCTTATTCAGAGACCACCAGGAGTGGGGGAAGCCAAACTATCTGGAAGAATCCTATATGAGCCAGCCAGCTGCTCACGCCTATAATCTTAGCTACTCAGGAGGCTGAACTCTCAGGATGGAGTTCAAAGCCAGCTCAGGCAGGGAAGCCCCTGAGACTCTTATCTCCAATTACCTTGGGGGGGGGGGCTTTTATTTTCACAATTGTCCTCTTTTTTGGGAGACCTTTCTTTTACAATAAAAAGAAAAAGTGGGTAATATAAAAATCTTTTTTTGGGAGGGGCAGTTGGAGGGTGACCTAGTGGTAGAGTGCTTGCCTAGCATGCACAAAGGCCTGGGTTCAGTCCCTCGGAACCACATACACAAAAGCTGGTGGTACTGTGGTTCAAGTGGTAGAATGCTAGCCTTGAGAAAGCTCAAGGACAGTGTCCAGGCCCTGAAGTTCAAGTCCCAGGACTGGCAAAAGAAAAAAAAAAAGTGGTAGGTCCTCGTTCCTATATCAGGCTGGGGCTTGGTTTTCATCTCAAGTTTTCAGTGCCCAAGTTCACAGCCTCAACCCTACCACAGAGGGCAAAGTTGGCCCTTGGGGGTTTCCATGGGGACAGCCTGGGTATTGTGATGGGGATGCAGAAAAGCTCATACATGGCGGAGAGCACTTGCTTCCAGTCCCCACACTGCCTTTACCTACGCTGAATTGGATACGGCTCCATTTTTCTTTTATTTCCCTAAAGCAATCTGAGTTTCACTGGCAAATCCTCCTTCCCTAGACATTGACCCAACATAAAGCTATAAAAGCCATAAAGGCCTTAAAAGTGGCACTCCACCAGGCCATCTTTGGTCTCAAGGGCAGAAGCTCACCTCTGCCTTTGCCCCGCCCACTGTGATTTGCCCCACCCCCTCCTCACAGGGCACACCTTCCACACCCCCCCCCACCACTGGTGCTGGCTGCCTCAGAAACAGTTTTGAGGGCTGAGGAGTTAGTAAAGGGTTAAAGAGCCTTGGAAGAACCTGTGAGAGATTTGCCCAAAATACATTTTTGAAAAAGGCACAGTGGCTCGTGCCAGAGACTCACGCTTGTACTCCTAGCTGCTCAGGAAGACCTGAAGGATTGTGGTTCAAAGCCAGCCTGCGAAAAAAATATTCTCAAGACTCTTATTTCTAAAATAAGCAACACAAAGCCAGTCTGGAGGCATGGCTCATCTGGTGGAGTATTAGCCAAGTAAGCAAGCAAACAAGCCAGCTGAGCACATGTGAGGCAGAGTTCAGACACAGGGACCTGCCCCCCCTCTCTCGTGCTTGTAATCCTAGCTACTCAGGCAGCTAAGATGAGGATCTCAGTTCAAAGTCACTCTGGGAGGACAAATTTGAGAGACTCTATCTCCAATTAACCAGAAGAAAAGCATCCGAAAGAGCTATGACTTGTGTGAAAAAGCCAACGAAGAGCACGAGGCCCTGAGTTCAAGATCCAGTACCAGCACAAAAAAAGAGAGAGAGAGAGGAAGGGAGGGTGGAAAATGCAAGGTAAGGCAAAGCAAGGCAAAAAGGTCTGGAGGAATTCAGTCATTGGATTGATGATGATACCACTGAATCCCAGAGACCTGAGCATGACAGCAAGAGAGAACCATTGACAGCCAGGATGCAACTCAAGAATGAAGTTGCAAAGCTGGTTTTCCTCCTCACAAAGCTCTCAAAAAGAAAAAAAAAAAAGTAAGCCTCCTGGGGCCCGCACCTCCAATCCTAGCTGCTTAGGGGGTGAGTTCTGAAAAATCACAGTTCAAAGCCAGCCAAGGGAGACCAATTCAAGAGACTATCTCCAATGAACCAGCAAAACAAAACAAAACTGGAAGCAGAGATGAGGCCAGCTTTGAGAAGAATAGCTG
The DNA here is from genome assembly GCF_031878675.1 of Megascapheus bottae. Classification (NCBI taxonomy): domain Eukaryota; kingdom Metazoa; phylum Chordata; class Mammalia; order Rodentia; family Geomyidae; genus Megascapheus; species Megascapheus bottae. The sequence goes on from NC_143533.1 coordinate 7,958,973, forward strand.
AGCGAGAGGAGGAGGTCCTGAATTCAAATACTCCCACTATCAAGTGTCACCTGATACCTCTCTGTAATACTTAGATATGCTTGCAGTGGCACAGCCTGCAAATCAAATACACCTGCCTTGATTTATACTAAAGATGCAGTTTGGGCTAAACACCCCAACAATGCCAAAGGTGGGGCACTCCATTTTAAAATAATTCTTCCATGAAATCCTCGCCTTGAAAAATATCCTTTTGTAACAAAGACACACGATCCACGCCTCTTGGTGAATGCAGACTCCAGCAAGCTCGAGCCAGCTCTGCCTGAATCATTCTTATGTAGTTCTGGAACAAACAGGAGTGCTTTTTATAATAAGCAAAAAAGCTAATATTGACTGGAGAGATCATTAATCCACAATTAAATACTAGTATTTGCTGTAGGCTATGCAGTCACGTGAGATTTCAACCTTTCCTTTAAAAAGGCTGCAAAAGGGATCTGTCTACTATGCATGGCAAGATGACGGGGGCATGCTTGCCACAGAGCCAGGGAAGGAGCCAATCAATTCCTCAATCCAACCGGGAAAGTCCGTAATGGTTCCCCATCCTCACATCTAGTTCTTCTAAAAGGGCAGTTCTATGTCCATGCGGTGTTATTGGGTTCTGTTTCTAGCTGGGGAGGGAGTCCCCACAATCCAAATCCACTCATCCTTCCACCTGGAGCTGAGAACACAACTCAGTGGTAGAGTGCTTGCCTAGCATGCATGAAGCCCTGGGTTTGATTCCTGTTCAAGCTCTAGGACTGGCAAATTAAAAATAACTATCTCTTCTGAGGTTACAGAATATCAGGCTGAGAAGCCAAGGTCTCCACGGCTCATTCTTGTAATCTCAGCTACTCAGAAGGCTGAAATCTGAGGTTCAAAACTAGCCAGGGCAGGAAGGTTTATGAACCTCTTACATCCAGTTAGCCACCAAAAAGCCAGAAGTGAAGACATGGCTCAAGTGGTAGGGTACCAGCCTTGAGTGAAAAAGCCAAACAAGAAAGGAAAGGCCCTTGGGGGTCGGGGTGGGGGGAGGGAAATGGGGACCAAGACATGAGAAAGGGTATCAATGTATGTGAATTAATGCATCTTCTATCTGGCAAATATAATGTAACCCTTCTATTAATTACAATAAAAATATATGAAAAAAAGAAATAAAACCCTTAGGAATCTTAAAAAAAAAGAGAAAGGCAAGGCCCTGTGTTAAATACATATACACACATGCATATGTGCACACACAGTGGGCGGGGGAGGAGGGGAGCCTCTACCTAGTTTTCATAATCTAGTTTACTACCTTGACTTCTAAAGGCAGGTCTAAGGAGACATGTGGGGCTGATTCATCTAATGGCAGCTTCTGCGTGCCTCAGATCCGCCTCTCCTCTGCTGACACCCGTGGTCTCAGGGCAGTGGGAAGAAGGCAGGAGCAAAAGGGAAGCCTCCACAGAGTCCAGTGAGGTCCACCTTAACAAGCAGCAAGCATCTGGAAGGCATCCGCTCAGAGGCTGACCACAGGCACGGTCTGTCATTCTGAAGCCCTCATTTCCAGCCCTTCCCATGAGCATCCCCTCCTCCTGGCACTCTTCACACTGAGCACCTAACTTAACACCGAGAACTCATACCTATACATTCACAGAAGAAACATAGCAGGTGCTTGTGGCTCACCCCTGTAATCCTAGCTACTCAGGAGGCTGAGACCTGAGGAATGGGCAGGAAAATCTGTGACTTTTTTTTTTGGCCAGTCCTGGGACTTGAACTCAGAGCCTGGGCACTGTCCATGAGCTTTCTCAAAGCTAGTGCTCTACCACTTGAGCCACAGTACCACTTCTGGCTTTTTCTCTGCATGTGGTATGGAGGAATCAAACCCAGGGCTTCATGCATGCTAGGCAAGCACTCTACCATTAGGCCATACTCCCAGCTCTGTCTGTGACCTTCTTCTTTTTTTTTTTTGTCAGTCATGGGATTTAGGACTTGAACTCTGAGTCTGGGGTCCTTCCCTGAGCCCTTCAGCTCAAAATTACCCTACCCCCAGAGCCACAGCACACCACTTCTGGTTTTCTGGTAGTTAACTGCAGATAAGAGTCTCACAGACTTTTGTGCCCAGGTTGGCTCTGAACTGAGATCCTCAGATCTCGGCCTCCTGAGTAGCTAGGATTACAGGCCTGAGCCACCGCGCCCAGCCTGTGACACTCTTATTTTTAATGAATTACCAAAAATCTAGAAGAGCTACAGAAAGTGGCAGGGCATTAGCCTTGGGCAAAACAACTCAGGGACAACACCCAGGCCCTGAGATCAAGCCCTGGGGCCAGGATGTACACACACACACACACACACACACACACACACACACACACACACACTAGAGACCTGTGGAAAATGAAACCCTTGTCCCAAAATAGAAATACAACTTCCAGCCAGTAGACTCTTGTCCCAGAGGACCACCACAGCTGTGACAGATACCTTCTCCACCGGGCTGGTACCTGCCACTCTCCCTCTCTGTCCCTGCAGACACCAGAGACCCAGGCTTTAGCCTCAGCAGTATCTACATTCCTACAGCACAAGCCCAAGTCAGCTACCCCCGCACAGAGAAGGATCCTGGGTAATTCAACCCATAAATCACAGCCATTGTGAATTTTTCCCTCTAAGCTACAGGCCACGCCCCCCATACACCAGTTAACCACCTACCTTCCTTTGTTCACTCTATCTGTCCAGCTCTGGCTGGCTGGGGGCCAGTTCTCAATTATTAATTAATCTGGAGGCATAGGTTGCATTCCTGGCCACCTAGCCACTTCCTCCATGGAGGTGATGGGGAGGGGGGAAGGAGGAACCCCCATGGGCCTGTAGGCCCTTTTCAGTTACATCTAGCAGTGACCAACAACCCCAGCCCTGTCTGTTTGTGGCCACTGCTCCAAGATGAGATGTTTCAAAAGCAGTGTTAAAAATAACAGTAGAGGGGCTGGGAGTGTGGCATAGTGGTAGAATGCTCGCTAGCATGCACAAAGCCCTGGGTTCGATACCTCAGTATCATATACCACACAAAAAGCCAGAAGTGGTGCTGTGGCTCAAGTGGTAGAGCACTAGCCTTGAGAAAGCTCAATGGCAGTGCCCAGGCCCTGAGTCCAAGCCCCGGGACTGGCAAAAAAAAAAAAAAAGGCAGAAAACTCAAATACCCAGAAGTCTTTGGCCTGCAAAAGGGCCATGCTCCCAGCCACACAGGGCCTCATCTATGGGTTTGTGATAGGAGGACAATGAGAGAGGACTCTGCTCACTTTCCCTGGCCAGAAGAGTAACACCAAATCTAAGAACAAAGCCCACAAGTGATCTTGGCCTTCTAACCATATCTGTTCACTTTAACCCCTCTAGAAGGAAACAGCATCAGGCAGGCACTGAGGGGCCTGGGAAAGCTGGAGAAAGAGGATGAAAATGGGACTTTGTCCAGGAAGCCTCTGCATGGTAGTGGATTATGCCAGGCATTGGTGGCTTACCTCTGTAATCTCAGATACCCAGGAGGCTGAGATCTCACCATCCTGGTTTGAAGCTAAGCCAGGCTGAAAAGTCCATCAGAATCTAATGTTAAAAGCCCCGAGTTGAGGGCTGAGAGTGTGGCCTAGTGGTAGGAGAACTTGCCCAGCATGCACAAACACCCGGGTTCCATTCGTCAGTACCACATACACAGAAAAAGCTGGAAATGGTAGACCTCTAGCCTTGAGAGAGCTCAAGGGCAGTGCTCAGGCCCTGTGTTCAAGCCCCAGGACTGGCAAAAAAAAAAAAAAAGAAGCCCTGAGTTGAAGCCCCAGTGCCAGCACACACAAAATAAATAAATAAAAAGTAAATCAAGTCAGAAGCAGAGCGGTGGTTCAAATGGTAGGGGGTGAGCCTTAAGCAAATGCTAAGTAGCAGTGTCTAGGCATGGGTTCAGCCCCAGTATTGGAGGAGGGGAGGAGGGAGGAAAGAAGGAAGATCAGGCACGCTTGACTTATAATCCTAGCTTCTCAGGAGGCTGAGATCTGAGGACTGCAGTTCAAAACCAGCCAGGTAGGAAAGTCTTATCCCCAATTAACCACCGGAAAAGCAGAAGTGGAGCTGTGGCTCAAATGCTAGAATGCTAGCCTCGAGCAACAAAAAAAAGAAGCTACAGGATAGTGCCCAGGCCCTGAGTTCAAGCCCTAGGACAATACACACACACATACACACACACACACACACACACACACACACACACACACACACACACACACGCACGCACACGAGATGGGAGGACAAAAGGGACAGAAGCACAATGTGTGGGGTCCTGAGCAGGAACCAACACTGGTCACTACTGCTAATGGCCACCAAGAGGCCTTTTCTGCGGTCCCATAGATAGCCTACAGTACTCCAGTCTCACTGCACAGGAAGGCTAAGGATTGGTATTGTGGGGCTTGAACCCTGGGCGTGGGCACTGTCCCTGAGCTGTCCAGCTCAAGGATATCTCTCTACCTTTGGATCCACAGAGCCACTTCCAGGCCCAGCATCTTAGAGTGTAGTCTAGGGAATATTTATGGCGCTTACGCTTTATCTACCCCACATCTAAGTGTTTTTCATCAGAGCACACAAATCTTTTAACTTTTTGTGGGGGTACTGGGGCTTGGACTCAGGGTCTTAGGTTATCATTCAGCTTTTTCTTCTCAAGGCTCTGCCACTTGAGCCACACAGCTCTACTTCTGGCTTTTGCTGGTTTAACTTTCCTCCCCAGGTTAGCTTTGAACCTTTGATCCTCAGATCTCAGTCTCCCGAGTATCTAGGATTACAGGCAGGAGCTACCAGCCTTCAGCCAGAAGACAAACCTTTCTGATGCTGACATTCTGCAGAAGAGCAGCTACTTTCGTCTTCCCTTCCCCCTCCACACTGAAATTACCGGATAAAGCACACACACTGCCAAGATAAATTATTGTGCATATACAATAAAGTATCATTAATGAAGACTCCTAAACTCAAGAGTTTGTAATAATTCTCCAAGCAGCTGGATTGTAGTTAGGGGGGGAAAAAAGAAGTTTTGATAAACACATGCAAAATATAAATAAGTTCAGGACAACTGTTTATCACTACTAACACAGTATAAACAATGTCCAAACCAATGACTGGCTGAGTTTATCTGTTCACTTAAAGATGGTCTCCATATGACCTCTCCCAGGAAATAGGATGGGTTAGCTGGGCAGGATGACGTTTGAACAATCTCAAATCTGATTCTTGGACATTTCCTCCTTCCTCCCCCGCTTCCAGATTCCCTGTCCCCTAAACACCTCCCCATCTCCCAAGCTGATGAGACAGGCCCAGTGTGGCCCAATGTCCCTGTATTTAAATTTATTTTATTTATTTATTTATTTTTGCCAGTCCTGGGGCTCTAGCTCTACCACTTGAGACACAGCACCACTTCTGGCTTTTTCTATGTATGTGGCACTGAGGAATTGAACCCGGCTCTTTGTGCATGGTAGGCAAGCACTCTACCAGTTGGCGAAACTCCAGGCCCTGATTTTTTTTTTTTTTTTTTGCAAGTCCTGGGACTTAAACTCAGGGCCTAAGCACTGTCCTTGGGATTGGGCTTTCTCAAGGCTAGTGCTCTGCCACTTGAGCCACAGCACCACTTCCGGCTTTTTTCTATGTATGTGGTACCAAGGAACCAAACCTGGGTCTTCATGCATGCTAGGCAAGCACTCAACCACTAGGCCAAGTTCCTGGCCTTCTGTGTGTTTGAAACAGCAGCCCCAGGATGTCTGAGCCACCCACTGCCCGGGAAAGAGCAGCAGCCTTTGGCACTGTATGCCACCTAGTTCTTTCTGTGCCCAACCTCACTTCTGAGGGACCAGAGCCAGGAGATGGTGCCAGCTGAGGCGTTTCCACATGAGAGGGCAGGGAGGGGCCCCCACCCAGTGTGGAAACCCCTCAGGCATCAACTGCTGAAGGTCAACCAAGATCTCTTGTGGGTGACTTAGAAAGAAGCCACACCCAGGGTGGTCGCAACAATTCAGGTATGATGGGGGTGCATCCCACAGATAAGTGTGGGGGGGAGGCCCATGAGATGGCAGGCAAGGGTATTGGCAGACTCTGGAAAGCCATCAAGGCTGAGAGGTGCCTTGGTTTATGCCGGAAAGTGACAAGACTACAAGGTCCCAAGAGAGGCAGGCAGGGGGCCAAGCTGGAAATACCAAAGGCTGCTCCAGCTTGGGGAGCAAGGCCTTGCCAAGTCGGGGAGACGGCACTGACGGAGGACTGGCAGGTTCCGGCCGAGCATGTCCCTAAGGGCACAGAGTCAAGAGCAACCGCCTATGTCTCAGGACACGTGGGGCCTGGAGCAGTGCCAGGCAGACCGGGAGTCGCTAAGTCTCCCCAGGGTGCCCGGGGCCTGGCACTGCCCTGGCAGCCTCCAGCATGAGTAAGGGCCCTTCAAGGGGCTGCTGACCTGGGCAAGAAGCCCAGCCCAGTTCTTCCATTTTCTATTTCCAGGGATGTTTAGCAGAGCCTTACTGTCCCGACCTCCTTACTGAGCATTTTAAGAGTATCCTGGCTTTCTAAGGTCCTGATTATATTATATATATATCCATGGCTAGCACCCACTGTGGATCACTCTTCTAGGATAGGAATCCTGATGTATTAGAGGGTACTGGGCTCTTTTTTGTTTCATTTGTTTTTGCCAGTACTAGGGCTTGAACTCAGGGCATCATGTTCTTGTTTGGCTTTTTCACTCAAGGCTGGTGTTCTATCACTTGAGCCACGCCTCCACTGCTGCCTTTCTTCTGGTTGGTTCTCTGTCTTCCCAGGCTGGCTTCAAACCATCATTCTAAGGTCTCCATCTCCTAATTAGCTAGGATTACAGATGTGAGCCACCAGCACCTGGCTTTTCTCTTACTCTTAAACAACTCTTCAGCTCAGAATTACTTGTCACCATAAAGCAAACAAACAAAAACTTTTACTAATTAAGAGCCTCCCATAATGCACGTCTTCTGCCACAGGACAAGACACCTGTACAGAAAACATGGGCTCTGGAACTGGACTCCACGAGTCATATAATTTAACCTTCTCACTCCTTGGCGCGTTTGCCCCAAAACAGACAAAGCAACACTGTAGTGGCAAAAAGGGCCCTTTAAGAACCACTTCTTAAGCTCATGAGGTGTGGCTCACATCTGTCATCCTAGCTACTCAGGAGGCTGAGATCTGAGGATCACAGTTTGAAGCCAGCCCAGACAGAAAAGGTCTGTGAGAGTCTTATCTCCAATGACCCAGCAAAAGAGCCAGAAGTAGAATTGTGGTTCAAGTAGTAGAGCTTAAGCACTTGCACTGGCAGAAAAATAACAAGAACCACTTTCTAGTTCCTAGCAGGTTATTTCCTACTGGAACCCAGCCATGTCTCTACCTTCCAAAGCCGCCCCCCCCTCACTAGCTTTCACAGCCCTGCCCCGGCTTCGAACATGTAGCGCTCCACCCAGAAACCCTGGAATCAAATTCCCTGAAGGGAAAGAGTGGGTAGGATGTTTTCAAGAACCACTTATTGTGGGTTTGGTTGGCAGCCAGCAGAGGAACGACTGAGATGTAACGAGAGCAAGAATTTAGGGGGCTGGGTACCTCTGGGGGGGTCCTACAAATGCCTACTATGTGCAGAAATGCCTACTGTGTGCAGGGCTGGGGAACAGGAGCTCCCAGAAGGCTAAAGGGGGAAGAAACCAAGGGGGCTATCCACAAAAACCAAGGAGACTTTTCTTTTTTTCCACTCAAGGATGGCACTCATCATTTGAGGCCTGGTTCAAGGATGATACTCATCACCTCTAGGTTTTTGGTGATTCATTGACGATAAGTCTCACAGACTTTTCCTACCCAGGTTGCCTTCAAACTGTGATCCTCAAATCTCAACCTCCTAAGTAACTACAATTACAAACACGCGCTCATTATGGCAACTCAGATGGGACTTTTGTGTTTCGCAACTATTCTTCCTTCTGATCAGCTATTACCAGTTATTTAGTGGTCTGTATACACATCACTGTTTTCCTCCAACCAAAACAATGCATTCAGAGCTTCTGTATAAACATAAGCACTTCTCGCTGCTGTCCCTTGGAGGGTAGGACCAGCCAGGCCTGAGCTAACTGCAAGCCCGGGCCATAAGTCTGTTCCCGTCATTCTAGCCACTCAGGAGGCTGAGATCTGAGGATGGAGACTCAAAACCAGCCCAGGCAGGAAAATCCAGGAGACTCTTCTCTCCAATTAACTACCAGAAAACCACAAGTGCTGCTGTAGCTCAAACTGGTAGAGTGCTAGCCTTGAGTGACAAGGCTTAGAGACAGTACCCAGGCCCTGAGTTCAAGCCCCACCACTGACCACACCTCCCTCCCCCAAAAGCTACAAATGGTCAGACACCAGAGGTTTATGCTGGTAATCTCATTCAGGAGGCTGAGATCTGAGGATTATGGTTCGAAGCTAGCCTAGGTGGACTCTTTTCTCCAATTAACCAGTAAAAAGCTGGAAGTAGAGATGTGGCTCAATGGTAGAGGGCTAGCCTTGAGCAAAAACAGCTCAGGGACAGTGCCCAGACTCTGAGCTCAAGCCCCACTACCAACAAAACAACAACAATAACAAACAAGAAAAACTTGAAGGGCACTAGAGGAATCCTAAAGATTTATAGAGAATTGCTGAACCTTAGACCCACCTGCTCCCTTCAGCAAGGAGGAAAAGGGAGGCTTGGAAAGTGAGAAAGTCCTGCCTAAATCATCCATTATTGCAGGGCATCATTGGAAGCTGTACTGGAGAAGACCCCTGCCCTAAGTACCTTCAAGGTTTGAGGAATGAAGGCAAACAACCATAATAGGTTCAGCCCACGTGAACTCTTTGTTGTTGTTGTTGTTTTAATTTTCAAAACGGTCTGTTTGTTCTTGAGGACAGCAGGTTGTGTGGGGGGGGAGAGGGGAAGAGAGATGGGTGGAGGGAGAGGTCTTCCTCACATCTCACATGGCTGTCAGAACAAAACTCCCAGCCTGTGACTGAGAAGTGACCCCCCCCCCCACCCAGGCTGGCCGGCACCAACACGGACTCTCAGGCTCTCAGGCAAAAAGGATGTGCGTTGCAAAAATGGGGCAAAGTTTCCTTTTCTGAAGATAACATTGTGAGACACAGGAAGTCGGCGAGAAGAGCCTGTGTTTCCAGCAGACCTCTCTGTACACCCGTTCGAGGCCACTTCCATTGTACAGGGTTTTCTAGAGAGATTTCCAGAGGCTCCTGGCTGCAGGCGGGGTGGGGAGTGAAGAGGGGAGGAGAGAGGGAGGACATGGCTGGGGATGGCAGCAGCCCCAATCCAGGGAAGAAGGCAGAGGGGAGGCTTTCCAGGCTCCCAAGCTTGGGGGGGGGGTGTCTCCCGAGAACAATGCAGAGGGTCCCCCCTGTCTTAAAAGGTTAAAAAATACCCAGTGCTTCTGGGCTTGGCACCCTGGATCTGGATTCCCAGGCTCCACCCCTGGAGACTCTGATTCATGGGTCCTGGGTGGAGTCCGAGAACCTCTGTTTTTCACAAGACTCTTCGGGCCAGGATGGGTCACGATGCAATAAATGGGGGGGGCTTAGCAGTCTGGCACGGTGGTGGGAGAGAGCTGGCTTCCTCGAAGGGAGACTACGGGGGCAGGAAAGAGATCAAACCGGATCAACTTCCTAGCATTAACCGGATGTGGCTGTTCCAGCTCCTGGCCTGGGAGACTGGCAGGGAAGGCAGAGAAAGGCGACACACTGGAGCCACCAGGGGTGGCCCTGACTCAGGGCATCTGGGTGTGTTTGAGGACAGGCCCTTGGGATTTGGGGTTCAGGACCTCAAACCTCAGCTTGGCTGTTGCCTACCTGTGAGTGGAATGACCAATCCTTCATCTGTTTGGGGGCCTCAGTTTCCCCACATGTGAAAAGGTTCACAGTAGTGAACCTCTGTGTGTGTGTGTGTGTGTGTGTGTGCACACACACATGCATGCACACATGCCAATGTATAACTTGGAACTCAGAGCTAAGGAGCGTTCCACATTACCATTTGAGCCACACCTCCACTTCCAGCTTTTTGCTGGAGCTCAGGAACTTTCCTATCTGGGCTGGCTTCCAACTTCAAGCATCGATCCCCAGATCTCAGTCTCCTGAGTAGCTAGAATTACAGCATGAGTCACCAGCACCAGGCCAAGACCCAAGTATTAGCAGCTGACTTTTCCTGTGATGTCTCACAACAAACCTATGAGATATGGGGATAATCACGGTCCCATTTTATAGAAGAGGAAACTAAAGCCTCCTCACTCACAAGCTCATGACCAAGGAGATGGAGCCAGAATCCCCACATCCACTCTGCCAATTTAATCCATGCAAGTAGGCTCATGTGAGTATGGCATGGTTCTATGTATGAGCCCCAGGAGACCACGACCAAAAGACCATAACTGGAAAACAGCAAGGTTCGGGACAGGAGGACATGAAGCCCAGTTAGGGAGTTGGAGGCAAACCATGAGGTGTTATGCTAGTGTTAAAAAAGAAAAATCTGAGCCAGGGAAGGAGTGATACTGTCCACAAAAGGAATGTACTCTTTACCTAACTTATATAACTGCAACTACTTTGTACATCATCTTTATAATAACAACAACAACAACAACAACAAAAAATTAAGCTGGGGGGCCGGGAGTTTGGCTTAGTGGTAGAGTGCTTGCCTAGCATGCACAAAGACCCGGGTTCAATTCCTCGGTACCACATACATAGAAAAAAGCTGGAAGAGGTGCTGAGGCTCAGGTGGTTGAGCTCTAGCCTTGAGAAAGTCCAAGGACAGTGCTCAGGCCCTGAGTTCAAGCCCAGGACTAGCAAAGAAAACAAAAACAAAAACAAAAAATTAAGCTGGACGCCAGTGGCTCATGTCTGTAATCCTAACTACTTAGGAAGCTGATATCAGAGGATCACAGTTCAAAGCCAGCTTGGGAAGAAAAGTCTATGAGACTCTTATCTACAATTAATCACCAGAAAACCAGACGTGGTGCTGTGGCTCAACGTGGGAGAGTGCTAACCTTGAGCTGAAGAACTCGGGGACAGTGCCCAGGCCCAGAGTTCAAGCCCCATGATCAACCAAAAAAAAAAAAAGAGAATAAGAAAAAATGCAAGAAGATAACAGATACCTGATGAAGTTCAGAAGACCAAGCATGAAGAGACAGACATCAGCTTGTGCATACACACATACAAGCTTACTGTGGCTTGTTTCTCTGTCTACTGGACTTGGCAACTGATAATCATGGTAGAAATGGGATTTGAACTCAAGAGTTGTGTGCTTGGTAAGCAGGGGTGCTCTACCAGTTGAATCATAGCTCCAGCCCCTTTTGCATATACATATACATATATATATATATATATATATATTTTTTTTTTTTTTTTTTAAAGGTAGAGTCTTCCATTCAGGGGATAGAAGGCAACTAAGCCTCATACTTGTAAGACAGGAATCATACCTTTGGCTCCGTGTTTTTGTTTGGGTGACCTGGACTCCCTCCCTCCTAGTTGATGGCTGTGATCCCTGTGATTACAGGGATGAGCCACCACGCCTGGAAAATTCTATTGTACTATTTATTGTTTTCAGAGCAAGGAGGGAGCCTAGGGTTTTGAATGCACTAGGCCCGTGCTCCATCAATAAGCTAAGGCCTCTGCTCAAAATTCTTTTACTTCTAGCCATTTTTAGATATTTCAAAGCTATGTTGCTTAGGTGTACGAAGATTCTCGGTTAATACATCCTACTGGTTGTTTTGGCTTCAATCTAGGTACAAGATCAGCAAAAGTTAAACCTGACCTGCCACTTGTTTTTGTAAATAAAGCTTCATCAGAATATACACACAAACCAAGATGGGTGGGGGGGGGTGTGGGGGGGAGGGAAATGGGTACCAAGACATGTGAAAGGGTATCAATGTACGTGAATTAATGCACCTTCTATCTGGCAAATATCATGTAACCCTTTTACTAATTACAATAAAAAATGCAAAAAAAAAAGAATATACACACATTAGGGTTAATTTATCTTTTTTTTTTGTCTTTTCTTTGTCTTGCTGGTCCTGGGTTTTGTTTTTTTTTTTCTTCTGTTTTTGTGACATGTTGCTTTTTACTGATTTTTGTATATGGGCAATGCAGTTAATTTTCTTATTTTCTCTGTGCTTTTTTGCTGTAACATTGTATATGTTTGATATACTTTAAAAATGTATTCCTTTGCATAAACCTGAATAGTTTTATTTTACATTTGTTTTTATGGTTGAGCTTTTTTTTTTTTTGCCAGTCCTGGCCTTGAGCTCAGGGCCTGAGTACTGTCCTTGGACTTTCTCAAGGTTAAAACTCTACCACTTGAGCTTCAGCACCACTTCTGGCTTTTTTCTATGTATGTGGTACCAAGGAATCGAACCTGGGTCTTTGTGCATGCTAGGCAAGCACTTTAACCACTAGGCCAAACTCCTGGCCTGGTCCTGGGTTTTAACTCGGGGCCCGGGGGCTATCCTTGAGCCTGTTTTGGTCAAGGCTAGCAGCACTCTACCACCTAAGCCATTTCTTTTGAGAAGTTTATTGGAGATAAGAGTTTCATGGAGACCTTTCTGTCCTGGTTGGCTTCAAACCCTGAGCCTCCTGAGTGGCTAGAATTACAGGCACAAGCCACTGGTATCCAGCTTCTTCTTAACTCAGGGTTTGTGCATTGTCCCTGAGCTTTTTGGTTCAAAGCTAGCACTCTACTACTCTACTTTTAGCATTTTGCTCATTTCGGGAGTCTCACAGACTTTTCTGCCCAGGTTGGCTTTAAACAGAGATCCTCAAATCTCAGCCGTCTCAGTAGCTACCAGTGGCTGGCTCAATTTTATTTTTTTTACATTTGTGGCCACCCTCATTTTCCTGCGGTCACCATCTTCCTAGGGTCTCTTGTGTGGCTGGGATTATAAACATGCATCTACTATGCCCAGTATATTGTTTGAGGTGTGGGAGGGGATGTCTTACTAACTTTTTACATGGCCTAGTCTCCAACCTCCATTCTCCCAATGTTTGCTGAGTAGCTGGGCTTATAGGAATGAACCATTGCACCTAAGCTGCAAGGCAGGTTTGTAGAATGTTACCGAAGTTCTGACTGTGACCCATCCTGGAAGATCTAGGTGGAAGTCTTTCACTTGACATTCCATCGATGCTCAGAGCATTTCGGATTTTGAACTCTTCAGATTTTGCCCCTGTATTTATTTTTTGGGGAGGGTATGGGGGTGTCAGGGTATCCTATCTATCTAGCTCAAACTGCCCTCATACTCACATTCCTGTAAGAGGAACTCAAGATGTGGGAGAAAGCAGTCTCTGAGTCTTTTTTGTTCTGGGGTACCAGTACTAAGGCTTGAACTCAGGACCAGGGTGCTGTCCCTTAGTTCTTTTGCTCAAGGCTGATTCTCTTACCACTTGAACCACAAGTCTATTTTCAGTATTTTGCAAGCCAGTTGTTATTAAAAGTTTCATAGACTTTTCTGCCCAGGCTGACTTCGAACCACTATCCTCAGATCTCAGCCTCCTGAGTAGCTAGGATTAGAGGTTTGAGCCACCAGGTTCCCAGCTTTTCACTTACTATGTGCCTTTAGGCAAGTCACTTTCACCCATAGTCTGGGTTGATTTTTCTTAACCCAAGGGGGTGGAGCTATCAGAATGTTTTGTATACTGTCCCCTATGAGGCCAGGCTCATCAGTGCCTGAGCCCAGTGAAAAGGAAACCATCTCCTTTCCCCTGCCCTCCTCTCAATGGGCACTGAGGCTGGAGGACCAGCTGATTGAGGGCTCAAGGGTAGAAAGTAGCTTTTGCAGGCTGGGTAAATAGCTTTGTTGGCAGAGCAAGGGAGAGTGGAGTTACTGAACTAGAATCGCGAAACCGTTAAAAATAGGCAAAGAAATGGTACAGTTCACATATTTTGCAAAGCTAAGTTAAATCAACATCTGTAAAAAATATCCCCGTTAAACGGAATAGCAGGATTTCATTAAGTAAATTGCAAGTTGGCAAAAATTCTGAAGGAAAAGGAGAAAGCCACGGGGCTGGCCTGTAATTTAAACCTTATTTTAACTGTGACTGCACAGGGCTCCTTTTCCAAACGAAAGGGGAAAAAAAAATAAAATAAAAACCTTAAAAAAATTTTTTTTTTCCTTTCCAAAAGGGGCCTCCTGTACTCTCCCACCCACTCCCCTCCAGCTCTTAGAGACCCAGGAAATTTCCAGTAATTACAGCGTTACCTAGCTTTCCCATGGTTCTACACAAACGAGGGAAGGCAGAAGGGGGAGGAGGGAGGTGGAGTTGGGGTGGGGGCGGGTGGTGAGGAAAAAGTGAACACACAAAGTCGCCACTATCACCTCTGATTAGGTTGGCTTTTTGTTGTTGTTGCTCTTGTTTTTCTAACCAAAAATGGCTTAAAGCACTGAACGATGGAAATCTTCTTTTCCTGCAGGAGGCCTTGATGTTCAGCTCCACTGAGGGAGGGCTCTTGCTGGCTGGATGCCCCTCTGGCCAGCCAGAGAGGGAGGGAGATGGGCTAGGATGACCCTGCAAGCTCTCCACCTTGGTGGCTCATCTCTAAAATGGGTTGAAGCTGGTATTGGTAGCACACGCCTATCACCCTAGCTACTCAGGAAGTAGAGATGGGATCTGAGGATCCTAGCTGCTCAGGAGGCTGAGATCTGAGGATGGCAGTTCAAAAACAACCCAGTCAATCACCAAAATCAGAACTAGAGCTGTGACTCAAGGGGTAGGGTGGCTAGCCTTAAACAAATACCAGCAGCTCCAGAGGCTGTGGGAGTCTGTGAAGTACCAGAGTAGGGCAGACAGGAGGAAGACCCTTTGTCCTGGGGGGGAGGGGATTGGGAAGGGGTCACTAGCTCTTCCCCAAGATAGCTTTCCTACAAAGAGGACACAGAGCTGTGTTCCCCAGCCACTTTTAACATCGGATCCCACAATCTGAGTCTTTTCAGACACAGCCTGGCCCTGGCTGGCTGTGCCTGGCTCGCTCTGCGAGGACACCAAGAGAAGACCAGGGATGGGTGTCACAGAACAGTGCAAATAGGGTTGGATAATGGAGTACATTCTCGATCGTTTCCTAGAGTCCTCAGCAGAATTTACCTCCAGGTGATCAGAGGTAAATGGTTCCATATTATTCCCAGCGCTATCTCTCCCTTCTTCTTCCCTTCCCCACTCTCCTCCTTCCATTTCTTAGGTGATCTCTCTTACCTCTCCTTCTCTCTCTCTTCTCAGGATCTGCTCTGAGGAACACCCAAATTAAAAGAAAACCTCCCCCTTGGCACCAACCCATCAAGTCACAGCCAAGTCCAAGTTCCTGGAGAGATGGGAGGGTGATAAGGGCCAGGGCCTGGTCTTACCTGCTCTGTGCCCTGCACTAGATCCCAGGGTACCTCTGAGTGTCCAGCTGGTAGACAGGGCATACAAGCATTTTTTAAAATGTTACACAGCTGGAAGCCAAGTAGTGGTTCAAATGGTAGAGCAAAAAGCTCAAGGACAGCTCTGAGATCAAACCCCAGGACCTGCCCACCCCCCCCCCCAAAATACCTAAAAGCTACAGAGAAAAACATAACTGCTCCCAAGAGCACTTCCTAAGAAGAAAATCTGACCCCTCCCGCACCTCTTTCCTTCCCTCCCCGTGTTTTTGCTTTTGGGTAGGTCCTAGGGCTTCAAGACTGGCACTCTACCACTTGAGCCTCGGCTCTACTTCTAGCTTTTTGTAGGTTACTTGGGAGAATCTCAAGAACTTTTCTGCTCCAGCTGACTTTGAACAGAAATCCTCAGATCTCAGCTGCCTGAATAGCTAAGAATACAAGAATCATCCGTGGCCCAGTCCCCAAGACTTTGCCTAAATCGGAGAGCTGACAGTTTGCCTTACTGACAGGCACTTTGCCTTACTGGAGGGCAATTAGCCCAAGATCATACTTTATTTTTTTTTAGAAAACAGACTTCAATCCCAGGGGCAGGGTTATGTCCTCAGGAGGCTCACAGAAGCTTCCAGTACCTAAAGGTTACAAAAAAGTAAAAGAGAACGGGGGAAGGGGGGAAGGGGAAGGCACCAATGGCTCACACCTGTAATCTTAGCTACTCAGGAGGCTGAGATCTGAAGAGCGTGGTTCAAAGCCAGCCTGGACAGGAAAAATCCATGAGACCAGAAGTGGAGCTGTGGTTCACGTGAACAACATAAGTAGAGGGACAGCACCCAGGTCTTGAGTTCAAGCCCTAGGTCTCGCACTGGTACACACATGCACACATGCACACACACACACACACACACACACACACACACACACACACACAGGCTACAGGTTGTTTTAAGAGAACACACATGTGTGTGCGTGCAGGACTGTGTGTGTGCCATGTGTGCACATTAACCTCGAAGGATAAAGTCTGGCCAGAGCTGACTACTGTGTGTGTCCACTCCCCTTTCTGTCTTCAGAGCCAAGCACCATCTGTCAGCGAGCCCTCACCAGCTCGGCTGTCTTGGCAACTTAGACCCACTGTCCACACATAGACACTTTAAGGGACCCTTCCATGTGGGTGGCCTCTTTGCCTATCTCCTGAGGGCTCCTTGAACCCAAGAGGACCCAGGAGGCACCAGGAGATGCTCAGGAACCCACTGTGTTCTTGCTCTTTGTTTCCTAGTCCTATAAAGTTTGTGTGGGGAGCTTGGGGTCAATTGAGTGTGTGTGTGTGTGTGTGTGTGCGCGCGCGCGTGTGTGCGTGAAGTCAGTACTCGAGAGCTGTCCCTGAGCTTTTTCACACAAGGACAGGGTTCTATCACTTGAGCCACAGCTCCACTTCGGGCTTTTTTTAATAGTTCATTAGAAATAACAATCTCACAGACTTTATATTTATTTCACTGATCGAGCTGGCTTCCAATCTTGATCTTCAGATCTCAGCCTCCTGAGTAGCTAGGATTACAGGCGTGAGCCACATGGATCTGGCTAGTTGTTTTTTTTTGTTGTTGTTGCTATTGTTTATTTGTTTGTTTTTAACCTAAGTGGCTGGAGAGCCCCCAGGATGAGTATAATCAGGCACTAGGCATGTGACAAAGTTATAAAAACGAATCTCAAGAGAGAGAGGGAGCAAACTGACTCAAGATCACACAGCCCCACATTAAGTTCCA
Organism: Megascapheus bottae; assembly: GCF_031878675.1. Taxonomy (NCBI): domain Eukaryota; kingdom Metazoa; phylum Chordata; class Mammalia; order Rodentia; family Geomyidae; genus Megascapheus; species Megascapheus bottae. The sequence goes on from NC_143533.1 coordinate 7,976,122, forward strand.
GAAAAGTCCATCCCCCGCCAAGCCTCTTCCTGCAGCTTTACGAGGAAACTCCCAAGGAGTCTCCTTTTCCTGATAATCCCCCTGAAAAGGCAAGTTAAGGAGCAGAGCAGCAGGGGGAAGAAGCTGGAGGGAGAGGGGGGAGGGAAGAGAACAACACCCCTCCCCCACACAAGCCCTGCAACCCAATAAAGCCGAGAGTCAGGTGATAGTTCAAATGCTGGCCTTGGAAAGATGCAAGTATGCAATTCAATTAAATGTTGAAATAGTGTTTTCTCATACTAAATCACTGCAACGTTTTGTGCATTCCTTGAATTTCTTAGGGCACTGTTCATTTTTATTTATTGTTGTAACCCAATGCCCTTAGCAGCGTGAATGGTGCTATTCGCAGGAAACTTGTTTTTGCAAAGGGGAGGGGGGGACTGTAAAAGGCTCATTATGTGTGGGTAACTCCACTCTACGAATAATCCTGGGTGATATAGGATGGGTTTACCTCCCATTTAACATTATATTTTCCACCATTCTATAAACAGCTCCTCCATACAAATGCTTTTGATATTCAACTCCTCCCTGGTTCCACTCTTCTCTCTGCGCCTACTCCTTATAAAAGAAAAAGAAGGAAATCACCAAGCACACATATTTTTTCAATTAAGCTATGCTTGGTGCCAAAATATATGGATCCCACTAATAGCCATAAGTAATCTTAAGGTCTTTTCCCCCAAATATTTTGATTATTTTACAAATCCCCCAAGGAATGTGCTCTCAGGGTGATTTATAAGAGGCTAGGGAGGCTTGGGTTGGGGGGAGGGGTATGGCTGTAATGGAGTGAGCTGGGGGGGGGGGGAGATTGTGTGTATCCCAAAAGCATGACTGGGAAAAGGGCAAAAACAGGCCTTGTCTGCTGGGATGACTGGGGGGGGGGGAAATTGGGGGGGGATGGGGTAGACATTGGGTAAGGCGGTGAGAGGGTCAATACACTCAGTCTCAAGTGAATTGTAGCCAGAGTAGTGACCAGCCCAGACACCCAATGTCCTTATACTTGCACATGTTCTGCATGGATTAGCTCTTACATTAATTCTTGTGTGGACCAGTATCTCAATCTTTTTTTTTTTTTTTTTTTACCAGTCCTGGGCTTGAGCTCAGGGCCTGAGCACTGTCCTTGGATTTTTCTCGAGGCTAGAGCTCTACCACTTGAGCCTCAGCACCACTTCCGGCTTTTTTTAAGTATGTGGTACCAAGGAATCGAACCTGGGTCTTCGTGCTAGGCAAGCACTCTAGCACTAGGCCAAACTCCCGGCCCCCAGTCTCTCAATCTTATGTAGCTTTTTCATTCAAGGCTAGCGTTCTACCACTTGAACCATTCCACTTACAGCGTTTTGCTAGTTAACTGGAGATAAGAATCACCACAGACTTTTCTGCCAGAGCTGATTGCAAAACCAACATCCTCAGATCTCAGCCTCCTAAGTAAGTAGGACTATAGGCCATTTACGCTGTAATCAGTGCTTATGTTTAACAAACTACAGTGTCGGTGCACTAGAATAATTTGTTTTAATTCCTGTGAAGGCCTGGGAATGTGGCTTAGTGGTAGAGTGATTTCCTAGCATGCACAGAGCATTGAGTTCCATTCCTTAGTGCCATTTGAACAGGAAAAGCAAGTGGCTCAAGTGGTAGAAGGCTAGCCTTAAGCAAAAGAAGCTCAGGGACAGTGCCCAGGCCCAGAGTTCAAACCCCAGGACTGGCTAAATAAATACATAAATCCTGTGAGTCAGTATGTCTGGAACCCAAGCTATTCAAGAGACTGAGATCTGAGGAGTGGAAGTTCAAAGCCAGCCCAGGAAGAAAAGTCTGTGCAACCTATCTCCAATTAACTATAAATAAGCCAGAATTGGAGCTGTGGCTCAAACAGTAGAGCACTAACCTTGAGCAAAATAGCTCAGAGACAGTGCCCAGGCCCTGAGTTCAAGCCCCAGCATTGGCACATTCCCCCTGCCCCTTGACAAAATGCCTATGTATGATCTGCCTGAGGAATCTGTCATGGAATCCTGTAAGAGCCCAGCCAGGCCAGCTCCCCCAGTGAGGAAGGACAGGTGTCATTGCCTCTTGGCAACCACAAGCTCACAGCTACACATGCCAGAGTATAACCCAGCCCTGATGTCTCCACAGACCTTTCCTTTGACCCAGCCACTTTTTCTCTCTACTTGCCAAGTCTAGCTGAGGGTTCCCATCTTGGCTGGATCCTCCAGGAATGACCAATGAGATCAATTAGATTAATTGGATTACTCTTTGTAAGATGAAAATCAAGCCAGAAGGAATTTTGCATGTGAATGCTGTTATACCAATAATTGACATAGTAAATGTACAATATCTCCGGAAAGGAGCTTGAACATGCCCTGCCTTTACTTAAGATTTCAAAATAGCATTAACCCTTTAGAGCTGCTTGTCTGTATATTGGGGGTTAAGCCTAACTTGGTGGTATGTGTGTGAGTGTGTCTGGGGGGGAGTGAATTCCTCACGCTCCACCGATTTGAAAATTCCAGGAATCCATACTAGGGGAACTTGCTGTCAGCTACAGTCAAGTCCAACCCAGTTGACCCAGACCCCAAATCAGCCTTAGACTGAGTGACAAGCCTCAGTTTGCCAAACCCAAGAAAGATAGAAAACCTAGGCAGATTCCCTCAAACCAAGGAGTATCCCAGAAAGCATCAGACTGCCAGTCTGTGACAGACTATGTGACATCAGCAGCGGCATGTCCAGACCCCTGCCCCTCCCTGAACCCCAGCCGCGGGCTCTTTAAGGCACAGCCAGAGGAATTGGAGCCTCTATGTCAGCAAGGGGTACACACAATGGGCTCCCAGCTCTGGAGGATGTGGAACAAAGATCTGGCTGACCAGCGAGGGAAACCTTTAGTTTCCAGAAGTTACTTACACACCCCGTCTCACACATAGTCCCCTACATGCCTTTGAAATGTTCCAGGTTTGCTGAGGCCAGAAAACCCCCAGCATTAACAAACAACAGAAGAAGGCCAGGAGTCACCAAACTTGCATGATATGACCACATCCTTTTCTCCCAGCAAGCCTAGACATACAGCCTCGGTAGAAGAGAGCCTGGGGAGGTCCATCCTGAAAGGGGCAGAGGCTGGCAAGGATCATGCCAGCTTGCCCATCTGCCCAGAACCCCAGCACCCTCCAGCCTATTCAGAGGGAGTCTCGGGCTCTTATCAGAGCGCCAGGCAGGCACCAGTACACATCCTACAGGCCTTTGTCTTTGGCTCCAAAGTGGCTGCAGGAAGTGGGGCGCAAGGGAGGGATGAGGGGATCACAGGGCTGCAGGAGAATCTCCAGGGCCTCCTCCCTGGAGATCACTAGTTCCTCACCTAGATCTCAGACCATGTGGCCCTCACACTGTCCAGCAGGGAATTGTCAAGACAGCTCTCCTGAGCAGACTCACTGTACAGCGAGCTGGGCCACTAGCTGAGCAACTAGTCTTAGGCTCCTCAGGCGTACAAGTCTCTCAATTAAATGATTCCCATGCTCAGATCTTGAAGAATCAAGTCAACCCCAGCCAGTGGCTCCCACCTGTAATCCAACTCAGCCTTGTCAGGAAGCCGAGAGCCCAAGATTAAGATTCAAAGCCAGCCTGGGCAGGAAAAGTCTGGGAGACTCCTATTAACCAGCAAAAAGCCTAGAAATGGAGCCGTGGCTCAAATGATATAGAGTGCAGCCTCGAGCAGAAACAGCTAAGCAAGAGTGTGAGACCCTGAGGTCAAGCCCTGGTACCAGCATAAAACAAACAAAAAAGTAAAAGGTTCATCAGAATAAGATGAGGTTTATTTACCGAGAGTTGGAAGTCCTTAGCTTAGCCTAAAGGAAAGGAGGAGAAGGGTAGTGGTGGGAGAATTCTTGAAAGCTGTTTTTCAGTTTTTTGTTGTTGTTCAGTCTTATGGCTTGAACTCAGGGCCTGGGTACTATCCTTGAGCTTTCTCAAGGCTAGCACTCTACCCTTTGAGCCAAAGTACCACTAAAGGCTTTTTTTTTCTGTACGTACTAAGGAATGGAACTCAGGGAATCATGCATGCTAGGCAAGCACTCTACCACTAGGCCACCCTCCCAGCCCTTGAAAGCTGTTTTAATGTGGGAAAGGAAAAGGGAATTCACTCGGGGTTATCTGGAGCCCAGAGGCTATAAAACAGGGCCTGGGGAAGAGGATGATGGGACCTGAGGGGTAGAATGTTGGGCTGGATCTTTGGTTCTCAAACAAACAGCCCGCAATCTTCAAAACAGAAGGTTCACAGGAGTATCTGGGCAAGCCGACTTACACTCCCTGGAGTCTTGCCAAATGACTCCCCGGAACCTTCATCCTGACCAACGGCACCAAGACGACGACAACAACAAAAACCCCACAACTATAACTAGTCAGGGATAGGTGATCTTAGTTACCAATAAACTACCCAGAAAAGGCTGCAAGTAGCACTATGGCTCAGGTGGTAGTGTTAGCCTTGAGCATAAAGAAGGCTTAAGGACAGCGTCCTGAGTTCAAGCCCCATGACAGGCCAAAAACAAAACAGCACCAACACAGACTGGGTAGAGAAAGGACCTGAATCTGTCCCTAGGAGAGGAATGTGGCAGACATTTGTTTTATATGCTTAAAGTCTGAGCCATCCCTCACCACTGCTCAGTACTGGAATCTAATTGGGCGTATAAGCAGGGCACCGAATCACATCTGTCATCCTAGCTACTCAGGAGGCTGAGATCTGAAGATCACAGTTCAAAGCTCTTATCTCCAATGAACTAGCAACAAAACACCAGAAATAAGAGCTGTGGCTCAAGTGGTAAAGCATACTTGAATAGAAAAAAGCTAAGGGACAATGTCTAGGCCCCGAGTTCAAGCCCTAGCACTGGCAAATAAGGACAGGATAGGGAAAAATAAATAAACTTGGGTTTAGTGTAGGGAGGCAAGGGACAAGAATGAGGCTAGGAACAGAGGTGACACAGTGGGTGCTTCCTCTCCTCCTATTCTCCTCTCCCCTCAGCAGGCAGATGAAGCCCCCTGGGGACATGAATCTGGTAGAGCCTGTGGTCCCCAAGGGCCCAGCCCAAGAGCTACAGAGCATTCCCTCAAAAACTGGGAGTGGACTCTTTCCCAAATGCCTCCCTTCCTCTGGCAGGAAGTTGTTCCCAGAGCAGTGGGTTTTATTTTATTTATTTATTTTTTTTCTCTCTCAACTCATTCTGGGCTTGTGGTTTGGAAATTAGCAAAAGGTTGCTAGTTACAGGATCCAGGCCTTCTCTCTCCCTGCTGAGGGGACAGAAAACGGATACAGCCTTTCCGGAGGATACCTTGACCTTAAATGTGCATGGCCTTTGACCTAGCAATTCCACTTGTAGTAATTCATCCTAAGGAAATAGTCAATGAAATACACAGACACATGCATGAGCAGACAATGTTTATGATCCATTAACAAAAATCACTCACTGTAGGGACTCAGGGCATGCAGACTAGCCTAGCATGCTTGCCTAGCATGCACAAAGCCCTGGGTTCCAGCACAAGCACTGAAGAAAAAAAAAATGGCTGACTGGCTAAATGAATGAATGAATGAATGATTACTGCAATACTCTGAAGGTCTAGTACCAGGGGATTACTTAGACCACATCCACGAGACAGAATACCAATTGACCATGGAAAAGCACACAGTTAAGGGCTGGGTATGTAGCATCGTGGTAGAATGCTTGCCTAGCATGTATGAAGCCCTGGCTTTGATTCCTCAGTGTCACATGAACAGAAAAAGCCAGAAGTGCCAGCGCCAGTGGCTCATGCCTGTAATCCTAACTATTCAGGAGGCTGAGATCTAAGGATCACAGGTTCAAAGCCAGCCTGGGCACCCAAGTCCATGAGACTCTTACCTCCAATTAACCTCCAATTAAATTGGAAGTGGTGCTGTGGCTCAAGTGGTAGAGCACTAGCTAGAGCTGAAGAGCTCAAGGACAGTGCCCAGGCCCAGAGTTCAAGTCCCATGACTGACCCAAAAAAGAAAAGAAAAAAGAAAAAAGAAAAAGCTCAGGGACAGTGGCAAAAAGCTGGAAGTAGAGCTGTGGTTCAAGTAGTAGAGCACCAGCCTTGACTGAAAAAACGAAGGGACAGTGTCCAGGCCCAGAATTCAAGCCCTGCCCCTCAAACACAACCAGTACAGACGAGGAGAAGATGACCAAGGGAGCCAACAGCACAGGAGCTGAGGCCCCAGGGAAATGCTTCTGATACCCCAAAACTCCCTGATCTCCACAGAGGCCTATTTGTTTGAGTATAACATTTCCAGAGAAACCTTAAGTGGTTCCCAGGGCATCTCAGGTGGGATTACAAGAATAAGGTCTCAGCCTCCAGCAGGCAGGTGCAGGGCCTCCACTTTCTCGGGGAAACAGCAGCCTTCCTCCTAGTGCAGGCTCTCTTCTGAGGGCTCTTCATCATCCAGCAAGAGACCCTTCCCCCAAACCTGGAGAGGGGCCGGGTGCCCAAAGGTCTGAATTATTTCCATGGTAGAGCCCCAGAGGAACACACACACAAAAAAAAACCCCACGGGGAGGGAAAGCCAAGGAATCTTTTGGATCCTTGGTCAGAATGTATTTTTCTTGTGGACTTAGAAAATACGATGGTTATACAACATCATGATATTATAAAGAACTTTTTTTGGGGGGTGGGTAGAGGCAGTACTAGGATTTGAACTCAGGGCCCATGTATTCTTCCTTTGTGTTTGTTTGGCTCAGAGTGTTCACTACCACTGGAGCCACAGCTCTAGCTAGATTCAGCTTTTAAGTTAATGACAGATAAGAGTCTCATGAACTTTCTTTCTTCCCCAGGCGGGCTTTAAACTTTGATCCTAGTGCTAGTGGCTCTGCTGAGATCTAAGGATTGTGGTTTGATCCAGCATAGGCAGGAAAGCCAGTGAGACTCTTATGTTCAATTATGTACCAAAAAAAAAAAGAGCCAGAAGTGGTGTTGTGACTCAAGTGGTAGAGCACTGAGCTTGAACAAAAAAAGCACCCAGACCCTGAGTCCAAGTGCCAAGACCAGCACACAAAGAAGGAGGACGAGGAAGAGGAGAAGAAGAAGAAAACTTTGATCCTCAAAGCTCAGCCTCCTGAGTAGCTAGGATTACAGGTATAAGCCACCAGCACTTAGTTTCAACTTCTTAAAGTGTTCACAAAACTGCATTTCTAGGCTGCTCCTTGGACACTGGGCTGGGGCCAGCCTTAGAAACATCCAACCCCAGGAACCTGACTTAGGGGCCCACCCTCAGAAATACCTCAACCCCAGGAACCTGGCTTTTCAATGAAGCTGAGTCTGAAGGTAGCCTCCTTCATTTTATAGATGGGGAAACTGAGGCACAGACCACCAGAAGGGCCTATAGGTTCTTGATGAGATGCGGAAAGATTGTTCCCTTAGCCTATGAGCAGGATCCTGTAGCCCAGATGACTTTAAAAAAGTATTATTATTGTTATTATTTTTCAAATACGAATTATTTCCAGCCGGAAGGCAGAGGGGAAGAGAGAGCTAGTGGAGGCCTCCCGCCCACCGGCACACAGCCAGCCTCAACCTTGTAAATGGCTGACAGCTGCCGGGAGAGACAGCTCATTACCGCTCATTTCCCTGGCTCCACCGGCTGATGCATCCAGTGTGTTCCCAACTCTCTAAAGACTTCCTCAGCCACCCTCTGGGATCTGGGAGAGCCTGGGTGTGGGTGGAACTTCAGGGTGGCCTCAATTCCCCCCCCCACCCCCCACCCACCCACTGAAGTGTGGGCAGAAGAAAACGAAGCAGAGAACAGTCACAGGACAGAAGCAACTACAGTTTGGGTCAACCATTCCCCAGGGGACTGCTCATCCAGTGATGGGGACAACTGATACCCACTGTCCTGACCCCCAAGAAAACAGGTGCCCAGATCTCAACACTACGAAGTCAGCCCTGGTTAAATCCACAGCCCAGAACTGAATGAAGGTCTGAAAGACGTGTTCACGAGGAATGTAAAGTTGCAGGGCACATATACACATTGGATGCACTATGGAGATACATATATGTGTACACCTGCACAATAACACATATACACACATGCATATACATGCATACAACGCCCATGTTGCATGCTGGCAATTAAACCCGGGATCTTATGCATGCTAGGCAAATGTTCTACACCTGACCTAAATACACAGACCCCAAACTGTATATCCTGGGGTTTTGTTTGTTTTGTTTTGTTTGTGCTAATACTGGGGCTTGAACTCAGGGCCTGAGCACTGTTCTTGGGCTTTCTCAAGGCTTGAGCCCTATCATTTGAGCCACAGAATCACTCCCGGCCTTTTCTATGTACGTGATACTGAGGAATCAGGCTGGGGTCTTCACCCATGCTAATAAGAAAACACTCTCCCACTGGGCCAAACTCCTGGTCCCAATACTGGGATTACAGATTTGAGTCGCGAGTGCCTGACCTTAGACTCTTACCAGAAACACGCAAACAAAAACCAAAACAACAAGAACCACCAAAAGACCTAACAGCAATTCAGTCTCTACATTAGGACTCTGGGCAGTCATGCTTCCATACAATTTTCATAATCAGCTCATATAAAGGCATATGAGTTCGACGGGGAGTTTGGCCTAGTGGTAGAGTGCTTGCCTAGCATGAGCGAAGACCTGGGTTCGATTCCTCAGTACCACACACATAGCCAGAAGTGGTGCTATAGCTCAAGTGGTAGAGCTCTAGTCTCAAGACAGAAGCCAGAACTGGCAAATAAATAAATAATTAAAATTAATGATAATTAAAATAAAAAAAAAAAGATTCACCAAGCTGGGCGCCGATGGCTCACACCTGTCGTCCTAGCTATGTAGAATTCAAGAACTGTGATTCAAAGCCAGCCTGAGCAGAAAAGTCCCTGAAACTCTTGCCTCCAAGGAACCACCTGAAAATTGGATATAGAGCTGTGGCTTAAAGTGGTACAGTGCTAGCCCTGAGCACAAAAACTCAGAGACAGTGCCTAGGCCCTGAGTTCAAGCCCCTGGACAGGTGGGGTGGGGGGGGGGAGGAGGAAGGGAAGGAAGGAGAGAAGATTCTTTGCTTTCCAAGTTCATTAGCTAGCTCCAGAAGGGAGGTGCAAAATGTGCCCCTTGCTGTGGGCCTGGCACACTCCCTCATCCCAGGACAGCACTCCTCAGGAGACTGCATGGCACAGTCACTCCCTGAAACAAAACATAGGCTTTTGGAGGCTTGAAGCTCAACTTGGAAAGTGTTTATTTCTGTGACGTGAGATGAGGAGGGCAGCAAGGAAAATGTCACCCTCTCTGTCACTGCAGTGTGGCCCCAAGAAACTGAAAGACATGAGGAAACTGGGCACGGAGGGTGTGGAACAGGAGAGATTTTCTCTCTCTCTCTCTCTCTCTCTCTCTCTCTCTCTCTCTCTCTCTCTCTCTCTCTCTTCCAAATTTCTGGCATTACCATCTAAAATTTGTCAAGTCAGTCAAGCCTGGAATCCCAGCACTTGGGAAGCTGAGGCAGAAAACTCACAAGTTGAAGGCCAGCCTAGGCAACAGGGCTGCCCCTGTGTTAGAAAAATCAAGAGTGAGGGCAAGGATGAGTGGTAGGGATTGTCTAGTTCCTGCAGGTGGCTGTGGCTTCCATACATACACGCATGCGCATAGCCACCACCCAACCATGACAGTACATCTCATCACTCTGTGTGTGTGTGTGTGTGTGTGTGTGTGTGTGTGTGTGTGCGCGCGCGCACATGCGTGCACATATGGTGTTTCTGCTAAAAAGCAAGCCCTACAGGGCTTCCTTTCCTAACAAGATCCTCTCTTGGGCCTCACTTCCACAGGGGGGAGGCTGTGGCAAAAAGCAGGAACTGGGCTCTAAGACTTGTTTTGCCACCAGGACCTCTTTCCACCTACTCAGGCCTAGAGTTGGCATGACGAGATTTCCTGGCTGGCAAGCTTTTTTTTACCTCCCCCCTTCTTTTTCACAAGTTTTGTTTTGTTTTATTTTTTTTTAAAAAAAACCTGTTTACTTTTAGGCTGGCAAAAAAAAGCCTAAGTTCCAGTCAAACAGAACTTAAGTGCCAGTCAAGAAGGTCAGGAAAGGGGGACCCTGCTGGGGAGAAAGTGGGGATAGCACGGGTAAGAAGAAATGGAGCCACATTTCTCCCTAACAAATCTTTCCTTCCTCCCTCCAGCTCAACATGCATTTGCCAAGTGACCCTGCCTCAGCCACAGAGGCCATAATAGGGGTGACCCTCCCCGGAGTCCCTTGTGTCCAGAAGTAGGGCTGTTTCAGCAAGTGGCAGTGGAGCCCACGCAGGCCAGTCACAGTCCTGCGGGGATCCAGCTGGCTACAGAAAGGAGGTGCCATGTACAACTAAGCCTGAAGAAGCAATAAGAGTGGCTGACCAAAAAAAGACACGGCAGGCACAGCAGACAGAGGGGCCCACAAAGACCTTGGCACACTGGCAGCTTAGAATAAAGGCCTGTATTTGTGCCCTACCCTCTACCTGCCAGGGGCAGAGAATGTGGAAGGATGTCAAGTGGAAGAGGGGGTGCAAGCTCACTTCTCTCCAGCACAGTCCTGGGCAGGGGCCTGGCACTATCTAGGTGCAGAGGTTACCTCTATTTATTTATTTATTTTCGCCAGTCCTGGGGCTTGAACTCAGGGCCTGGGCACTGTCCTTAGGCTTTCCTCAAGGCTAGCACTCTACCACTTGAGCCACAGCACCAATCTCAGCCTTTTCTGGATATGTAGTACCAAAGAATCGAACCCAGGTCTTCATGCATGCTAGGCAAGCACTGTACCACTAGGTTGCTTCTTGATCTCTAGATTCCTCCTTTCCACCTGCAGAGCTCCACATGGCTAGACAAGAGAGCTGGGTGGTGTTCAGCGGAGGCCCAGAGTCCAGATGTGTTCCAGCACCAGGATGTGTTTAAAAGCCGACAGATGAGCCTAAGGGGTTGTGTGGTTAGACACCAACCTTCCGAGGCCCTGGGCAGGACCAGGAACCAAAACCTTCTGTTGGGATTGAACTGTCAGGAGGCAAATAAGCTTCATGTGACTTGTTCCAGCACAAATTTTAATCCCCCCCCTCAGCCCCTGTGTGTGTGTGTGTGTGTGTGTGTGTGTGTGTGTGTGTGTGTGTGTGTAAAACCAGCTTGAACTCAAAGCCTGGGCACTGTCCCTGAGCTGTTTTTGTTCAAGAAGTCCCAGTATCAGGAGAATTGCCTGGGTTCAGGCAACCACTTACTGCTACCGTGTGCACACATACACGTCAACAAGTCTCAGCTTTGAACAAGCATGGGCTTCTGCCTACAGCCAATCACTGTGTGACATGGACGGAAGGGCCAGCCACTCAGAGAGGGATAGTTCCCACCCCCAGATATTTGAGGGAGACATCAGGCTAAAGCTGGATTCCACCTGAGTCCACCCTCTACTGGCCCTCCGGCTTCCCTCACTCTTCTCCTAAGAGAGCACCCCACTAAACCACAGGCATTCAGATGCCTGACTTTATTTCTTTGACCTCCTTCCCAGTGGAACAGGCTGCGGAGTGGGGAAAGGAGAATCACAGGGTTAGAGGCATGCAGGACTCCGTTGATAGAGCACTCACTGATGAGTAAAAGCATCAAGTACCAAGTTCAAGACTTGGTCTCAGACCAAAAAAAAAAAAAGGAAAAGAGTCATAATGGACAGAGACCAGAGGCCAGCATGTGGGCATCAAGCCATCTGGCTGCAACCCAGAGCAGCTTTAATGGGCCAGCAACTTCTTACATGTAAATCTACAGGTCTGGGACAGTGTTCTAGCATCTTCCTTCTGTTTTAAAAGAGAAGGATAGCATGGAGAGCCAAGGTAGCCTTAGCTGTCCTGTTGACCTTTTTTTTTTTGGCCAGTCCTGGGCTTGAGCTCAAGGTCTGAGCACTGTCCTTGGACTTTCTCAAGGCTAGCACTCTACCACTTGAGCTTCAGCACCACTTCTGGCTTTTTTTCTATGTATATGGTACCAAGGAATCGAACCTGGGTCTTTGTGCATGCTAGGCAAGCACTCTACCACTAGGCCAAACTCCTGGCTCCTCTGTTGACCTTTTTGCCTGACCCTAGGCAGGGCAACCCTGTCACTTGCTGTGACAAACTCAGGGTAAAATCTTCCTTGGTCTTCAGATCTCAGCCTCCTGAGTAGCTAAGATTACAGGCATGAGCCACTGACACCCAATTCCAGGGAGTAAAATGCACCTAACATCCAGGCATCCTAACCGTGGTAAAGTTTTCGTTGAGTGGTATTCAGTAAGCTCACGATATTGGACAATCATCACCATAATCCAGTTCCAGAATCTTTCACCATCCCACCCTCCCCCCTCCACCTGCCCTGAGTGACTGTGGAAGGTGAGTGAAAACTCCAAACCTGTTTGTTCATCTGTGGAATGGGATCATAATTCAGCACTGTCATGTCAAGGCAGAGCTTCTGGGCCATAAATGCATCCAAACTGCTCCTGGCCTTGGGCAGTGAGAGGAAGACACTTTTCCCATCGGGGGCCCTGGCTACAGCAAGCACTAATGGATTCCAGTGTTTTCCCCAGCTGTGCCCAGAACCCCAATCCAAAGCAAAGCATTACAAAAAACCTTTAAACACTGCTCTCAGCACCTCGGGGTAAGGTCAGCCAACATCTGTATTTCCAAGCCTTTATGCTTTGAAAACAGCCAACTATGAACTTGCTGCTTCTGAGGGTTAGGGCTCTAGGAAGGACAATGAGTCTGCTGGCTCTCAGCACCATTGGCCAGAGCCCCTGCAGCCTCTCCCTCCTCCAGGCTCTGGAGTCACCTCCTAATTGTTACGCAGGCCAAATCAGAGTGCAAAGTAGGGCAGACCTGTTCATCCCTTCTGTAAAGAAGACAGGATCTCCCATAAGAAGGCCCCAGCCCTCCCTCCTCCAAACTTCCCATCCAGCATGATGTGTCACCATCAAGCTCCCAGTTGAATAGGTCCTCGCCAGGTCATCAAATCTAGCTCTTCACTTCCTTCCACATAATTGTCAGGGAACATAATCCGAGGCTCTGGGGACCCCCAAGGAAGGTCACACCCATTTCAGTAGGAGAAACGAGCCCTTGACTGTCTTATGGAATGTCATGAGGCAAGGTCAGGTTCTTGGGAATCTAGAAGTCAACTATCCACTTTGTAACTTTTTCTGAAACACCACCACAAGCAAGCCACAGTCCTAAATACCTGTAATCCCAGCACTCAGGAGGCTAAGACAGGAGGAGGAGCATGAGTTCGAGACCAGCCCAGACTTCATAGCAAGACTTAAGTGGAATAGCATTTACCTATCATACACAAGGACCCGAATTCAATCCCTAGCATTGGAAAAATAATCATTATCATTATCATTGTCCTATGTAGACAAGACCAATATTTTAAAGTCAATTGGACATTTACAACCCAGCAGTAACTTTTAAAATGTTTTAAAAGTGCCATTTATAAAGACTCCAAGAGAATTCGATGGCATACAAATCCGTAAGACTGTATCTCCACCTAACTAGCAGAAGTGGAGCTATGGCTCAAGTGGTAGAGTGCTAGCCTGGAGTGAGGAGTGAAAACATGAAGCAAGAGCACAAATTCATAAGGACTAGCACATACACACACAAAAAAGTAGAACTGTAGTAGGGGAATAGTCTTGACACAAAAGCTCAGAGACAACCAGACACTGGCTCACATATGTAATCCCAGCTTCTAAGAGCCTGACATCTGAGGGTTACAATTCAAAGCCAGCTGGGGCAGGAATCACAAAAGTTGGAGGTACTGGAAATAGAGCTGTGGCTCAAGTGGTAGAGCACTAGCTTGGAGCAAAAAAGCTAACAGACAACAGTCAGGCCCTGAGTTCAAGCCTCAGGACTGGCACATGCATGCACACACATCATGCAGTTGTGAATGTGGCTTAGTGGTAGAGTGCTTGCCTAGTATGCATGAAGCCCTGGGTTCAATTCCTCAGTACCATAAACAGAACAAGCTGGGGAAATCCGTGAGACTCTTATCTCCAATGCACTACTAGAAAACCAGAAGTGGAGCTACAGCTCAAAGTGGTAGAGTGCTAGCCTTGAGCAAAAGAGCCCAGGGACAGGCCCCAAGTTCAAGCCCCATGACCAACCAAACAACAAGTCAGCAGGCTGATTCTAAAACTCATACAGAAATGGAAACAACTAAAAATGGCCAATACAACTCGGGAAAAGAACAAGACTGCAAAACACGCCATAAAGAGCAGGGAACCAGTGGCTCACATTTGTAATCCTAGTTACTTAGGAGGCAGAGATCTAAGGATTGCAGTCAAACCCTTGCCATAAAATTACAGTAATCTGGGGCCGGGAGTTTGGCCTAGTGGTTAAAGTGCTTGCCTAGCACGCATGAAGACCTGGGTTCGATTCCTCAGTACCACATACATAGAAAAAAGCCGGAAGTGGTGCTGATGCTCAAGTGGTAGAGCTCTAGCCTTGAGAAAGTCCAAGGACAGTGCTCAGGCCCTGAGCTCAAGCCCAGGACTGGGGGAAAAAAAAAAAAATTACAGTAATCTGGACTGTGACGTTTTAGTGTAAGGACATATACAGAGTCCAAAAATAAAAGCAATCTGGCAGTGCTGGGGGATTGAACTCAGGGCCTCCTGTGTGCTACATAGGTGCTGTACTGCTTGAGCTATGCTTCCTGATCATCAACTGATTTTTGACAAAAGAGATAGGGTGGATTTTTTTTTTTGGCCAGTCCTGGGCTTGAGCACAGGGGCTGAGCACTGTCCTTGGACTTTCTCAAGGCTAGAGCTCTACCACTTGAGCCTCAGCACCACTTCCGGCTTTTTTTCTATGTATGTGGTACCGAGGAATCGAACCCGGGTCTTCATGCATGCTAGGCAAGCACATTAACCACTAGGCCAAACTCCTGGCCCGATAGGGTGGATTTTTAAAGAAAGAACATGAGGTTTTCACATTAAAAAAAAATCCAGACACATATTCACACACACCTTGCATAAAATTAATTCAACATGGATTATAAACCCAAATATAAAACCTGAAACTAGAAATTTTCTAAGAGAAGTCACACAAGCAAACCTTTGTGACCTTAGTCTTGGCAGTGCCAGTGTCCTTTCATACGTCAGAAAAGGCATGAAAAGAAACAACTGGTACCCTGAACTTTAACAAAATTAAAACCTTCTGTTCTTCTAAAGAATCCTCCATTTAGAGAATGAAAAGACACGCCATACACTAGACAAGATTTACAAAATGCACATCTTCTGCATGTCTGATAAATAAAATATATTAAAAAAAAAAACGAAAAAACCTCATGAACTTCCATTTGACTTAGTGGTAGAATGCTTGCCTAGCATGCATGAAGCCCTGGGTTCAGTTCCTCAGTACCGCATAAACGGAAAAAGCTATAAGTGGCTCAAGTGGCAGTGTCCTTGAGCATGGAAGCTCAGGGACAGTGTCAGACCCTAAAATCAAGCCCCAAGATGGGCAAAATAAATAAATAAAAATTTAAAAAAAAAACCCACCTGAATGCAAATGTTTATAATAATGAATAGAAAGCAATACAAATATCCATGTGCAGTAGAGAGCTGAATCTCAGGGCAGTATAATGAATTAAAGAAAAATGTGCAGCCAAATACCAGTGATTCACTCGTGTAATCCCACCTATCAAGGAGGCTACGATCTGCGGATGGAGGTTTGAAGCCAGCCTGGGCGGGAAAGTCTGTGAAACTCTTATCTCCAACGAATCACCAAAAAGTCAGAAGTGGAGCTGTGGCTCAAGTGGTAGAGCACCAGCCTTGAGCAAAGGACACAAGTGAGACAAGAGGCCCTGAATTGAAGCTTCAGTACACTGGCACAAAAATAAACGGGGGTGGTGAGGGTAAACCCAGCACAATGTTGATCACATGTTTTGGGTTCAACTTTCAACCCTGCTCATACCATTTTGGTATGACTGCATCCTGGCCACAGAAGGTCAGGTATGACCCTACACACATACTCCAGCACAAAGTAAAGCACTGATTTCCTGGTTATAGTCTTAAAAGAACACAAGGCGACCCAGGCCCTGCCCCCAAAAAAGTCTGGCTGCCAATGGCAGATAATCAATCAATCCATGCAAAGCCAATTTAGTTCAAGGGTGCTTAGACGGCGATAAAAGTCAGGGAAGTTTCCCAAGAAAAACGGAGGGCTTCCTGGAAAAGGCAGGCTCCTTGGAGAGGCTAAAAGATCTCTCCCCTGTCATCTCAAATCTGTCCTTCCATCCAGTCAGCTCTGGCACAGGGCTGTGGGCAGTCCTCACCCTTGGCATTTTCTCCCAAGGAAGAGTGTCATGCCAAGGAGAAGTACATGACAGCAGGCCCCAGGCCCCTATATGGCACCACGCCTGGCAGAGGGTTGGTCTGGGAATCTTTGGTTTTAACCCCGCCCACTATTTTCAATGAACCTGAATTTTAGTTTGTCTGAGGTGTGGCACCCTAAACCCCACTGTCCACTGCCCACCCCCGGGGGCCTGGTTGGCCCTCATTAGGAGCTGGCCATCAAGCAGTGCCTGCCACAGTGTCGCCTTTGATACACACCACACACTGCAGGCTGGAGCGTCGCTGTGTGCATGGCCCCTTTAATAAGTTATTTCCGTGGAAAACCCTGGTAACTCAAGTCATGAATCAAGCCTATAAACACCTCAAGCCCATCAAAGAACCCCAGAAAGGGCGGGGGAGACGGCATAGGACCCCATACAGAGACACACATATGGTTCCTCACTGGCCTGGGACCCCTGTAGTCTGTAAAGAACCCCTAGGCTTGGGCTTCAGCCAAGCCCCCCAGCGAGATGACGATGTCACCCCAAGGCCTAAGGATCCAGTGACAGCTGGAGGACACTGCCTGTCTGTGTGTCCTGGGGACAGTCCTGTCCCAACTCTCGGCAAGATTTACAGCCCAGAGACGCAAACACGGCCACTGCTCCAAGTACAGGAATGCAGTGTTTTGGCTACTGGTGAAAGGCCCAGTTTATTGGAAACACTTTTTTTCCAGTGTTTAGCTTCCTTTCACTCTCTGTGCCTCTCTCTCTCTCTTTCTCTCTCTCTGAGCTCCCCCTCTTTTTTCTTCCCTTTTTTTCTCTCACCCCCTCCCCCCAATGGACTGTCCAGGGCCTTAGTTTTTTGTTTTGTTTTTTTTTAAAGGCAAAACAAACAAAAATTTTACTTTATAGCCAGCACTGATGGTTCCTGCCTGTAATCCCAGCTACTTTAAGAGGCTGAGATCTGAAGATCACAGTTTAAAGCCAGCCCTGGGTTAGGTTCCTCAGTACCACATACACAGAAAAAGCCAGAAGTGGTGCTGTGGCTCAAGTGGGTAGAGTGATTGCCTTGAGAAAGTCCAAGGACAGTGCTCAGGCCTTGAGTTCAAGCCCCAGGACTGGCCAAAAAAAAAAAAAAAAAAGGAAGGAAGGAAGGAAGGAAGGAAGGAAGGAAGGAAGGAAGGAAGAAAGAAAGAAAGAAGGAAAGAAAGAAAATGAAATATGAAATGCTAGGGTGTCAGTAACTTATGCCTGTAATCTTAGCTACTCAAGAGGCTGAGACCTAAGGGTCATGATTCAAAGCCAGCCCAGCATCCAGCATGAAAGTCTGACTCTTATCTCTAATTAAGAACCAAAAAAAGCCAGAGGTGGGGCTATATGTAGCTCAGGTGGTAAAGGACCAGACATAAATGAAAAAGCTGAGACAATGCCTAGGCCCGGAGCTCAGGCCACAATATCAAAGACAATAAAAAAACAAAAACAATTGCACAGTTGAAGAAGCTAAAATATACCTTCCATTGGCATCAAAAAAGCAGGAAAGCTCTGTATGATGTAAGAAGTCAACAAAGTGCTTAGGAAAGGAAGCCAAGAGGCCGTTTTGAGCTGTACTATTTCTCTATGTGGGGTGTAGCGAGCGATGGGAGAAGGTTTATTTCGTGTTGGGTATGGTGAGCATGCCTGGAATCCCAACACTGGGGATGCTAAGGCAGGACCAGCATGAGTTCCAAACCAGCCTGGGTTACATAGCAAGACCGTATTTCAAAACACCAAGAATGCTTCTGGAAGTTACAACCATCATCACCGCATCTCCCCCACTCACACAGGGCCGCTTTGCTTCCCCAGCTGGTACTAGGCAGGGAAGCCCCAGGCCTTACCCCCAACCCCAGCCCCAACCCCTTCTGAAAACCCTCTCCTCTCTTTCCTACTAAGCCAGGGCAGGGATCCTGGAGCTAAAGACTCAGAGCCTCCCTGTTCCACCATGGCAAGGCTTGAGCTGGAAGCATTTCCCTGCCTCAGTCCCACAGAAGCAATAGACAAGAGGGCTGAGGAAGGAGGAAGAAATTGGGGATTTCCTGGATCCCACATGCCCTAATAATGGCTCGCACCATTATTATTAGGTACTTGGTACCTCCTTTCTGTCAAAGGAGCCATGTAAGCATGGCTGCGACCATCCCAGCCACTCTCTCCAAGCCCCCATACCACAGCTTCCCTGCAAAGTTATAGCTCCCTGGGCAGGTAAAGACCCTCCCCCCCCCAGCCTTGCCCCTTCCCAATTCATGTGTGACAAAAGCCCACTGCCCAGTTTGGCACACACAGAGAACGGCTTCTCTGCTCCACATTGGCAATGGCCTCAATTCCCTTGGGAGTAAATTCCTCCAGCCCTATCTCTGACACACACCCCCTCTTTACAAATCTCCCCACCCCCCCCACCCCGCCCCTCCACTTTAAAGGTCATCCAATGTCTTGCCGTGATTCACCTTGCCGTCTGGACCTGGTGGCTTTGATGTTTGATCCAAGCCATGAGACTTGTTTTTCCACACTAAAGAAACTTCTAGCATGAGGTGAGGGGGGCGGAGAGAACAGGCCCCTGGCAGAGGTACCAAGTGCCAGGCCTCACCCTCACTGGCGGGGTACAGAGGCCTGATTTGGGGACACATAGCTCGTGGATATCAGGAATTCTTTCCACAAGGGGTGAGTGGAAAAGCCACGCTTCTCTGCTTCTCTCAGCAGCCAAAGGCCACAAGGGAAAATGTTTCCTATAAAAACATCTGACCAAGTACCTGCAGAATCTAGTTCCTGCATTGAAGAAGGGACTCTTGCCAAACAAACAGCCACTGCACCCCAGCAAGGGAGCTGCAAGCTCTGCTGCCGATTGTGACCCACACCCAGGCAGAACGTGCCAGGGGGACAGGAGAATGGGCCGCAGGCACAGATGGTTGTGATTATGTTGGAAGGAACTAAGTACATTTTCTGGAACTTTAGGTCCTCGGAAAACCCACTGGTAACCAGCCTGCTCCAGGTCTTTCCAGGAGCCCTCAGTCCTTCTGAGGCTCGGCCATGCACACAGCTCAGAATCTGATAGCCAGGCCGGGCTCACACCTGTTACCCTAGCTACTCAGGAGGCTGAGCTCTGAGGATCAGGGATTCAAAGCCAGCCATGAGGCAGGAAAGTGGGCAGAGATGGTAACTCTGACCCAGAAGAACCTAGCAATGCTAGACTGTCTGGCTCTCAATTGCAATTCTACTGCTCTCTAGCTGAGTGACTCAAGAGCAAGTTACTTAACATCTCTGAGCTTCAATTACTTCTTCCCTTAATCTGTCTAATAGAAATCCCTGCAAACGGGACCCTGGAATCTCACACCTGTAATTCTAGCTATTCAGGAGGTGGAGATCTGAGGACCAAAGTTTGAAGCCAGCGGGGCAGGAAAAGTTTCTGAGACTCTATCTGCAATGAGCCAGCAAAAAGCCTGAAATGGAGTTGTAGTTCAAGTGGTAGAGCACCACCCTTGAGCAAAACTAAGAGATGGCACCCAGGCCTTGAATTTAAGCCTTAGTACATGGCGCGCGCGTGCACGCACACACACACACACACACACACACACACACACACACACACACTAAAAGAAAGTTCTTGCAATTCCATGACTAGGTGTTACTGTCCAAGAACGTGCCTGGCACACAGCTGTGCGTTGGCTGTGATGATCAAATATTACGTGTGATCTTTCTGTCTTTATCTGTATGTACTCTCTCTGGATCTCTCTGTCCCAGACAAAAATCCATTCATTTATTCCAACAATGACCCCCTGCGGAAGGATGGCTGAATGCCAGACAAACTCCTTCAGGACCAACATGGAATTCCAGGATTCCTTGGTCTCAATAGACACAATCTCCCTGTTTTACCCATTCTCTCAAACCAAGGAAGCCTTCTGACTCCACTTTCCCCTGACCTGCCATCCATTCCCTATTTGCTTTCTAGTCACAGCTTTTCAAACACAGTGCTACGGCAAGCCTCCTTCTTCTAGCTGTCTATAGTGTATTCCTAGACATCCTAAAAATCCCAACTCAAAATTGCCTTTCTTTTTTCTTTACTGTCGGCATAACGTATAGAGGGGTTATAGTTACATTCGTCAGGTAGCAGGTGCATTACTTCTCGCACATTGATACCCCTCCTGTTTTTATCCCTGTTTCCCTCCCCCCACCCCTCCCAATCATCTCGTTTTCCCCCATTCCCTTCTCTATTTCAAATAAAAATTGCCTTTCTTTTGATGCTGGGACTGAGTCTTTAACACAGGATGTGAGCACTGTTCCTGAGCTTTTTCACTCAAGGTTGGCACTCTACCACTTGAGCTCCACTTCTGGCTTTTTGATGGTGAATTAGAAGTATGAATTCATGGCTCTTCAAATGTTAGTTTCCTGAGTAGTTAAGATTACAGGCGTTAGCCACGGTTATCTAAGCTATAAATCACCTGATAGAGAACTTCTATCAGAGTCTTAGAATACAGGACAGTGGTCCTTTCTGGCAAGTCTTTGTCCCAGTGTGCTTTAGGAAACAATGAAAAGAGAAGCTAGGAAGTTACAGGAATGCTCAGCTCTCTCATCTCCTTCCCAAGGTTCAGATGCTGGCAAGAATAGCTGAAGAAGCCAGGCACTGGTGACTCAGGCCTGAAATCCTAGCTACTCAGCAGGCTGAGGTCTGAGGATCTCAAGAAACCACCAGAAAACCGGAAGTGGAGCTTTGACTCAAAGTGGGTAGTACGCTAGCTAGCCTTGAGCCAAAACGCTCGAGCAGAGCGCTTGAGCAGCAAATGCCATTTGAAGACAGAAGCTAAACACCCTGTTCCTCAAACTCGGAGGAAGCCAAAAGGCCTGGCCCACGAGCCTGGTGTAGGTTTGGTAGCCTAATCACACCAGCAGGCTGTGTGAACCACAGCTAAAAGCCACCTTTTTAACCCTAAGTAGCTACTCAGGAGGCTAAGATCTCAGGATCACAGTTTAAAACCAACCAAGGCAGAAAAATATGAGCCTCTTATCTCCAATTTACCACCAAAAAGCCAGAAGTGAAGCGGTGGCTCAAATGATAAAAAGTCAAGCAAGAACATGAGGTAGGTCCTGAGTTCAAGCCCCAATACTGACACATAAACAACAATGAGGGGCTGGGAGTTTAGCCTAGTAGTTGAGTGCTTGCCTAGCACGCACGAAGACCCGGGTTCAATTCCTTGGTACCACATATACAGAAAAAAGCCGAAGTGGTGCCAAGGCTTAAGTGGTGGAGCTTTAACCTTGAGAAAATCCAAGGACAGTGCTCAGGCCCTGAGCTCAAGCCCAAGACTGGCAAAAAAAAAAGAATGGTACCTGACCCAAAGGGTATCTGAACCCACCCGGACACTACTTGGTGCTGGCTATGTGCCTGGTCTCCGGGTATCTCTCAGGATCTGTGCCTTATCCTGCCTGGCCGTGGCGGGTGTGTGCGTGTGCGTGTGCGTATGCGTGTGTGTGTGTGTGTGTGTGTGTGTGAAGTAGAGGAGATACCAGGTATGGAATTCCCTCTGGAAACAGAGGGGTGTGGTCTCACGGATGACACTACAAGGAAGCCAGTATGTTGAACAACTGAGACATTCCCACTTACAACCAAGGCCCCCGGAAGGACTAGCCTTGTCCAGGCAGCTTGTCAGGCAGCTTTGCATGTGTTCCCATTGCAGACATGAGAGGAGTCCACTGGACCTATCAAGCTTTTTTGTGATCCTCAGATCTCAGCCTTCTGAGTAGCTAGGATTACCGGTGTGAGCCACCAGTACCTGGCTCCTCTGGCTCCTTTTGACTGCAGTTCAACATCAGGGTCTGACTGAGGAGAGGGGACAGAAACCCTGGCTAAGGCTTACAAACCATGTCGCCATTCACAATCTGGAAATGAAAGCAGTGAGTTCATCCATACACCTCGGTTTCCTCCCCAGAAGCATCACACCTGTCTCACAGTAGAGAATCAGTGACACGGAAGACGACTGGCACTCATGAAGATGCCAGGCATGTGTACAGTTCCACACAGGTCAGCCACTGTCCCCATAAGCACCATTACCAGGATAGATTGCCCTTGAACATCAAATGCCCTGGCTAGACCCAACCCTGCGTCCGGCCATCATTTTTCTGACTGCTAGTCAATCTTCACTCCACCTTGGCAAGATGAATCATGTGTGCCACCCACCAGCACCCGTCACCCCTCAGGGCACGTCTTCTCATCTCTGCCTTCTGGTGCGACAGCCACACATCACCTAGAAGACACCTGGATGGCGACAGAGGGGACCACTCTGCTTCCCTAGTAAAGCCACCTGGAACTCAGGCCACTATCAAGACCTCAGGCAAAATAGGGGACTAGGGGCTCAACTGGAGAAGCTGGGGCCTGAGAGCCAGCCCAGGCAGACAAAAGCAAGACTCTTACCTCCAATCAAGCAGCAAAGTGCTGGAAATGGAAGTGTGACTCAAGAAGGA
Organism: Megascapheus bottae; assembly: GCF_031878675.1. Taxonomy (NCBI): domain Eukaryota; kingdom Metazoa; phylum Chordata; class Mammalia; order Rodentia; family Geomyidae; genus Megascapheus; species Megascapheus bottae. Next base: position 7,998,916 of record NC_143533.1, read on the forward strand.
AAAAAGCTGAGAAAGAGCACAAAGCCCTGAGTCCAACCCTTTGTACTAGCACACACGCATACACAACACCTCAGTCAACCCTGTTACCATGACAGATCCTAAAACCTTCCCCCAAATCTTTCAGCATTCCAAGACATTGGAAATCTCTGTCTCTCTCTGTCTCTGTGTCTCTTCTCTCTCTGTCGCTCTCTACATAGCCACACAACCAAGAACAATGACCACCTCTTTATTGTCTAGCACCAAAGGCCCCTTTCTAAGATATGTGAACACAAATCTCAACACAGGCCCCCTGAGTCCACAAAGCAGCCACACCAAATAGTCCACTGGATAATTTTCAGGCCTCCAGACCTCCAGGGGGCGCTCTCTCCTACCAACCAGATGGGGGAGGAGCCTCCAGCAGGTGCTCTAACACTTCTGTCTGTCTCTCTCTGTCTCTGCCTCTGCCTGTCTATCTGTCTGTCTGTCTGTCTGTCTCTCTCTCTCTCTCTCTCTCTCTCTCTCTCTCTCTCTCTCTCTCTCTCTCTCTCACACACACACACACACACACACACACACACACACACACACACACACACACAATTCCATCATTAACAACAGGTAGAAAGAAAATTTCAGAGCAGAGAGTCACCTGTCCTGTCCAGACAGCCACTGCTAATAAACCCCATCTAAATCAAACCTACTGCGAGGTTAGCAGAATCATCCATTTGAGAACATCTTTATACACTCCTTGCTTCCAAGTCCTTTGTGGCTTTTCTACCCCTGCAGGTACAGAAATAGATCAAAGGATGGCCCTGTTCATAGCATCTTTGGCCAGTCTTGGAGAGGAAAGATTATATCCAAATACAAAAGAGAAGGACACGGCCTCCGCAGCTGAGAGTTTGTGGGCACCAGGGGGCTGGACCTACGTGGTTCCCAGCCTGCCTTGGCTTCTTCCAGTCTTCCCATCTCTGAAACTGCCACACGCTTGCTGAGTGCTGGTGGCTCACATCTATAATCCTAGGTAATCGGGAGGCTGAGATCTGAGAATTGTGGTTCCAAGCCAGCCCAGCTGGGGAAGAAAGTTCAGACTCCTACTCAGGCAGACATTGAGCTCCTAGATCTTCCTGCCTCTGCCTCTCAAATGCTGGGGTTACAAAATGTAGCCACTACCCTTGGCTACACAGATGGCTCTTCACCCCCAGAACAATGGGAATCCACAGGTCAAAGAAGAACCAGCAAAGGGAGAAAGGAGAGCAAAGCAATTCCAGTCCCAGTCCCTGTGACTCAGTCAACCCATAGCAACATATAAAGAGAACTAAAAAAATAAAAATAAAAATTACCAACCTGAGAATTCACCTGGAGCAGTAATGAGGGAATTGTTGACCTCCGTTTCAGTGTAAGACAATGTGGAATCGGACAGATCTGTTGGTAGAAGAGAGAGAAGTGAGTTGAGGGCCTGGCTTCTACATCTGGGGGTAGGGGCGTGTGCATGTGTGCACACACGGAGAGCTGCATGCCCCTTACTCTTCTGGAAGATAGTGACTGCAGCTAGCTACGCTGGCAGCTGGAAACATTTCAATGGCTCACCTTAAAAATAACCTAAGCTCAGGGGACGGAGCATGTAGTAACTTGGAGCCTTGTCGGGTAAGGTTAAATTAAGCTCCTAAACAATTCATAGTTGCTGTACTTAATTACAACCATTAAAATTCTTGAAGTTGTTCTTTCTTGCTTCCTTCCTTCCTTGCTTGCTTCCTTCTCCTACTGGAGCTGGGAAACTTTTCACAAGCACAGCCATCTTCACCCTTTCTACTCTACACCCCTCTAATTAAGGGCTCAAGCATTTGCCCAGATGAACTTGTTTTTTTTTTTTTCTTTTTCCCCTCACCTTCTTTCCCTCAGTCTCTAACATCCCAACCAGTGCTGAGAGTAGCTTTCTATGTCTGGACTGGTTATTAAAAACAGGTCTAAAAAGCTGAGTGTGAGTGGCTCACGCCTGTAATCCTAGCTACTCAGGAGGCTGAGATCTGTGGATCACAGTTCAAAGCCAATCCTGGGCACAAAAGTCCCTGAGATTCTTATTTCCAGTGGCCCACCAGAAAACTGAAAGTGACCTTGAGCTGAAGAGCTCAGGGACAGTGCCCAGGCCCAGAGTTCAAACCCAACAACTGACCAAAGATAAATAAATAAAAGAGGTCTAAGAAGTCAGACCTGGAATCCTATCTACTCAGGAGGGTGAAATCTGGGGATCAAGGTTCAAAGCCAGTCTCAACAGGAAAGTTGTTTGTGGAGGAAGGCCTTGAGTTAAAAGGTATATACATAAAAGTGGGAGAATTTTACATGGTGAGTAGATTTATTTTGCCCTGTGTGCAGCACAGGGAGACAGGAAAGGAAATTCTTTCTTCTTTCTTTCCTTTTTCTTCCTTTTTATGCCATAGCTTGGGCGATGTCCCTTAGCATTTTTGCCCAGTGCTGGCACTTTACCACTTGAGCCACAATTCCACTTCCAGCTTTTAGGTGATTAACTAGAGAAAAGAATCTAATGGATTTTCCTGCCTGGGTTGGCTTTGAACTGTAATCCTTATTCAAGTCTCCTGAGTAGTGAGGACTGGAATAAAAATGCTTTATTTTTTGTTTTAAATTTATTTGTTTATTTATTTATTTTTTATTGGTGCCCGTCTTGGGGCTTGAACACAGGACCTGGGCACTGTTCCTGGGCTTTCTCAAGGCTAGCACTCTACCACTTGAGCCACAGCACCACTCCTGGCTTTTTCTATGTATGTGGGGTGCTAAGGAATCGAACCCAGGTCTTCATGCATGGCAGGCAAGCCCTCTACCACTAGGCCATGTTCCTGGCCCCTGGAATCAAAATTCTTTGACATATTTGTCTCTTCTACCTTTGACAAGCTGCTCGCTGACTTCGGGAACTTTTTCCTGGTCTGTCTGTGCCTCTGTTAGGAGAAAAACTGTGCTGTTTCCTGGTGGACAGGTCTGTCCAGGAGGTGACAGACATGTGTACCCAGGACTTTTCCTCTCTTGCTTGGCCCAGCACAATCCATATCTGGCATTAGCTGAGCCCACCTGGCCCAGAACAGTCACAAAGGACTGCAGAATCTTAGAACAGGACCAGGGCCATTTGTTAGCCCAGGCCCCCTCCAGCTAGTGAGAATTCTACTCCATCTTGCAGGATTTTTTTACTTTTACCACATGGTTTGGGGAACAGAAAGATGAAATTGTAACCAATTTGGCCTGGGTTTTTTTTGTTTTGTTTTTTTCTCTTTCTCTCTCTCTCTTTGGTTTTTTACTTGCCAGATGCCGACTGGATATTCTGGGTTTTATTTTGATTTTTTTTCTTTTTTTTTTTAATCTCATGATCACAGAGGCTTAGAAGTGAACTGACTTTTTGTTTATGAAAAAGTAACAATACAAGTAGAAGAAAATATTTTTTAAAAAAGAAGAAGAAAAAGAAAGCAACTTGGAACTGTTTGTCAGGGCACACACAAAAAATTAACTTCTAAGGGAAAACATTAAGGGGAAACAAAGGTACATGGAAAATCTTGAAAAATAAAATAACCCTTGGTGTCTTTTTTGGTTTTGTTGGGGAGACAGGGGACATTACTGGGGCTTAAATTCAGGGCCTCAGTGCCTTTTTTGCTCAAGGCTGGTGCTCTACCACTTGAGCCATGGAATGACTTTTTGGTGGTTAATCAGAGTCTCAGACTTCGCTGTTCAGGCAAAGTCTTCCAATCTTCAGACCTCAGCCTCCTCAGTAAATAAGATTACAGGTGTGAGCCACAAACACCAGGCTGGGTTTTACATTTGATACCTGATATTCCCCAGTGCTCAGAGATTCTGGGTTTTTGTTTTTGTTTTTGTTGTTTCAGCCATTTTCACTTGAGGTGGAAATGCAAAGTCAGCATAGAGTACTGTTTTCTCAGTGAAAACAGCCACAGAGTGAGTACTTCGAAGCATCTAGCAGGGAGGCAAAACAGCGGCTTGTTACATCCGAATCATGGCAGCTAGACTAAATCTGAAGAGGTCTTTACCTAAGGCAGTTCAGGGACTTTCCCAACTGCCAGACTACCCAAGTGCTTGCAAATAGGGTCTGAGTATAATAAGGTAGAACACCGGTTTCAGGACCAAGAAATCAGTAGATCGGGATCTACCTCATTTTTCTTTCAGGACTCGAACTTGGTACCTGACACTTTAGCTCATTGGCTCGTTCTCTTCCAACGGAGCCACATCTACAACCCCAAGTAAGTTGTAAAAGTTTTCCCATTAGATGAAGGGTTTAGGTTATCTTCATAATTCTATTCCCTTCAACTCTCCAGTTTTCCTGGAAGTTAAAGACGCATCAGTTCTCTTATCAATGACCAGAGAATAAATATCTTTAGCCTTGTGAGTCCTACAACTTGTCCCAACTACTCAAAACTCAACTTTGAGCTGCCTTATGGTGGAAGCCAGAATAATAGGAAGTAGGTAGACCGTGGCTGGAACTTGACTTCTGACACTGAATCCTGAATTCCATGGAATTTTTCCCAAGCCATTTTAAAAGCGTAAGCACCCACTGGTGGCTCACACGTATAATCCTAGCTATACTCTGGAGGGACGATGGTTCAAAGCCAGCCCAGACAGGAAAGTAGGTGAGACTCTTTAGCTCCAATTAATCACTGAAAAGTTCTGCTATGTGGATGTGGTTCAAGTGTGAGAGATCAGGACAGTAACCAAACCTTGAGTTCAAGCCCCAGGACCTATACCTAATAATAATAATAATAATAATAACCAACAACAAAATAAGCCAAACTAGACACCCGTGGCCTATCCCTGTGATCCAACCTACTCAGGAGACCAACAGCTGTAAATCATGGTTCAAAGCCAGCCTGGGTTGGAAAACCAGAAGTGGAACTACAACTCAAATGGTAGAGCACCAGCCAGCCTTGACTGAGAAAGCCAAAAATTGAGGTCCTAAGTTCAAGCCCCAGTACAGGCTTGAAAGAAGGAAAAAAAAAAAATAGCAGTAGCTCCTCAGCCATGTTTAAACAGGTAGCTGAGTTCCAAGATCACCAGTGAGTCACTTCCTCCTTCTGAGCCTCAGTTGCCCCATCTGGAGGGAGAATAACCTGTCCATTACAAAGGGTTCTTTTGCAGGGCCCAATAAGTCTCTGGGGAATAACTGTCTAACTAGTTAGACAGTTGGGGTCTGGGATTTTTCCTCTAATGGAACTAGGGGTCTGGTGCCTAGCACCTGGGTCTAAATGCTCCCTAACTGGATGTTTCCATCCCCTCCCTCAGCTACTTCCAGGTCATCATTGAACTGGACACCATCACTGATTCATAGCCTCCACTTTCCCTGTGGGGGGTCAAAATGACCACTTCTGATCTCATGAAGCCTGGGGTGAGGGTCAAGGGTCCCCAAGAGTCCTAAGAGATGGTGTGTACCTTCTTGGGAGAATTCCCCCCACCTCCCCGCCCCCCCCCCCACTGTTTTGTTGTTGTTGTTGTTGTTGTTGTTTTGGTCAGTCGTGAAACTTGAAGTTTGACCTCTGGGCCTAGGAGCTGTCCTTGAGCTCTCTTGCTCAAGGAGAGTGCTCTACCATTTTGTGTCCACAGCATCACTTTTGGTTTTCTGGCAGTTCATTGGCAATAAAGAGTTTCACAGACTTTCCTACCTAGGCTGGCTCTGAGCTGTGATCCTCAGATCTCAGCCTCTTGAGTAGCTAGGATTGTAGGTGTGAGCCACCGATACAGTGGTTGGGAGAATCCTTTTACTAACACTGGCATCCAGGCCCTGGCCTTCTCAGGAATGGAGTCAATGACACACCATCTGACTTTGGAAGCCGGCATAAACTGCTCTGGTCACAGTCACTCTCCAAGGACTTTATTGATTTATTGATTGATTTTTTTGGTGCTGGCACTCAGGCTCTCTGCATTCTCACTTGGCTGTTCTCTCAAGACTAGTGTTCTACCACTTGAACCACACCTCTACTTCCCACTTTTCAGTAGTTAATTGAACGTTGAAGTCTCAGAACACCAAGCTGGTTTTTGAACCCAATCCTGGGATCTCAGTCTCCTGAGTAGCTAGTTACAAGGACGAGCCATTGTATACAACTCTCCGGGGGCTTCTAAGGCCACCTGGACCCTCTGCCAGGCCCCCACAGGCTCCACCACTGCCCAGGCACTGATTGGCATTGGAATCATAGCACCACAGACAGAAGAACCTCGGTGCACAGGCCTCAGAATCTCTGAGCTTCAAGCTTCCACAGGACACAAGGCTTGCCTCTGAATTAGGCTTGTTTGGAATGATGTTTGAAAAGATATTGCCAGACCACTAAGCTCCTCTAGCAGACAGGACAGACCTAAGTGGGGCCCTACCTGCCCCAACTTTGACTTCTGCCCAGGTAAACATCTTGACTTAAAGAGGGAGGAAGACAGATGATGGGGACACAACATACACCAAAAATATGTTGCCCAGTAGGTGTGTTACTCACAATTAAAACACACTTAGAGGACATGGAGTATAACCTAGTGGTAGAGTGCTCTCCTAGCACACACAAAGCCCTGGGTTCGATTCCTCAGTACCACATACATTGAAAAAGCCAGTTAGTGGTGCTGTGGCAGAGTGCAAGCCTTGAGCAAAAAGTGTCCAAGGACAGTGCCCAGGCCCCGAGTTCAATCTCCAGGACTGACAAACAAAACACACTTAGAAGCCAATGCTAGAGACTCACACCTGCAATCCTAGTTTCTCAGGAGGCTGAGCTGGAAGGACTCCAGTTCAAAGTCAGCCCAGGCAGAAAAAAATTCAACTAACTAGCAAAATTTAGAAGCAGAGGCATGGCTCAAGTGGTAGAGTGCCAGCCTTGAGCAGAAAAAGCCAAGGGACACTGAAAGAACTTTAGTTCAAGCCCTCAATACCAACATTCTCTCCCCCTCCCCCTCCGCTCTCCCTCCCCCTTCTCTTTAAGAGTATAAGGCTAGGGAGGGCAAGAGGCAAAGAGAAATCCCAAGAATTCCAGCCCACCTCTAACCCATTCTTCTTTGACAAGCCTTTGGTTAAAGGTCACATGGAGGTTAATGATGGAAGCAGGAATTTCAAGATATAACTATGAGCTCTGCTTTAGCCCAATCCTGGGAATGTTTGTTAAAAAAAAAAAAATGCCCCATTTCAAAGCATCAGGGCTTTTAAGCCCAGAATGTGTGTGTGTGTGTGTGTGTGTGTGTGTGTGTGTGTGTGTGTGTGCGCGTGTGTTGGGGGGGTACACTTACCCAGTGGCTTGTACTCGTCCCGAGGAGACAGCCGAGAGTATGGGGGTGGCGGTGATTCTAGGAGACAGAAGATAAACGGTCACTGTTGGGTAAAGGGGACTGTACCCCTGGGGTTCTGTGTGCTTTTAATACTGCTTCCCTGAAATATTGACCTGAGGTCTCTGGAAGCTCTCTAACCTCTCCCATCCACAGGCCTTGGGGTGCTCAACCCCAACACTGCCTCCTCTGGTGATGTGAGCTCAGGCAAGGTTACCCAAAATGGAGCTGGATAATCACAGACCTCCCAGCTTTATCAAGAAGAAAAAGAAGATAATGTAGGTAAAATGCTTAGCACAGCTCAGGCACCAGAGGAAAAACATCTTTACAAAGAGAACCTATTATTATCATAACAAGAGAGCCAGGGGTGGGGGGGGAGATGGGGGGAAGGAGTCAGGCCTAAGACCTATCCACTCTAGCAGGAGCCTTTCAATTTGAATGTGGGGTAAACACGCTTTTGTAATGTAAGTATAGCCCTGGAGAGTGGATGGGAAATACTTACACTAGATTATGCTGTCCACATGAAATTAAGTTTAACTGGGCCTTTCTACATTTTATTCACCAAATTTGGCAGGCCTGATCAGAGCTGAAGGTGAACACGGGGGAAAATTTTATTTACCATACTAACATTCCTGGGATAGGGGATAGGTCCTTGAAATCCAAACCCAGCTCAGGTATCTTTTGTGGTGCTGTGCTGCGGCTTGAACTCAGGACATAGGCACTTACTGTCTTAATTATTAAGCTCTACCATTTGAGCCACACCTCCACTTCTGGAGTGCCACAGGGAACCACAATCCCTGAATCACGATCCTCAGATCTCAGCCTTCTTAGTAGCTAGGATTATAGGCATGAGTCACTGGCACCTGGCTCAGCTCAGGCATCTTGATAAGGAGCCCTAAATGAACCACATCTAGCTTCCTACTTTCAACTGGAAATAAAGGTGGGGTGGGGCCCTGTCCCACACCCAGCATTTGAGATTCCTTACTGTCTGTCTCTGGTGTTTTTCCTATGAGTTTTTTTCATTTGCCTAAAATACTCCTCCTTTAAAAACATATACTTTGCCTTCAGAAGAATTTCTTAGGCTCTTGCTTTATGGGAAGCAACAATTTGCTAAACTAAGTAACAATTTGCATGAATGAAATGACCCTTCATTTTCCATAAATGAAACTAAACACCATCAAGTTGCAAGTTAAAGCAAACTCCGTCTGTGGTAATAAAGTGGTAATAACTATTATTAGGCAGGTATCAGGAATGACACAAGGGGTAATGAGTATTTTTGCAATTATAATAAGGCACAATTAGTTGTAAGAACATTTGTTGTCCTCCATAAGAGGCTTCTCCTCTCCGAGCCTGGCCTTTCCGATCAGAATATGACTTCTAAGCCTGGCGCCAGTGACTCCTGCCTGGAATTCTAGCTACTTGAATAGCTTGAGCTACAGCACCACTTCTAGTTTTCTGGTGGTTAACTGGAGATAAGAGTCTCACAGACTTTCATGTCCAGGCTGGCTTTGGATCTGTGAGATCTCAGCCTCCTGAGTAGCGAGGATGCCCAGCTGTAGTTAACACTTTCTTGAAAAGAAAAATTAGATGGCATTCTGACCACATTTTACAGATGAGGAAACGGACTTGCTCTACCCTGGCAATCCAGCAATCTACTTAATGAGACTGAGGAATCCTTATGTCAGAGCTCAGAACACTGGCAAGGTATCCCCAGCAAGGTATCCCCCTTCTTGTTGGTGGATAGTAATAATGGTTGGGGGAAGGGTAAACGTATAAGAGACAAGACCTCAGTGACAAAGACCCACAGGGGACCTCAAACAAGGTTCAAGGGCAGTAATCATAGCTACTCAGGAGACTGAGATCTGAAGATCACAGTTCAAAGCCAGCACAAATGGGAAAAATCCACAAGACTCTTCAAGCAACCACAAAAAAAAATTTTTTTAAAGTAGAGCTGTGGCTCAAATGATAAGAGCACCAGCTTTGAACAAGAAAATAAGCTGGGCTGGAATTTGGACTAGTGGGAGAGTGCTTGCCTAGAATGTACAAAGCCCATTCCTAGAAGCAAGAAGTGGTACTGAGGCTCAAGGGGTAGAGTACTGGCCTTGAGAAAGCTCAAGTTCAAGTCCCAGGGCTGGCAGAGAGAGGGAGGGATGATAATAATAATAATAACAACAATAATAAATAATAATAATAATTCAGCTGCAGCCAGGAACTGGTGACTCACTTAGTCAAGAGACTAAGATCTGAGGATCACAGTTCAAAGCCAACCCAGGAACTAAAGTCTGTGAGATGTGAGACTCTTGGCTCCAACAAACCACCAGAAAACCGGAAATGGTGCTATGGCTTAAAGTGGTAGAGCACTAGCTTTGAGCTGAAGAGCGCAGGGACAGTGCCCAGGCTCAGAGTCCATGCCCCACAACTGGGGAGAGAACCTCAGCTTCCATGAAGGTGGAAGCAGAAATCAAGCCACTGCCACCAGGTCCCAGCACCTCTTTACAAAGACTTTACTGGCAACCCAAAAGCTGGCCAGGCAACTAATTGGTGATTCATGCCTGGAATTCCAGCTTCTCAGGAGGCTGAGATCTGAAGATAGCAGATCAAAGCCAACTGGGACAGAAAAGTCTGAAACTCTGACCTTCAGTTAACCACCAAAAAGCCAGACATGGAGATGCCAGGAGTGGCACTGTAGCTCATGTGGCAGAGTGCTAACCTTGAGCAAAAAGTGTCCAAGGACAGTCCCCAGGCCCTGAGTTCAAGCCCCAGGACTGTCAAAAAAAAAAAAATTAAAGGAAGGGCACCCTAGGTTTGGGGAGGAAACTTTACCTAATCACAAAACCACTCCAGGCAAGTGGAAGATACAAAGGCCTTTACCCCATGACAAGGGCTCATCAAACCCCAGCCAGGTAAAGCACCCACCCAAAGCCACGCAAGAGGACAGCAGCGGATGTAATATTCTACTTTGACTCAACCAAGGACAAAGCGAATTAAAAACAAATGCCTGCTCATCCATGTGTAAAATATTGATATATAATTCACAGACAAGATTCACCCTTTTACTTCCGTGTGTGTATGTGTGTGTGTGTGTCAGTCATGGGGATTGAACTCTAGGCATGGGTGCCATCCCTGAGCTCTTCAGCTTAAGGTTGAGCCAGTGTCACTTCTGCCTTTTCACTTCCTATACCCCAACTGCCAAACCCTAAGGCTTCTTTCATTTGGCATGATGCCCTCAATATTCATCTATGTGATAGTAGCATGTGTGGATACTTTACTCTTTTTTTTTTGGGGGGGGGGGGGTACTGGTCCAGGCACTGGCCCTGAGCTTTCTTGGGACTAGCACTCTACCCTTTTCTGTGTATGTAGTAGCAAAGAATCAAACCCAGGACTTTGTGCATGCTACGCAAGCACTCTACCACTAAACCAAACTCCCCGTCATCTGAGTGGGTAACTCTTAACTGCTTCCCATAGCCCAGGGCTCTCTACATTTGACATGAACTCCTAGTACAATTGACTCAGGTAAGGATGAGACAAAGAGGCAGAAGAGAAACTTGGGGGGGGAGGGCTTGCTTCTAGTATCCTCTCAGAAGATATCCCAGTGTACTTTGTAAAGAGTTGTGCTGCTTTTCAAAAGAATAATTCATGTGCTCTAAATGGTAGCAAGATCCTCAAGCCTGGGGGGGAGGGGGAGAGGAAGGGGAAGGAGGAGAGACATACAGAGAAAGAGAGATCTGAAACTCCAGACTTTAGGTGTGGACTTCCTTCAGAAGCCTGGCTAGCAGCCCTCTGGTCAACCCTCACGGGGTAGTTAGCTCTCTGAGATCTAGACCTACATTCTAAGCCAGGACCGGGTACCATTTCAATTTGGGCACCCCTAGTATCTTGCTAGGGGAAAAGGATTCACAGCTTTCCTGAGCTTTTACAGCCCCTCCCGCCTCATCCTAAGGGGTAGCAGTGGGCTGAGGTGGGGCCTCCCCTCCCCTTCTCTCCCCTATCCCTTCCCCCCCACCACCATCCCCAGCTAGATGTTCAACTCTAAGCCCCAGGATGGGAGAGCAGAAAAGGAGCTCCTGGCACTTTAAGGCCGGCTGAGCCTAATTGCCCAGATTCTCCCGGCAGCCAGATAAACAGCGGGGCCGGCTGGCGCCAGCAAGAGGCGCCCTGCACATTATCACCCCTTCCTCACCTCCAGGACGGGCAGACAGGCCCAGGGGCCCGCGATGGGGCCGGGAGGGGGTGGGGTGGGGGCTCAACTTGAAATCGATCTCATTTCAAAGGATAATGCTAGGCCAAGCAATGTGGGGTGGGCTGGGGGGGGAGGAAGACTAACTTTTTAATTCCCCCTGGCTTGGGAACCCCCTGTTTTCTTAGGCAGCCTCCTTCCCATCGTTTAGAAGTTTTCTCTCTCACTCTTGTCTCTCTTTCCCAGGCACAATTTGGATAACAGTAATTTACTGAATATAATTACAGAAAGAAAATAAAAAAAAAAAGTGGTGAAGTAAAGAGCAGGAGATTTCTTCCAAAGTTAATGGATACTTTCTGGAGAAAGGAGTTCTATAAACACAGGTCAGAACTGTGATTAAAGTATTTCTCCACATTTCCGTCCACATAGGCACCCACCCTGCTCAGTGAAAAGGAACAAAAGTCATATGCACAGCAACTGCAAAGGCCCCCGGACAGAGGAGTGCCCAGGACAGAGACTGGCACCCAGGCAAGAGTCCTCTCTAGAGGGCAAACAGGGAAGGGAAAACCAACACCAGAGTTCTTTCCTTTTTTTTTTAAATCAATAACTAGGACTTTAATTCAGAGATAGTCATTTTCTCTTAGTTATTTTTTGTTTTGTTTTTCTCTATCAAGAGTAGTACTCTTACTTGACACTCACTTCTACTTCTCGCTCTTTTTGCGGACAAACAGGAAATAAGAGTCTCACAAATCTATCTACCCAGGCTGGCTTCGAACCCAGGACCCTCAGATCTCTAGCCAGCTTAAACCCTAAGACTTTGACGATGGAAAAAAGCCCACCTAGATGGACCAAGGTTCACAAAGCAAGTTGGTGGTTGAAGATCTGGCATGAATACCAGGATGCCACAATGCCCAGGAATTACCTGTGAACTGGGAAGGTGGGGCATGAGTGATTGCTGCTGGGCGTTCCTGTGTACTTTACTCTAGCTGTGTGGCGCCTTGGTGTGTCTGTCTGTCTGTCTGTCTGTCTGTCTCCAAATCCCAGGTTCCAGCCCTCTTCCCCTGAGAGCTGGAAGGTGCAGGGTCCTTATCATGGGTCCCAGCTATGCATAAACCCAGCCATGGGAGCCAGGCTGGTGGCCAGGCACAGGGGAAGGGCAAGCTGCAGAGGGTTTTCCCCAGTCCCAGCAAAGACAAGAGAGGATCAACTGGACATACTGGAAAATTCTCCCTCTCTTCTTCTCAAACTGCCCTCTCACACAATAGCGCCTCCTTCTGGAGGGTGGAAGAAAGTCCAGCCCCAAGGCTGTCCCACAGCCGATTGACAGAATGTGCCTAGAGACATCCCCATTGAAAGGGAGAGGGGAAAGGAAGAGAGGTAACTCATCCAAGGCCAAGCTATTGACTTTCAAGACCTGTTTCTATGGTTACTGTGACTTGCCAGCTCTCCCTCAACCTGTTCCTGCTCAAGTTCACCAAACCCAAACCAACAGTCTGGCCAACTCCCAGGTCATCCAGGAGTAAGGACAGGGAGTCCTGTCTGTGACCTCCAACCTAGACATCCCTTCCTTTCCTACCCACCCATCTGAGCCAGTCTGAGTTCTAGACTCACCAGGAGACCTTCTGCCACTCTCTGGCAAGGCGGCTCCAGGTTAAGAGCTGTGGCATTTGGACAAACCCTCCTGTTAAATACAACTGCAAAGCACCCAGTGGTTCAGACAGTGCCTGCCCCACCCCCTTCCCCTCTTTCCATCTCTCCCAGTCCTCCCCCCTTCACCTAAGGATTCAGTTTCTCTAGGGCGTAGATTCTCTCACATTTCCCTCTGCAGGGTGGCACAGTGCCTGGAACAGAGCAAGTGCTCAACAAACATTTGCTGGTACATTGACATGAGGAGAGGGAATATGTCTGTGGCCCATCTTCCACTACAAAGACAACCACAGATAGGAGCTCTTTCTCCAGAGACAGGGAAGAGATGGTGTTGCAGGGTGGGAGAGGAAGGAAAAAAGCTTCTTCTTGGGCCACAACACAGGGCCTGACCCAAACCTCTAAACTGAGCCTGGAGTGACCACCCAAAAGGGGACACTTTACCACCACCATCAATGCCATGTCTTCTGGAACCACCACAAAAGGGAAACTTCTCAAACTACCACTAAAGAGAAACTTCTTTTCCCTTCCATCCACTATCACAAGCCCTCACAAGACACAGGAGACAATTCCAGGCTTTCAGAACTACCTTCTCATTCCATTGGTGGTGATCCGACCCTCTGGGCACTGACTCTCCAAGCAGGGCAGGCCAGAGGAACTTGGGGAACCCCCTTCCCCGACCAACAGCCTGGAACTGCAGTTCTGTCCCTACAAAATCCCCAATATCACCTAATGGATTCACATGCATCCCTCGTAGTTCCTGCGAGAGGGAACCTGTCCTCTCTTCAGCCTGTCTTACCTGGGTTGCTAGGCTGAGGTGGGTGAGTGAGTGCTCTAGATCCTGGTAAGGGAACAAAGAAGGACCCATTCTCAGAGGTGACACACTACCTGGCTTCCTTTCCCAGTCTCAGATGCTTCCAAGACCCAGGATTCTAGCAGCCAAGCGGAACCTAAGAACCCCAACAGTGTGGATCCTGAAGGGATGTGGGAAGTGAGAAAAAGGGATCGTTCTGCAAGCCCCGTGCTCCAAAGTACACAAAGGAGCGAAGTGAACATTTTACCAACACGGCATCCACAACACAGCCTGCACAATCTCACGAGTACAGTTACCTGGGCAGAGAAAAGAATGAGCCATGTGCATGGCTGGACACTTGGGTAGACTTGGGGGAGGCAGTGGGGAGGGAAGGAGGGTGGGTGTCAATTGCCAAACAGAAAGAGGGGATGCCCCCTGGCTTATTTGGCCTTCCCTTTGCCTGCCCTCCCTTTCTGAGCCTCCCTGAAACCACCGAGGGAAAAACACACAACAAAGTACCCCCTCCTCGGTGTGCAGGCTGCAGCCTTCAAATGAGGCTGCCTTCTGCAGCGTGTGCTCCGTTTCCCGCGGCCCTGGCGGGATCGCGGAGCCTTCTCCCGGGGAAGGAGGGGTGGGGGGATCCCCATGTCAGGGGGGTACCCCGTCCTCCCCCACGCACTCGCAGGGCGCGGGGAGGAAGAGGCGTTGCGCTCACCTGGCCCGCAGAGCCGGCTGAAGTGGTAAGGGTTGCAGCACACGACCGGGCCGTCGGCGGCGGCGGCGAAGCTGTGGCAGCCGCACAGGGGCTTCAGCTCCACGGCGTGTTGCAGATCGGGCCAGCGGAAAAGACGACCGAGCAGCAGCTGCGGCGGCGCGGGCTGGCCGGCCAGGCGGAGGTCGGCGCGCGGCACCAGCACGCAGCCGCCCGGCACGCCGCCGCGGGACTCCACCGCCTCCAGCAGCGTGTCCAGCGAGCGCTCCTTGAGCCGCTTCAGCAACGAGTACGTGACGGTCTTCAGCTCCTGCTCCAGCAGCAGCAGCCGCGAGCGAGCTTCCCGACTCCGCCCGCTGCTCTCCGGCTCCGGGGTGGCTCCGGCTAAGGGGGCGCCGGGGTCCCGGGGCGCACCGGCGGCGTCGCGCTCCGAGAAGAGACAGCAGGTCACCGTCTCGCAGTCACTCTCGGGCAGCCAGCCCGGGCTTCGCGGCTCGGCTACGTCCAGGAGGGAGCCCTCGGCGCCGGCCTCCGGCTCCGGCATGGGCCTCGGCG
Organism: Megascapheus bottae; assembly: GCF_031878675.1. Taxonomy (NCBI): domain Eukaryota; kingdom Metazoa; phylum Chordata; class Mammalia; order Rodentia; family Geomyidae; genus Megascapheus; species Megascapheus bottae. The sequence continues at coordinate 8,014,072 of NC_143533.1, forward strand.
GGCCCTCCGCGCGACGGCGCCTACCCGCGATCGGGGCGCCCCGCGGTGCCACCGCGTCCCGGGGCCAGCGTGGGGTTACCGAGCGGACTTCAGGGTGGCGGCAGCCTCCGCCTTCCTCTCGTGCCCACGGGGCCGACTCAGCTCGGCTGCTGCCCCAGCTCCCATCCTCGTCGTCGTCGCCGCCGCCGCTGCCGCCGCTCTCCTCCCGATCGGGGACCACACGACTTCGCCAAAGTCGCCGCACCAGCCCCGAGCGTTTGGACCTGAACATACGATATCCTTTGACGCCGGGGATGGGGGGGGGGACAGGGAGGGGGGAAGAGATCGGGCAGTGTCCGGTTACCGGGGGTCCGTTCCCTCAACGAGGCGCCGACTGCGCGGGCCGCAGCCCCACATGAAGCTCCGCCGCGGGGCGCCGTGCAGACCGCGCACAGCCTGTCGTCGAGGGGGCACCGCAGAGCTGCCACATGAGTGAGCTCGCCGGGGGCGGGACGCGCGCGCGCGTGGGGCCGCGAGTCCGCGAGGGGGCCCAGCGGCTACATGGACCGCGGTGGCCCGGTGGCTCAGCTCCAACCCCGGCGCTTTAAGGGGGCTGCAGGCGGCGCGCGGCTGGAGAGACCCGGCATGGGCCGGCGAGCCTTCAAAAGTTGCGCGGCGGGTCCATGAGCACAAAGGTTTGGCGGGACCTCCTCCCTTTTTTTTTTTTTTTTTAAAGCCCAAGCGCTTGATTTACATGGGCTTTTCCCTTGCAGGATCCGAAAAGCAGCAGGCTTGGTGGATACCCTGGTGGTGGAGGGGTGGGGGGGTCCCTGCAAAAAAAAAAAAAAAAGGAAAAAAAATCCCCAACAAAACCCCAGATCCTTGGGGTTTGCACCATGCACGAAATTCGGTCAACTCCGTCTCAGGCGCTCAGCTAACACTTGGAGAGTGAGTTTCTCCTGGGGTGTCAACGCACTAGAGGAGACGAAGTTGGAAAAGGAATTAAAACAAAAAAAAATTCCCTTAGAGCTTGCTGGGAATCCTTCATTTAAAAATGCAATCCACCGAGGCAGAGGTCGCAGCCCCCCCTGCCCACGCTGCGCTCGGACGCTCGCGGCCCAGGTCGCCCCCTTCCCCCCCACTCCGGTGCCGGCCGGTGGCCCCGCGGTCCCGGCGAGCTTTGGCGAGGCAGCGCCCGGCGGGCTCTTTCTCTCGGCTGGGCTCCCTCGCTCGCTCCCCCGCTCGGCTCGCTCGCTCTCTTTTTTGTTCTCCTCAAACGCACACTGAGGGCCCCCGGAGGAGCGCCGCGGAGTCATTGGCTGCCTCCCATCATATGCCAGTCTAGACACTTTGGCGGCTCCGCGGCGCTGATTGTTGCGCAAACAAGGTTTCAAGTTTCTTAACTCTTAAAGGAGAACACGTCCCATTGCCGGGCCCGAGGCTCTGGAGAGGGGGCTGGATCACGGGGGGGGGGGGCGGGCCGAGGCGGGACCCACGCCCCACGCCCGCCCCAGCACCCCCGCCACCGCCCCCCGCCCGGCCTGACAGCGTCGGCAGCTCGTCTCGGGCTCCCGTTGCGCCTCGGGCACGGATGCAAGCCGGAGCACACACACACACACACCACTGCCCCTCCGACACTCCAGGCTGCTCTGGCCTCTCCCTGGCTCGAGCGCACGCCGACAAACACTTTACAGTCAGGCCACCCCCCTCCCCATCCTGGTATCAAGTAGTAAAAAACTGGGTGCGCAGGTGAGCCTTCCAGCCCTGCGTCCCTGGGGAGCCGGGAGGGTGGGAGGGGGCCGCCTCCTCCACCCTCTCCATCCGGAGCTGAATTGGGGGCCGCCCTGCTGGGCCCGAACGTGAAGCGAGGGATGCTTCTGCCAGGGGGCTCCAGGTTCCGCCCGAGGTGAGGGTCGACGCCGGGGAGGACTGTCTCCTCGAAAGCCCCCCGGGGTCGCCACGGTCCCCACCTCCGAGCAGAACAGGCGCGGGCGAGGGGGGAAGGAGGGGGGGAGAGGTGAAGGGTGTTCCACCTCCACGCCGGGTGCACTCTCTGCTTCTCCGAAGAGGGGTGTGGGTAAGGAGGGGGTGTGTGGGGGGGAGATCGTGATTTCCCGCGCGCAACGTTTCCCCACGCAAGTGGAAGTGAGTTGGGGAGGGTGAGGTCCAGGGCGCGGAGGCCCGGCGGGGGAAGGGTTAAGGCCGCTCCTGCCCTGGAGCCGGCGCGGCGGGGTACCTCCTCGGGCGCGCTCGCTCGTCCCAGGGTGGCAAAAGTTCAAGCTTGTAAAGTCGGGATTGGTCCCGCGCTGAGGTGGTGGGGGGGGGGGAGGAAAGGCCTCGCTCCCCCCCCACCCCGGCACACACAACCCCGCCTCCCCCTCCCGGGCGTGGCGCCGATTGGCCGGGCCGCGGGGTCGGCCCCGCCCCCCTGCGGCGCGCGCGGAGGCTCCACCCCCACCCCGGCGCGTCGCCCCGCCCCCTTTCCGGGCAGGAGCCCGAGGGGCCCCACGCTGAATGAAAGAAATTCCGCTACTCTCATTGGCCCCGGGCTTGGGCGCCATTCCCTGCGGACGGCGGGGCGCCGTGCACCCGTCTAGCTCTGGGTGCTCACGCTCGGGATTGGCGGCTGGAGGGTGGGACCGAGCTGACCCTGGCCCAGGCCTGGTCTGAGGGAGGCTGGGGAGGGGAGCGAGGCGGCTCTGGACGCCCAGACTCAGAACGCTTGGCTGAACTGACCCTCACCTGAAGCCAGGTAGTGGCCGGCGGTGCTGCAGTCTCTGAGAGAGGCCATTGTCATCTCCCACTTAGCGATCAAAATGAAATCAATGTCCTGACCTCATGTTGTTGTTTTTTGTTTTCTTTTCCTTTGAAGAGGTGGGCGATGATGACTGCCTGGTGTGCTTCCTAGAATCCTGAAGATCCAGGAAATCGTGCTTTGTCAACGGCACTGATCCAAGTGAACAGACAGCACCCCTCCCCCCAGAAGCCTCCCTCATGACTGGTACCTGTGGCTCATGCCTGTAATTCTAGCTATTCCGAAGTCTGAGATCTGAGAATCAAGGTTTGAAGCCAGCCCAGACAGGAAAGTCCCTAAGACTCTTATTTCTAATTAACCACCAATAAAGCTGGAAATGGATTTGTGGCCCTAGTGGGCTAGAGTAGCAGCTTTGAGCCTGAAAGCTAAGGGACAGCCCTAGTTACCGGTAAACACACAATGTAACCTAAGGGACCTGTATTGACCCTGCAGATAAACCTGTGAGCCTACGATGACAGGAACACTCAGGCACAAACCTTTGGGCATGAGAACTTGGGCAAGCTTGTGGTGGGAGATGTTATTTGTGGAAAGAAAAGCAAAGAGGCAAGGTCTCCCCAAGGGCAGGGATGGCTGCCACAGAAATGCAGCCCATGCACTGAGGGAAATATGTGAGCTACAGCTACTTAGTCTGCATTTCCACTGGTAACCTCCCTACCCCTACACACACAGTTATAGTGGCATCCCTCTTTTTTTTTTTTGCCAGTCCTGGGGCTTGAACTCGGGGCTTGAGCACTGTCCTCGAGTTTCTCAAGGCTGGTGCTCTACCACTTGAACCACAGCACCACTTCCAGCTTTTTCCGTGTATGTGGTACCGAGGAATCGAACCCAGGCCTTCGAGTATGCTAGGCACGCACTCTACCACTAGGCCACACTCCTGACCTCCTGTTTACACTCTTACTTCAGACTCTACCTTGTGAAAGGAGCTTGGGAGCAAGCCAGAGATGGCTGCCTGAATTAAGTGACAAAGAGTCAGGCTTCCTTAGCTCATGTGTGTAATCCTAACTATTCAGTTGACTGAGATCTAAGGATCATGGTTCAGAGCCCTTTGGGGAAGGATAGTCTGTGAGACACGCAAAAAAAAAAAAGTCAGAAATGGAGCTGTGGCTCAGGTGGTAGAGTTCCAGCCTTGAGTAAAAAAAAGCTAAGAGACAGTGCCCAACCCCTGTATTCATTAAAGCCCCAGAACCAGCTCAAATTAAAATAAGTTAAAGCAGTCCCTTTTCTAGGAGGATGTAACTGTGTGCAAGGTCAAGAAAGGACAGGCAGTGACAGGGATCCTTGGCTTCCCAGGACGCATCCAGCCTAGCCTGGCCTTAGCCTGGCCACTAGATGGGGTGTGTGTCAGGCCCACCAGGGCAGTGCCACTGAGCCACAGCCTAACAGCCACTCTCCCAGACAACCATTCCAGAGAAGGAGCTCCTATTCTCTGAAGTGTAGGGAGAGTAAAAAGGAGGCAAGTGAGATCTCTCACTCATATCTGTTCCATTTCCATCCCTTCTGTATCCCCTTAAAGGGCATTGATCACAACTCACAATGTGTGTGTGTGTGTGTGTACACATGCACACATGTATGTGCATGCACATGTATGCATGTGTGCCAATACTGGGATTTGAACTCAGGAATTCCGGCACTTGCTTAGCTTTTAGGTTCAAGGCTGAAGCTCTACCACTTGAACCATACCTCCACTTCCAACTTTTTGCAGTGGCATGGGAAATAAGAGTCTCTTAATTTTGTCTGGCTGGGCTGGCTTCAAACCTCCACTCTCAGACTCAGCCTCCCGAGTAGCTAGAGTGAATGTGTAAGCCACTGGCACTCAGCCCGATTTCTGTTCTCTACACAGGAGCCCCACAAAGGTGATGATCCTAACTCCCTTCCAACAACTCCACAGAATTACAGAGACATGAAATCACAGAAGACCTCATTTCTAGTACCCACACAACACCTGCCATCTAAAGGGCACTCAGTGAGTATTTGCTGGGTAGCTGGGCTACCCTTGTGCCAAGCATTCATGGGCACTGTCTCTTGCCGTCTTTCCAAACACACAGTGCAGGTCTCATTTTCCCCACTAAAAGGAAAACAAAAACAGAGGTTAAGTAATGCCAGTAACTCTGCCAGTAGGTGGCAGAGTTGAGACTTAAGCCTAGAACTAGTTGAAGTGTGCATCTGAGTGTGTGTGTGTGTGTGTGTGTGTGTGTGTGTGTGTGTGTGTACTAGGGCTTGAATTCAGGCCCTGAATGTTTTTCTACTCCAGACTGGAGCTCTACCACTGAGCCACATCTCCATTCTAGAGATAAGAGTCTCATGGACTTACCAACCAGGGCTGGCTCCAAACCCCAATCCTCAGATCTAGCTTCCTGAGTAGCTAGGATTACAGGCATGGTCTGGTTCTAGAAAAGAATAACACATCCTTGGCCCTTGGGAAATTTCCACACTAGCTGGGAAGGTATGAGGCACAAAACATGAAAAAAAATCCTGTAAGAGACAGCTGCCTCTGGATCCAGGCAGGATCTCCAGGCTGCCTGTCCTTGTTAAATAAGCCAAAGATCCCTTGCAGGTGAACGGGTCTCCTGTTCACTCCTTCCTCCTTTGCTTCTAAATGCTTGCCAATTGACTGACTGCAAGAGAGAAAATGGCTCAGGTAAAGCCTATAGATAGAAGAGCAAGGCAAGAATGCCAAGCTTTTATCCTGCTTTCAGTTAATCCACAGGGAGTTTGTGCTTTTTAGAAAAGGCAGGATGAAAAAAAAAAAAAAGAAAAGGCAGGGTGTTCGGGGTTTTTGTTGTTGTTGTTTTGTTTTATTTGTTTTTGCCAGTCCTGGGGCTTGAACTCAGGGCCTGGGTCGTGTTCCTGACCTTCTTTTGCGGAAGGCTAGCACTCTTACCACTTGAGCCACAGGGCCACTTCTGGCTTTCTTTGCTAATGTGGTACTGAGGATTCCAACCCAGGGCTTCATGCATGCTAGGCAAGCACTTTACCATGAAGCCGCATTCCCAGCCCCAGAATGGACACTTTTAAGCACCCATTACACTAAGTATGAAGACACTAGCCATTCATCAGTGACTCACATCTCTAATCCTAGCTATTCAGGAGACTGAGAACTGAGAATTGTGGTTCACAGTCAGCCCGTGTAGATAAGGGTGCAAGAGACTCTTATCACCAATTAACCGGCAAAGAGCAGGGCTTAGAACTACGGCTCAAGGTGCCAGCCTTGATGGAACAAGAGAAAGGACGGCACTTAGGCTTGGAGTTCAAACCCCAGAAAGGTAAAAATAAAATGAAATGAAATGAAGTGTGGAGAACCCCTAGAGGCTCAAATGTATAGATCAATCATCATCAGGTCAACTGATTAAGTGGTCCCTCTTTGAAAGTTATTGATCACCACGGCCCCCAGTGGAAGAGTTGGGGGAGTGGACAATCCTCCTAAAATAGCTAAATACTGTGGGCCTCTCTCCTTTGAAAAAGGCACATACAATGAACTTAACTTGAAAAATTTAAAAAGAAAAATGCACAGAAGTGAAACTTTGTGTTCCTTTATATGCACTGAGTGCCTACCCTCTACTAACTGCTGGGAACCTAGGAACCTGCAACAAGCAAAGCCAAAAGAGAGCAAGCAGCTCCGGTATACACACACACACACACACACACACACACACACACACGCACACACACACACACACACAAAGATGTTTTGACAGGCTGGGAACCCAGAATCCCATTGCAGATCCCAAGGGAGTAGAAGACCCTATACTGTTGCCTTCCCCTCCTCCTCCTCTTCCTCCTCCTCCTCCTCTTCCTCCTCCTCCTCCTCTTCCTCCTCTCCTTCCTCACCCTGCCATCCATCCCAGGGTGGTGGTGGCTACAGGAATGCACTGATAACTCCACAAACAGACAGTCTGTTCCTAGAGGAGACAGGGCTGCCTCTGGGAGGCCAACTCTCCTGAGACACAGCCACAGTAAACACAGGGGCTGTCTTCTTTATCAGCTTTTCTCATAGCAGTGGAGACAGTCTGCCTGCCCTGCAAGGGGAGTTGGGGAGTTGCTGGTGTGATAAGTCCTGGGGGCCCCTGGTGGGCCTCTCTCCTGGGACTCTGGCCCAGCTTCCACACCATCAGAATTGGGACTGCTCTGGCTTGGAACACCCAGGGGTTGGGGGGTGGGATGGGGGGTAAGCTGGCTGCCTGTGCTCTGACCCGGTGCCCTACATAGACAAAAGACGACCAGAGTTGTGTCAAAGTGAGGAGGGGGATGTCACTGGGTGCTAAGTCCCAATAACTCCCAGAGATTATTAGTCTGTTAACAGGGTTTCTTACAGAATTATCCTTGTATATGGAGATTTGTTGTTTTTGTGTGTTTGTTTTTGCCAGTCCTAGGGCTTAAACTCAGGGCCTGGGAACAGTCCTTGTGCTTTCTCAAGGCTGGTACGCTTACCACTTGAGCCATAGCATCACTTCTGACTTTTTTCTGTTACTGAGGATTTGAACCCAGGGCTTCGTGCATGCTAGGCAAGCACTCTACCACTAGGCCACGCTCCTGACCTTGTTTTTTGTTTTTGTTTTTTTGTCCAGGCTTTCCAGTTCATCCATCAAGAAATGAATGAATGAAACAGAACACTTTCCATGGAATAAAGGTTTTTGAGCATTTCTGGCTGGACCAGGTGAGGCTCTGGCTGCTAGTAACCTCTACTCTTTACTCAAAAGGCTAAGATTAGAGGATCCTAGTTAGAAAACAATCCATGCAAGAAAGTCCATGAGACTCTTATCTTCAGTTATCCAGCAAAATGCAGGAGGAGGCTGAGACCTGGGGATTGAGGTTGAAATGCAGCCTTTGCAGGAAAATCCATGAGACTTATTTCTAATGCACTAGTAAGAAGCCAGAAATGGAGCTGTGGCTCACGTGGTGAGCCTTGGAGTGAAAAAGCCTTAGCACCTTTGCACCTTAGCCTCACATTAGTGTGAGTGACATTTTGGATATGAGACATGCATTACATGTTCCCCACAAATATCCTTAACTTGAGGATGGCTCACCATCCTCAAAGAGGAGACACTTGGCCAAAGTGGGCAGAGGAAGGAGCTGGAAGGGAAAACAGCATGATAGAATGAATTGACGCTTTGAAGGACTTCTAAAATGAGAGTTCCCATGGTCTGGAGGTGTGGTTTAAGTGGAAGAGAGCCAAGTGAACAAGCAAGTACAAGGCCCACATTCAAATTCCAATTTGAATATAGAAGACCCCGTCCGTTACCCCTACATTCTTTCTTGGGACTGATATAGCAGACACTAAGTCCTGCAGGATTCGAATCACTGGATGACACCCGTTACACCTTGGCACTGGTCTAAAACAATCGGCTACAATTGCACAGCGCATACCTAGATGCGCTGGTTGCAGCCAGATGCAGTAACCTGTGGACCTGCTGCTAGATGCTCGACGTCTAGAACAGTCACACACACACACACACACACACACACACACACACACACACACACACACACACACACACCTTGGGAAATACAGACCGGAGGCACTCATGGGGTTCCTCCTGGCAAGAGGAAAGAAAAAAAGAATGGGATACAAGGTTTTCAACAGAGGGATGACATATATAAACAGCAAGAGACAGTTAAGAAAATGTTAGCTGGATACCAGTGGCTCATGCCTGTAATCCTAGCTACTCAGGAAGCTGAGATCTGAGGATAACAGTTTAAAGTCAGCCCAGAAATAAAAGTCCATGAGACTCTTATCTCCAGTTAACCACCAGAAAACCAGAAGTGGTGCTGTGGCTCAAAGTGGTAAAGCGGTAGCTTTGAGCTGAAGAGCTCAGGGACAGCGCCCAGGGCCAAAGTTCAAGCCCCATGACTTACCCCACCCCCCCCCCCAAAAAAAAAAACTGATGGCGGGTAGACAGGAAGGCAGGACAAGTGGATGTGAAAGTCAGGTACATAGAAGGAGATGCCTAGGTTGATAGTACAAGCAGAAGAGATTTTTTTTTTTCCCAGCAGGGTTGTAATGGGTTGTACTTGTGTTTTATCTGGATGGCACCGTGGGAGGCAGGATATCCTAGAAGCTTTGGGACATAGGGTATCAGACTGGAGCAGAGAGAGTGCATGTACAACATGCTATTTCTTCAACTGAGTGGTGGGGACACATTTTTCTTCCCTTTTTATGTCTGAAATAGATTGGAACAGAAAAAAAAAGTGGAGAGTTTTGTTTTGTTATTTTTTGAGAGAGGATCTCACTCTAGCGCAGGCTGACCTTGAACTTTCTTCTTCCCTCAATTTCACAAGGACAATATGGACAGGCATGTGTCTTGTGTCTGGCTTTTTTTTTTTTTTTTTTTGGTCTGGTGTGGGGCTTGAACTCTGGGCCTGGGTGCTGTCCTTGAACTCTTTCACTCAAGGCTAGCACTCTACCACTTTGAGCCACAGTAGTTTTCTGGTGGTAACTGGAGATAAGAATTTCATGGAAGGTGGGGATGCAACATAGTGGTAGAGTGCTTGCCTAGCATGCACGAAGCCCTGGGTTCGATTCCTTAGTACCACATACACAGAAAAGGCTGGAAGTGGTGCTATGGCTCAAGTTGTAGAACACTAACCTTAAGAAAGCCCAAGGACAATGCTCAGGCCCTGAGTTCAAGCCTCAGAAAGAGGAGCAGGAGGAGGAGGAGGAGGAGGAGGAGGAGGAGGAGGAGGAGGAGGAGGAGGAGGAGGAGGAGGAGGAGGAGGAGGAGGAGAATTATCTCATGGACTTTTCTACCTGGGCTGGCTTTGAACCATGATCCTCAGATCTCAGCCTCCTGAGTATCTAAAATTACAGGTGTGAGCCATAGGAACCCTGCTGTGAAAATTTTTTTAAGAAAGGAAATATAGTCAATGAATACAACCTCCAAAAGAGTAAATATAACCATAATCTCTAATAATGAAGCCGATGATGATGATGATGATGATGATAATTCCCTGGATACTACTTAATAGGTGGGATTCCTAGGACTTTCCAGATGTACATTTATCCTCATACAGCCCTAGGATGTGAGTGTTTTACCCTTAGATTACAGGTGAGGAAAAAGAAGTCAGCAAAGCTGAGATCTTTCTCTGGTCCCCAGGCAGCTCTGGGTGGCAGCAGGAACCTTGCTCTTAATTGGAAGGCGGGGCTTGTCTGTCTGGAGGCTGGAGAGAGGATAGGACGGGACACTGTGGGCGTGGTCTTCGTGGGCGTGGCTGATGTGAAAGCCCAATGAGGAGATGGGCGCAGAATTCCGGGCATGGCCTTGTGGTGGGCTTGTTGGTGGTGGGCGTGGCCTGCAATCAGCTGCTTCTACAAAATATTACTGTACCTTGGAAATCTTTCTGCTCGTTCCCACTTGGTGACAGTTTTCCAGCACCCTTCAAAATAGTGCTATGGAAAGATCCTGAGACAGGTGACCATCAGAGAAGGGACCAAGGTGCCCTCCTGGCCCTGGGGCAGAGGTACTGCAGCAATCTAGACCCTTCAGAGTCTCCAACCAACCCCTTCAGGGCTCAGCCAGTCTCCTATTTAAATTAGAAAACAAGATAGATTGCTTCCATAAGAAAGATACTCAGGCCTCATCCCAGGCCCTTGGACTTCTACCTTGGGGTCCACCAGGTCCAAGCTCCCGCTTAACCAGCTGCCAGGGGGGATTCTGTTCCGTGATCTTTTGTGAACCTCACTCTTCTGGTAATTTCCCAAAGTACAGCTCCTGTTTTCCTTGTGCTTTTCTGCCATCAGGGGAATCAAGTCCAAATCCATCTCCTGACACCCAAGGCCTTTCACAATTTCAACTCACCAACTAGATCAGTTAGTCCCAGGGATTCAAGGCAACCACAAAGAATTCTGTATGTGTTTCCAGACTAATGCTGTTCCCTCTGCCTGAATGTTGGAATGTCCTTCCTTCAGATTCCTTTTTGACTTAAAAAAAAAAAATTCCATTTCCCTTCTGGGAAATCTTCCCAGAATCCTTCAGCGGTATTTGTCTCCACTAGGGCTAAACACTGATTATGTCTGACTAGGTTATGGGGCCAAATGGAGGGACATACTTCCCCAAGGTCATATGTGGGACCCCTCAGTTCCTCAGAATGTAACTGGATTTGGAGATAGAGATTTCAAAGGGGTTATTGAAGCAACGTAAGACCAGTACCCTCACCCTAATCCAAATGTGACTATTGTCCCTATAAGACTGGGAATTGGGGCAAATATCAAGGGTTCGTAAAGAAAAAGAGAGAAGAGTAAAAGAAAGACTGCAAAAATGGCAGCAAGAGCCTTGCCATCAGCCAGGCAGCAGCGGCTGGAATCCTAACCACTCAGGAGGCTGAGATCTGAAGATCCCGATTTGAAGCCAGCTTGTGCAGCTGAATCCTGAGATTCTTCTCGCTAATTAATTACTCAGCAAGAAGCCAGAAGCAGAGGTATAGCTAAAGTGGTAGAGCACCAGCCTTGAGCCAAAAAGCTAAATGAGGGCATGAAGACCTGAGTTCAAGACCTAATACACACAGTTACACAAACAGATACACACACACACACACACACACACACACACACACACTGAAAAGACAATCACTTCTGCCAAGATGGGGAAAAAAAATCATTCTGTGACCCCTTAAAGTTGGACTGTCAGCCTCTATGAGAATTTTCTCCATGGAGAAAATTAATTTCTACTTCTTCCCCCCCTCCCCCAATCCCCTTTGTCATGAAATTTACTTAAACTCTGGGCCTGTCCCTGAGCTTCTTTTGCTCAAGGCAAGAACTCTACCATTTGAGCCACAGCACTACTTCCAGCTTGTTTGAGTGATTTATTGGAGATAGTTTCCTTCACCCAGCTGTCTTAGAACCTTGATCCTCAGATCTCAGCTGCCTGAGTTAGGATTTCAGATGTGAGCCACTGGCACTGGCTTAAGCTCTACTTCTTTTTTTTTTTTTTTTTTTTTTTTTTTTTTTTTTTTTTTTTTTTGCCAGTCCTAGGCTTGAGCTCAGGGTCTGAGCACTGTCCTCAGACTTTCTCAAGGCTAGAACTCTACCACTTGAGCCACAGCACCACTTCCAGCTTTTTTCTATGTAGGTGGTACTGAGGCATTTAACCCGGGTCTTCATGCATGCTAGGCAAGCACTCTACCACTAGGCCAAACTCCCCACCCTAACCTCCACTTCTTAAACCCACTCAATCTAGCTGGGCACTCATGGCTCATGCCTGAAATCCTAGCTACACAGAAGGCTAAGATTTGAGGATCATGGTTCAAAGACAGACTGGGTAAAAAGTCTGTGTCACTCATCTCCAGTTAACCAGCAAAAACAGTAGAGTGGTGGCTCAAGTGGTAGAATACTGGCCTTGAATAAAAAAAGCTCAGGGACAAAAGCCAGGCCCCAGGACTGGCAAAAAAAAAAACAAACCTCAATCTATAAAATTTTGCTAGGACAATGCTAATAGACAAGTACTGTTTCTTCCTAAGTGCTGCTTGAATTTTACTTTTTATTTTATATATTTCATTTACTTAGTTATTTATTTGATGTGTTTGGGCCTGAACTCAGGCCCTCTAGCTTGTTAGACAAAAGCTATCATTTGAGCCACCCCACACACACTCATTTTGCCTTTATTTGTGTGTGTGTATGTGTGTGTGTGTGTGTGTGTGTGTGTAACCACTACTAGAGCTTGAACTAGGGCTTTCATTTACAGTCATTTCAAATTACTTTTTAATGTGTTTTTAACTTCTTTGACCCATAGTTTATTTAGTATGTTACTTCGTTTCCAAATATTTGGAGTTTTCCCGGAAATCTTTCTGTGGTTGATTTCTAATTACTTCCATTGTGATCACAGAACATACTTGAGATGACTTGAATCATTTTAAATTCATTGAAAGTTAATGTCTCAGACTGTAGGCTATCTTGATAAATTCCCTCTATGTACTTACAAAGAATGGAGATCCTGCAATTACTAGATATATGATCAGAGCAGAGTACAAAGTTGGCATATGACTGTAATCCTAGCAACTCAGGAGTCTGAGATCTACAGCATCTCTCAATCTGGGCAGAAAGATCCAAGAGATTCCCTCTCTAATTTAACAGCAAAAAAAGCCAGTCTTGCTGGGTGCAGTGGCTCATGCCTATAATCCTAGCTACTCAGGATCCTGACAACTGAGGATTGGGATGCTGTTCAAGGCCAGCCTGGCAGGAAGATAAGTGACCAAATGGAGAGGAAACGAAGTGAAAAGTGCAGCAGTGCTAGTCTAGACTAGTCGCTACGATGAAAATGAATTTCACAGCTTGTAGATGGGGACAGATGGGAAAAATTGGGTGTGAGGGAAGGAGTAGCATTGTCCCAAAAGAAATGTACTTTTTACCTGACTTATGTAACTGTCACCCCTCTGTCCATAATTTTTATAATAACAATGTAATAAAAAAATTTTAAAAAGAATACATGAGAATTTTAGATCCAATTAACCACCTAAAGATTGGAAGTAGAAGCCGGGCATGGTGGCTCACGCCTGTCATCCTAGCTACTCAGGAGGCTGAGGTCCGAGGATCAAGGGGCAAAGCCAGCCGGGGTACAAAAGGACCTGAGACTCTTATCTCCAATTAACCTCTAGAAAATGGACAGTGGGACTTGGCTTAAGGGTAGGGTAGTAGTCTTGAGCTGAGGAGATCAGGGATAGAGCCCAGGCTGAGTTCAAGCCCCATGACCCGCAAAAAAAAAAAAGCACAAGAGATTGGAAGTAGAAAGTAGAGCTGTGGCTCAAGGGGTAGAGCACTATCCTTGAGAAAACCAAAAGCTTAGAGACAGTGCTTTTGACTTCAAACCAGGATTGGCACTAAAAAAAAAGGCAGGGGGGTGGGGAGGCCTGGAGCTTGGCTTAGCATGCTTGCCTAGCATGCACAAAGACCCAGGCTCGATTCCTCGGTAGCACATACATAGAAAAAACCAAAAGTGGTGCTGAGGCTCAAGTGGTAGAGCTGTAGTCTTGAAAAAGTCCAAGGACAGTGCTCAGGCCCTGAGCTCAAGCCCAGGACTGGCAAAATAAAATAATAATAATAATAATAATAATAATAATAATAATAATAATAAAAAGAGTCTCAGAGAAAAAAAAAAGGTAGGGGGGATTAGCTGGGTGTGGTAGCTCACACTTGTAATCCTAGCTACTCAAGAAGCTGAAATCTGAGCATCGAGGGTTCAAAGCCAGCATGGGTACTAAGTTCATAAGACTCTTATCTTCAATTAACCACCAGAAAACCAGAACCGACGCTGTGATTCCAGGAGCAGGGCAGTAGCCTTGAGCTGAAGAGCTCAGGGACAGAACTCAGGCTAAGAGTTCAAGCCCCACGACCAACAAAAAAAAAAAAAAAAAAAAAAAGAGGAGGGTGGGGTTGGGAATGTGGTTTAGTGGTAGAGTACTTGCCTTGCATGCATGAAGCCCTGGGTTGAATTCCTCAATTCCAGCAGAAAAAGCTGGAAATGTCACTGTGGCTCAAGTGGTAGAATCCTATCCTTGAGCAAAAGAAGCTCAGGGACAGTTCCCAGGCCCTGAGTTCAAGCCTCAGGACTAGGGAAAAAAAAAAAAAGACTGTGCACTGGTAGTAATGTAATTCTACTATTTATGAGGCTGACATCTAAAAATCATGGTTCAAATCCAACTCTCACAGGAAAGCCAGTGAGACTCTTATCTCCAATAAACTACTCAAAAAAAAAATCAGAAGTGGTGCTGTGGTTCAAGTGATAGAGCACGAGCCTTGAGCAAAAGAAGCTCCTCAGTTCAAGCCCAAGAACAGGCACCAAATACAAGGAGAAGGAGAGAAGAATGCTGTCCATCTACTGAAAGAGAAATAATGGAGCATGCATTATTAAAAGACTAATAGACTTTCTGTATAATTGTAGATTTGTGTCTTGCTTCTTGCTGCTCTATTACATTTGCTAGGGGGTTACTGAATATAAACATTTAAGATTATTGTATCACTTTGATTAACTGACTATTTTTTATGGAATGAGTATCTTTATTACTGACAATACCTTTTGCTCCGATACTAACATATATTTCTTCTAGCTTTCTTTTGATTTGTATGGTAGCATACTGTAATATCTTCTATGCTTTTACTTTTACTTTTTGCTCTCTCTCTTCTTGAGGGTCTTAAACTTAGGGCCTGGTCACTGTTCCAGAGTCTCTTTGGTTCAAGGCTAATGTTCTACCACTTGAGCCACAGCACCATTTCCGGCATTTTCTGAGTATAATAAAGGTGTGCACTAGTAAGGGAAGTGAGATATAGTGAGAGAGGATTACAGTTGGTTGGAGATAAGAGTCTCACAGATTTTTCTGCCTGAGCTGGCTTTGAGTTGAAATCTTCAGCTCTCTGCCTCTTGAGTAGCTTGGATTACAGCCATAAGCCACCAGAGTCTGGCTATAGTTGTGGGATTTCATTTCAGGGTTCCTGCTTGCTAGGCCGATACTTTAGCACTTAGGGCACGCATTCAGTCCTTTCTGGTTTTAGATTATTTTTCAGGTGGAGTCTTGAGCTTTTTGCTGGACCTGGCCTCAAACTACAATCCTCCTACCACTGACTCCTTATAATTGAGATCACGAGCATGCCCGGACCGTTCCATGTGTCCATGTATCCATGTAACAGGTTCAAAGAGGTTTTCTCTGGCTCCTTGAACATATGGAATCCAATTATGACAGCTGTTTTAAGGCCTTCTCTCTGTAATGCCTTAATGGCCCTCTTGTGTTTGGAATTTTCCTTCTTCTTGGAACGCCTGGTTATTCTGATTAGGTGCTAGGCATTGTGGATTTTCACTTGTTGAGTTTTTTTTACATGTCTAAAATTGTTCTTGAGGTGAATTCTAGAAGGAGACTACCTCACTTGTGAAGAGTTCAATCATTTTTAGGTCAATTTTAAGCTTTATTAAGCAAGATGAGAATACCATTTCATCTAGGTTTGTCCCCCTGAGACAATAAAAGTCCACAAACCCCAATGGCTTTCATTCTGCTCATTGAATAGATCCTCTTCCAAGTCCTAGCTGTGTTCCAACATTGTTCAACAATAGGAATTCTTTCCTGACTTCAGGTCCTTGTGGATTTTTTGTTTGTTGTTTTGTTTTGCTGGTCCTGGGGTCTGGGGCTTGAACTCAGGACCTAGGAGCTGTCCCTGAGCTCCTTTTTCTCAAGGCTAACACACTACCACTTGAGCCACAGTGCCACTTCCGGTTTTCTGGAAGCCCCAGGAATGGCACAAAAAATAGATAAACAAACAAATATCATTTTTTAAAATGGACTAGTGATATAAGTCAAATCCTATGAATGGAAGAAGCACTAACCTCAGAATATATACTGTAAAATACACTTTCATCCCCCTCCCCCCCCATTTCCTGGAGCCACATTCATTCTTAAAACTGGAGTACGTACACAGTGACGCACAGCAGTGAGTGTTTGCCTGGGGGGGGCGGGTGGACCGGGCAGGGGAGAATTTGCAGAGATAGGGAAAGAATTAGAAAAAAAAAAAAAAGGCTTGAGGAAACTTTTGGCAGTGAAGGGCCTGTCTATTTTCTTGATTATGGCAATGGTTTCCTGAGCATAAACATATGTCGAAATCGATCACATTGCACTCTTGAAGCACATGTAGTTCTTATACGTCAGCCATGCCTCAATAGAAAGAAGTGAAACTCAGAGAGAAATCTGACTTGGCCTCTGCTTCCAGAACCTACCTGAAGAAGAAGAAGGGAGGAATTATAAGTACCTTAACCTTGGCTCACCTGGCACCGGCTTTGGCAGAACCAGGGTGGGAATGGATCCGAAAGCAAGAGACTGGTTCCAGAAGGGAGGCTGGCTGGGTCTTATCTCCTAGGCTGTCTCCAGCATTCTTTCATTCTAAGAACTTTCCAGCCGGAAAGGACTTCCTGAGATTGAGCAGGGCAGCCTGAACAGGTCCAAATAATAGCTGAGCTTGGTTCTCATACTTAACCCTCCCAGTAACCCAATTTGAGCTAGCTATTGTTTGTTTGTTTGTTTGTTTTTGTCCGTCTTGGGTCTTGAACTTAGAGCCTGGGTATTATCCCTGAGCTCTTTTGCTCAAGGCTAGCACTCTACCATATTGAAACACAGTTTTCTGGTAAATTGGAGATAAAAGCCTCAAGGGGCCTGGCGTTTGGCCTAGTGGTAGAATGCTTGCCTAGCATGCATGAAGACTCAAGTTCAAGCCCAGGCAAAAAAAAACAAAAACAAAAACAAAAAAAACAAAACAAAAAAAAAACCTCAAGGACTTTCCTACCCAGGCTGGCTTTGAACCTGGATCCTCAGATCTCTCAGCCTCCTGAGAGCCACCAGCACCTGGTGTGAGCTAGTTATTAAGGCCCTCACTGTACTAATAAAGATACAGGCTTAGGGGCCGGAGGTTTGGCCTAGTGGTAGAGTGCCTGCCTAGCATACACAAAGACCCGGGTTCAATTCCTCGGCACCACATACATAGGAAAAAGCTGGAAGTGGTGCTGAGGCTCAAGTGGTAGAGCTCTAGCCTTGAGAAAGTCCAAGGACAGAGTTCATGCCCTGAGCTCAAGCCCAGGACTGGCCAAAAAAAAAAAAAAAGATACAGGCTTAGAAAAGGGACAGGAGCCCACTAGAAAATAGGAAGTGGGGCCATGGCTCAAGGAGTAGGGTGGTAGGTAGCCTTGAGCTGAAGAGCTCGGGGACAGCACCCAGCCCCTCGCTACTCAGGAGGCTGAAATCTGAGTATTGCAGTTCAAAGCCAGGAAAGTCTGTGAAACTCTTATCTCCAATAAACTTCAACAAAGCAAAAAGTAGAGCTATGGCTCAAGTGGTAGAATGCTAACCCTGATTCAAGGTCACGGGGACAGGAGTGGGACTCTGTCACCTCACACACACACAGTGCAAGTGTTGGAAGCCTTTTACCTGCAGGGAGTCTTATTTTGGAGACCCTAATCCATGCCAGATCAGATCTCTCACACCCATTGGTTGTCTAAGAAATGGGATTTTTACTGTGATTGATTCTTAATTTAATTTGCAGTTTTCTTGTTTGGCACCTTAGACCTGTTCTCTTTCTTTGGAACGCTTTGGACTCAGGGTCTAGCACTTGCCAGGTAGATACACTACCACTTGAGTATATCCTTAGTGCTTTTTTTTTTTTTTGCTTTAGTTATTTTTTTTTCCAGGTAGAATATCAAATATTTGCTTAGAATAAATCTCAGAATTTTCATTCTACCTATACTTTCCTATAGCTATAATGATAGACATGCTCCATCACATATTGGCTTATTTGTTGAACCAGGGTGGTTCGTGTGTGTGTGTGTGTGTGTGTGTGTGTGTGTGTGTGTGCGTGTGCGTGCACACGCGCCAGTCCTAGGGCTTGAACTCAGATCTTGGGAGCTGTCCCTGAGCTGTTTTGCTCCATGCTATCACTCTACTACTTGGGCTAGAGCTCTATTTTTTCAACATCATTAGGATTGCAGGCATAATCTACCATGTCTAACAGTTTTTAAGTTGTTAAGTGCTAGTGGCAAGATGTTCCTATTTTCTGTGGGCCTTTTTTTTTTTTTGGTGGATCATGGGGCTTGAACTCTGGGCCTAGGCGCTGTCCCTAAGCTCTTCACCTCAAGGCTACTGCTCTACCCCTTGAGCCACAGCTCCACTTTCCATTTTCTAATGATTAGTTGGAGATAAGAGTCTCACATTCTGGGGCCAGGAGTTTGGCCTAGTGGTAGCGTGCTTGCCTAGCATGCACGAAGACCTGGGTTCAATTCCTCGGTACCACATACGTAGCAAAAAGCCAGAAGTGGTGCTGTGGCTCAAGTGGTAGAGCTCTAGCCTTGAGAAAATCCAAGGACAGTGCTCAGGCCCTGAGCCCAAGCCCAGGACTGGGAAAGAAAAAAAAAAAAAGTCTTTAGTGCCCAGGCTGGCTTTGAACTTCGATCCTCAGATCTCCGCTTCCTAAGTAAATTTTCCTAATTAACTACCCTGGCTTTTATGGGCAAGCCTATTTGGACCCTCTAAGGCCCTAGTTTAAACACGAGTGTCCCTGGTTGAAAGGACGGGGCAATGCCCCCTTCGAGAATGCATGGTTTAATCCATAGCTTTAGAGTCTATGGCCTGAGGCATAACTTGGCTTCCATGTGACTTGGAGTATGTCTTCTCATCTCTCTGTGCCTCAGTTTCTCACTCCCCCACCCTCCACCATACTTACAAATTAAGCCCAGGACCTCCAACATGATATTTTGCTTTTTGAGGTAACTTGTCCTTGAACTTGTGATCACCCTGCTCCCTTTCCTCAGCAGCCGGGGTTACAGGAGTGCAAAATCATGCCCAGTCTATCATCATCTCATCTCAGCATCATCATAGCTACCTGACAGCCTCAAGGATTACAGTGCCTTGGAAGGCCCTTTGCTATAACAGGGAGACACATGGTGATTTGGGAACCAAGTCCCAGGACTTGTAGTCTGGTGGGCGCCTCCCTGGGCTCCGGCTGTTTTCCCTCAGAGTCATCTTACCTTATCAAGTCACAAGTCCCTGAGTCACCCCCAGCCCCCAGGCCAGCTGGGTTTCCTGTGACCCTCCTCCACCCACCCCATATTGTTCCTGGGGCCTGGCTGCATTCAGGCACGTTCTTTTTTGTCTCTCTGGGCCTGGCGACTGGGAGCCGCTGAAACAGGAACTGGTGATTTTCAGGAAGTCCACTGGAGTGGGACGTGTCAAACTGAAGGCCTGCTGGCCCAGCGTGGATTCCAGCTTCCAGCCACTACCTCCCCCCCACACACACTAAACTCAGCCCAGCCAGAGGGACAGAAACAAGGCAGAGCCACAGGCAGCTCTACTTCTATGCCTTGTCATTACAGCCAGCGTTCATCCATGACCATGGCTGGGGAGAGCGGGGGTTGCTGGTAGGCCATCAAATGTTCTCGATGCTTTTGGGGGAGCAGCCAGAGCCCTGAAGGCACTGGTGCCTGGACATTGATGCAGGCATGTAGGTGCTTCTGTGTTTCTACCATCAGCAGATCCAGCCCTGTACCCTCTCCAGGGAAACCTATGCCACTCAGATTTAAGGGCTTTTTCCCACGTCCCACTGTGGCTTCACTCCTGGCAGAGGGTCCAGGCTGTTTCTCCATGTCCAGCTCCACAGAAAGCCTCCAGCCTGGGGCCAGGAGTGTGGCCTAGTGGTAGAGTGCTTGCCTAGCAGGCACGAAGACCTGGGTTCAATTCCTTGGTACCACATACGTAGAAAAAGGCAGAAGTGGTGCTGTGGCTCAAGTGATAGAGGGACAGCCTTAGAAAACTCAAGGACAGTGTCTAGGCTCTGAGTTCAAGCCCCAGGACAGAAAGAGGGGGGTGGGGAGGAAGGAAGGAAAGAAGAGATAGATAAAGAAAGGCTCTTTCCCTGCCACATGAACAAAGGGCATGAACAGAGTTCAAGCCCCATCTGCCCTCTCCAACCAGGGCCTTGTTATGCCTCAGTTTCCTGCCAATGGAGATACCACAAAGCTTCAGTTGCTTTCAGATAGGCATCTTCTCTTCCCTTTCATCAGAGGCCAGCACCCCTCTCAGGCCAGACAAAGGACAGAGTTGGCTTGCTGGTGGGAAAGAGAAAAGGAAAGACACAGAGAGGAAAAAGTGCCCAGAGAAAAGAATGATGCTTGTCTGCCCCCTCTTCACTGCTCAGCCTCAACTTACCCTGGTATAGACATGCCCTACTTCCTGAGGACTTATTTATTAATTAATTTATATATCTGTCAGTCATAGGCTTGGACTTCAGGTCTAGGTGCTGTCCCTGAGCTCTTTTGCTCAAGGCTAGTGCTCTATCATTTTGAGTCACCGCTCCACTTCCCGTTTTCTGGTGGTTCCTTGGACATAAGAGTCTCACAGAATTTCCTGCCTGCGCTGACTTCGAACTGTGATCTTCAGATCTCAACCTCCTGAGTAGCTAGGATTACAGATGTGAGCTACCAGCACCCTGCTTCCTGAAGACTTTAATCGTGCCATCTGTACAAGTTACATGTGAGAAGGTCACAGCCATAGTGACAGAAACAACCCCATAGACAGCGGGCTTTGGGAGTGTCACACCTGACTTGGTGTGTTCTCATAACTCCCTGTCACAGGGAAAGCAGAAATTCCCATATTGTGGAGGGGAGAGAGGGGACAGCGGGGCTCGTTGGCATGCTACGGCTTTAATGGATGACACTGGGCCCAGAGGAAAGCTGCAGGTGATCATAATGACACATGGAGCCACAAGTGGAGGAGAAAAGGGAACGAGTGAGCCCAGGTGGCTTTAGAATTAGTGACTACTGGCCCCCTTCTAGAGCTGATATACCTGCTGGTCCTGTGCACAGGAGGGTATGGGCGCCTTCTGACTCAGGATCTGTACCACACTGCTGTAGTCATAAAGAATAAACAGCAAGGCTGGGCACTAGCAACTCATGCCAATAATGCCAGCTACTCAGGAGGCTGAGATCTGAGGATCACAGTTCAAAGCCAGCCTGGGCAAGAAAGCCCATGAAACTCATATCTCCCATTAGCCACCAAAAAGCTGGAAGTGGTGCTGTGGCTCCAGTGGTAGAGATCCACCTGTGAATTCAAAAGAGCCAGCTGAGATCATGAAGCAGGCCCTGAGTTCAAGCTTCAGTACCAGTGCAAACAAACAACAACAACAAAAACACGGCTGAAGCCTGGCTCTGGTGGCTCATGCCTGCGATCCTAGCTACTCAGGAGGTTGAGAGCTGGGGATTGTGGTTCAAAGCCAGCCTGGGCAGGAAAGTCTGGGAGATCCTTACCTTGAATCAACCACCAGAAAACCAGAAGTGGTGCTGTAGCTCAACATGGTAGAGTGCTGGTGTTAAGCTGAAGAGCTCAGGGACAGTGTTCAAGGCCCAGAGTTCAAGCCCCATGACATACGAAATAAATAAATAAATAAAAATAGGGATGAGAACTAATCTTCCAAAGTCCTAAAAAAATACTACCATAGTCATGTTGGCAGAGTTTCCTACAGTATGTCTGCTACTCAATAAACCTTCCTTTACTCTTCAGCCCCTTACAGCACAGCGTACTGTGTGACGTAGGGTGAATCCCTTCCCTTTCTGGTCTCTAGCCTCCCCCTTCTAAGATCTACTGAGAGCTAATAAGCAGAGTAAAACTTTCCTGGTAACCAAGGTGATGGTCTGGAACTTTCTCT
The DNA here is from genome assembly GCF_031878675.1 of Megascapheus bottae. Classification (NCBI taxonomy): domain Eukaryota; kingdom Metazoa; phylum Chordata; class Mammalia; order Rodentia; family Geomyidae; genus Megascapheus; species Megascapheus bottae. The sequence continues at coordinate 8,036,016 of NC_143533.1, forward strand.
CCAAATCCCAGGCCTTCCATGTTTGAGGAGAAGAAAGCTCAGAGGCCCCTCAAAGAAAAGAGTTGAAGGAGAACTAGCCTTCTCAGGCTTGGGCTGGGTGAGGCTGGTATTTCAAATATTCTTCTGAACAGAGAAGTCACACTGGGAGGTCCCAGGGGAGGCTGGGGGGGGGGTATGCTATTGTCTAGGAAACCATATGTTTTCACTTTTCTTCAGGGGAACCTGAAGAGAAAAGGCCAGGGGTGGGGGTACACAGAAGTGGAAAGGGTGAGTATGGGGTGCTTTGTCCTTGGGGGTGGGCGTGGGGGGTGAGCAGAGGGGGACGTTGGTGGAGAAGAGGCATCTGGGAGATGTTGGTAGAGTTTGATATGTTCCCCAAATGTCCAGACCTAGATCACAGACTGGCTAAGATGCCGGACAGGAATTGTGAATTCCAGGCCCCTGCCTTAGACCACTAAGTGGCGCACAAGAGGGAAGAAGGAGCCAGTGGCTCACTCCTGTAATCCTAGCTGCTCGGGAGGCTGAGATCCGAGGATCCCAGTTCAAACCTATCTGGAGCAGGAAGCATCCCTGAGACTCTTATCTCCACTTAACTATCAAAAAAGCCAGAAATGGAGCTGTGGCAGAAGTGGTAGAACACTAGCCTTGAGCAAAAAAGAAGCTCAGGGACAGTGCCCAGGTCTTGAGTTCAAGCCCTAGGTCTGGCAAAAGCAAACAAACAAACCTGAAGGAGCAAAGAGTGATTCTGGGTGTAGAGGCCACTGGGCAGAAGGAGGCCAGGGGCTCCTGAGAAGGAGGCTGGGAACAGAGGCCCTGGTGAGCAGGACTCAGCAGTCACCCCAACTTGAAGGAGCCTGGGGTTCTTGTTGATGGGGAGAAGGGGATCCTGACCCTACCTGGGCCATCACAGGCCGTGGAGAAGAAAGCAGATCTCTCTCGAATCCTGGTGTTTTATCTGGAATGTGGGAGGCGGGGGGATGGATCTTGGCCAGTGGGGTCCCTTGAACCCCAAAGTATTTTTCCTGTGGGAGTAGGGTGATTTCCCCCTAAACCTCCTACCTGGGCCAGCTGCCAGTAAAGAGTCACTGGGTAGCTCAGGCCATGCCCACTGGACATGGATGGCACTCAGAGGGTCACAAGCTGATAGAAAGGCCCCTGCCCACCTTGGGAGGCCACGAAGGTTACCCTAAGCCATACCTGGACCCTCTCCTTCATCTGGGACTCCAGTGTGGGGAGGAGGTGGCGTGGGCTACCAGCATATACTGACCACAGGACCAGGGGAGAGAAGGCCAGTCCATGAAACGCAGACCCCTGCTCCTCTGTGTCACCATCCAACTAGTTTTGCTGGGAAGAAAGGTGGTGGTGGGGTTTGAACTCAAGGCCTGGACACTGTTCCTGAGCTCTTTTTGCACAAGGCTAGAGGTCCACTACTTTGAGCCACAGTACCATTTCTGGTTTTCTGGTGGTTCATTGGAAATAAGAGTCTCACGGACTTTCCTGCCCGGGCTGGCTTTGAACTGTGATCTTCAAATCTCAACCTCCTGAGTAGCTAGGATTATAGACATGAGCCACCAGTGTCTGGCACCCACCCAACTTTTCATGTGGCCCAGAGACTGACTGTACTTGTTCCATACTTCCCAGTCTGTGTGTGTGTGTGTGTGTGTGTGTGTGTGTGTGTGTGTGTGTTGTTACTGGAACTTGAACTCAGGGCCTTGCATTTTACTTGACTTTTTCCTTTGAAGGCAGGTGCTCTACTACTTGAACCATACTCCACTTCAGCTCTTTAGAAGATCAAGCAGGAAAGTCCAGAACACTCTTACCTCCAATCAACGACCAAAACGTCAGAAGTGGAGCTGTGATTCAAATGGTAGAATGCCAGTTTCAAGCAAAACAGTTAAGAGAATCAGGCTGAGCGTTATCCTTGGACTTTCTCAAAGCTAGAGCTCTACCACTTGAGCCTCAGCACCACTTCTGGCTTTTTTCTGTGTATGTGGTACCGAGGAATTGAACCTGGGTCTTCGTGCATGCTAGGCAAGCACTTTAACCACTAGGCCAAGCTCCTGGCCCTAGATTTTTTTTAATGGTATGCTGGTACAAGTCGATAATCCCAGGCTGAAGCAGGAGGCCAGCCTGGACTATACAATGAGAGGCTCTGTTCCAAAAATGAAAAATATAAGCCAGGTGCTAATGGCTCACGCCTATAATCCTAACAACTCAAAAGGCTGAAATTTGAAGACTGTAGTTTGAAGCCAGCCTGGGCATCCTTTTAGCTTTACTAAAGTACCCAGAGAAAGCCAGAAGTAGAGTTTTGGTTCAAGTGGTAGAGTGCTAGTCTTGAGCAAAATAAGCTCAGGGACAGAGTCTAGGCCCTTAGCTTAAATAAACCACAGAACCGACACAAAATGAAATTCAAATGAAAGAATGTGATATATTTATAAATCCACCTCTGCCAACAAAGGAGCAATATTTCCCAACAGTTTAGGCTACAATCAGCCTTGAAAGAAGTTCAGGCCTGGGTTGTACTCAGCTGTGTGACTTCCAACAGATTATCTAGTGTCTTCATCTGTAAAATGGCCATTATTGGCCAGGAGTTTGGCCTAGTGGTAGAGTGTTTGCCTAGCATGCACAAAGACCCAGGTTCGATTCCTCAGTACCACATGCATAGAAAAAAGCTGGAAGTGGTGTTGTGGTTCGAGTGACAGACCACTAGCCTTGAGAAAAGGACAGTGTTGAGACTCTGAGTTCAAGCCCCAGGACTGGCAAAAAAGAAAAGAAAAGAAAAAAAAAAAAAAAGGCCGCTATTCTAGAAATGAAATGAAACCCTTAACTCCATGTCCCACAGACGACAAGCACTAGACAATACGCAGACATGGTAATAATGTTCACTTGCTGAGTGGCCTGGAGGATCTTCTATCCCACATTGCTTTACAAGATAAATGGAAGGAAAAATAATTTGTGGAACTGGGCCTGAGTGATGTTGAAGCTCCCGTGACTGATATATTGATCCAGGCTTCTGGGGTTGGGCCTTTTCCTTTTATGCCTCAGTTTCCCTGGCTATATCCCAGGCCCAGTGCTGGAGCCTTTGCTGCCAGGAGTCATGTCTGTTGGCTAGCTAGGAACAGTGAGCTGTAGCACTGGCTAGACCATCCCTGTGCCCTGGGCTGCGAGGTCATGTGGCCACAAAGTGGCCCAGGAATCCCGAATCTTCTGGCCTTCCTCACCCTCCCACCCCCAACCCCGTGAACTTCCCCCACCTAAGGAAGCAAGATACCCAGCACTGGGCCAGACAAGCCGAATAAACAGGCACAGATGCTTCACCCAGCCTTCCCGATAAGCTGAATCAGCCACTACCACAGGCCAATCAGACTTGGATGCAACACTGGGTCAGCAGGGAGGCTGTCAGGCCCCTGATCTAGTCAGTGATACAGTTATCTAGGCAGTGATCTACCCATCCATCCATCCATTCATCCATCCATCCATCCATCCATCCATGCATCCCTGCATCCATCCATCTCACAGACCCTGTTGAACAAAGCAGCTCCTGAAGGACTGGCCCTCACCCTGTTTTCCCAGGTGCATACAAACCTCAGGGAAGTGACCAAAGATATGCCCAGACTGCCTGACAACAGGCCAGGCAATCTACCTAAGCCTGGCTGTAAACATCTCATTGTGGGTCCAACCAAAAAGCCCCCCCCCACTTCCCTAGACCTAATGGCTTCCTCATTAATCTGCCTCCTTGCTCAGACCTCATAAAACCCCAACTCCTGTCCCCCCACTTTGCACAGTCTCTAAGGCTAAGCCTCCTGCTGCTCTATCTCAATAAACAGTCCTGTTTCCTTTCACTTCCTCCTCCATTTTTCTCATTTTCTTAACAGATCCCACCTTGTTCTTTTTCTTTTCTTTTCTTCTTTCCCCCCAGTTCTGGGGCTTTGACTCAGGACCTGGGCATTATCATTGAGCTCTTGAGCCACAGTTCCTGGCTTTTTCTGTATATGTGGTACTGAAGATTCGAACCTAGGGCTTCGTACGTTCTAGGCAAGCACTCTACCACTAGGCTACACTCCCGGCCTGGCAATGTTCTTGCAGCAGGCTTGGAAGGAGGGAGCAGGTATCTGTCCAGAGGATCCAGCATGAGCAAAGGCGGGGAGAACTGACATGCTCATTGGTTATTGCATCCATGAACAAGAAGCACTGGAAAAAACTCAAAAAGGCTGACTTGCCCAGGACTTTTGTGTCCCAGGAAAGGCTGAGGACTGAAGAGATCTCGTCCTGCAAGAGGAAGAGGAAGCTTTGTCACGGGTGATGTCAGTGTCAGGCCTATTGTATTGTGTCCAAATACTCCCGCTTCCAGGGCGTCCCTGAGACCCGGCTCCCAGGCAAAGCCCATCTCTCCCCAAGGCGCCAGCAAGGAGTCATTTGTGTGTTTGTTTTTAAGGTCCACCTTTATTTGGTTAGTTATCTTTTCTAATATTACAAACATCCAGGAACCAAGAGCCCCTTTTCTACTCCATATCACAGAAGGCAGGAAAAAAAAACATGTTTGAGCTTCAGCAAGAGAGATTTAGGGTAGATAGGAAGAAGAATGATCTAAGAGTAGGTCCTCTAGACTCAGCTCTCACAGCCGAGGGAGAGCTGAAAGGGTTGAGCACATGATGTCCTCTCTCCTTACCACCATTTTTCTCTTTTCTCTTCTTTCCCTTTCTTTCTTTCTTTTTTTTTTTCTTTTTGTGGTGCCAGTCCTGGGATTTGAACTCAAGGTCTGGGCACTGCTTTGAGGGGTTTTTGTTTGTTTGTTTTTGTTTTTCTCAAGGCTAGTGCTCTACCATTTGAGCCACAGCTCCATTTCTGGCTCTGTGGTAGTTACTTGGAAATAAGAGTCTCACAGACTGTCCTGCTCAGGATGGCTTTGAACTGCGATCCTCAGATGTCAGCCCCCTGAGTGGGTGCCATCAGAGTCCAGCTAGGTCCACAGTGTTCTGATGGGCTCTCAAAAGGAGTTTAAGACTGTCTACCCTATCTACCCCGCCCCAACCTAGCCTGCCTGTCAGATGGTCCTGGATCTCCCGAGCCCGCCCTCCAATCCAGGTGTGGTGGGAAGGACTGCCAAAGCTTTGGGGGGGGAGGGGGGATTCTATTTGCTTCCCCAACCTTCCTTCAAGGAATGTGAATGACTTGTATCTGGAAAGGACGTGGCAGGGCAGAGGGAGAAGCGAAGACTTAGGAGCAGCTCTCTATCTCAGCTACTCTCAAGTGCAGTGCCCCCCCCCCAGGTTGTCCCAGCTGGGGTTCCAGGGGCCATTTACAGCCTTCAGGCCCACATCGGTAACTTTGCTCAGGTTCTCTTCTTTCTACCCTTTGTCACTGAGAACTCACTGGCACTACCTCTCACCTACCCACCCCATCTCCTGGCTGCATGTCCAGCTCTGCATTGACAGCTGGGGCTGGGGACTGAGCAACCCACTTTCTGTCTTGCTTGTGTGACTATGGGCTGGTATCAGCAAAGGAGCAATCGAGGCAGGTACCAGTGGCTCATCTCAGGAGACTGAGATCTGAGGAGTGCAGTTCAAAACCAGCTCTGACAGGAAAGTCTGTGAGACTCTTACATCCAATGGACCAGCAAAAAATCTGGGAATTGGATTGGATTCAAGTAGTAAAGCACCATCCAGGAGTGATAAAGTTAAGTGAGAATGAGAGGCCCTGAGTTCAAGTCTCAGGACCCGCAAAGACATAAACAAAGAAGGAAAAGAAGGGAGGAGGAGAAGGAGGAGGAGGAGGAGAGCTGTGAGGCTCCAGATGGTGGTATGTGCCCAGGCTTGAGGGGTCCTGGGTTTTGGGGCCTGGCAAACAGGCAGAAGCCGCTAGGGTCTGATGCAGGGAGGAGATGCCTGAACCACCAGCAGCTGGAGACTGAGCCCCACTGTGGCGTCTGCTCACAGCCCTCGCAGCCAGGCTGGCGACCTCCCAGGGGTGCTTGTCTGGGAGCCTGGCTGGCCCTCGCTCTCCCCAGGGCCTGATAAACCAGGGAAAAAAAAAAAAAAGGCAGGCAGGCTATGAAGAGAGGAAGCAGCAGCAGACAAAGGAGGGAAGGGCAGGCTGATTCCATCGGCTCCAGCCCTCAGCCACCCTGGCGGGCTGGGCTGGGCTGGGCTGGGCTGGGTGCACAGACAGGCAGCCTGGGAGCGGGTGGCAGCAGGATTGAGGCGCCCTGCGGTTGGCCCCAGGGCTCTGCCCACTGTTTCTGTTGCACAAAGTGACTGAGCATGGCCAGGGCAGCGGGAACAGACTCCACACAGGAGTCTGCACTGTGGAAGTGAGCCTTTTTTTTGCCAGTCCTGGGCTTGAGCTCAGGGCCTGAGCACTGTCCTTGGACTTTCTCAAGGCTAGAGCTCTACCACTTGAGCCTCAGCACCACTTCCGGCTTTTTTCTATGTATATGGTACCGAGGTCTTCATGCATGCTAGGCGAGCACGCTACCACTAGGCCAAACTCCCGGCCCGAAGTGAGCCATTTTTGATAACTGCTGCAAGGCTTGTTGGGAGAGATTGGCCTGGGGAAGCTAAAAATTATGTTCGTGGACAAGGGTTAGAATCAGAGTACTATGGAGCCCCAGAAGGCTGTGTGGAGTTGTAAATTTGTTCTCTCCCTGGAGGAACCACAGGGCCCCCTGAGTAGTGGGGAACCCCTGGGGTGTCAAGGGGAAGGGTCATGAGATAAAGAGCTTCTAAAAAAACCCAAAACAACAACAACAAAAAAAGCCAGTCCTGGGGCTTGAACTCAGGCTATGGGGGCTGTCCCTAAGCTTCTTTTACCCAAGGCTAGGGCTCTCTACCACTTGAACCATAGTGCCATTTCCAGCCTTGTCTGAGTAGTATATTGGGGATAAGAGTCTCACGGTGACTTTTCTGCCAGGGCTGGTTTTGAGAACCTCAATCCTCAGATCTCAGCCTCCTGAGTAGCTCCAATTATAGGCATGAGCCACCAATGCCCAGCAGAAGAGCTTATATGATTTTGTGCCAGTCCTGGGACTTAAAACTCTGGGCCTGGGTGCTGTCCCTAAGCTTTTGTGCTCAAGGCAAACACTCTACCACTTGAGTCACAGCCCCTCTTCCAGCATTTTTTTTTGGGGGGGGTGTTAACTGGAGATAAGAGTCCCATAGGGTTTTTTGCCTGGGATAGCTTTGAACCACAATCTTCAGATCTCAGCCTCCTGAATAATTAGGAGGCTTCATCAACCACCAGTACCTTGCTAGATGTTTATTTTTCTTTTTCTTTTTCTTTTTTTTTTTGCCAGTCCTGGGCTTGGGCTCAGGGCTTGAGCACTGTCCTTGGACTTTCTCAAGGCTAGAGCTCTACCACTTGAGCCTCAGCACCATTTCTAGCTTTTTGCTATGTATGTGGGGTACTGAGGAATTGAACCCGGGTCTTCGTGCATGCTAGGCAAGCACTCTACCACTAGGCCAAACTCCCAGCCCTAGATGTTTGTTTTTCTAAAATGAGTCATTGGAAAGGTTATTCTGTCAACAAGAGGAGGAAAAAAAAAATAAGCTAGGGGTCAGTTCTGGCTAGGGACCTTCCTGGGGTCCTGCAAGATACACAAAGGAAGCAAGAGCAGGGCTTAGTGGTAGAGCACTTGCCTAGCTTGCGTGAAGCCCTGGGTTGGATAACTAGGTACCACATACACAGAAAAGGCCAGAAGTGGTGCTGTGGCTCAAGTGGTAGAGCACTAGCCTTGAGAAAGCTCAAGGACAGTGCCCAGACCCAGAGTTCAAAAAAGAAAAGAAAAATTATACACAAAGACTGATAATACATACATGAATGAATGTATGAATGAATGAATGAATGAATGAATGAATGGGTTCATTTAAAACAAAAACAAAAAAACATGCCTTGTATAGCACCGGTGATTTACACCTATAATCATAGCTACTCATGAGCCTGAGATTTTAGGATGGTGGTTCAAAGCTAGCCCAGGCAGGGAAGTCCATGAAACTCTTATCTCCAATTAACCAGCAAAATGCCAGTAGAGCTGTGACCCAAGTGGTAGAGCATCAGCGTTGAATGAAAAAGTCAAGTGAGAACATGAGGCCCCCAAGCTCAAGCCCTAGTACTAGCTAAGAAAAAACAGGCTCCAGAGGGCTGGTGGTCTGCAGGCAGGATCCCCCTTATGTCACAGCTCGTAGAGCTCAGGCAGGATGAGACCCAACTCCCTAAGCTCCTGAAAGGAACAAAGTGCCAGTGAAGGTCTTAGGCCGTGCCAGCCCCAACTAGGGTTGCAACCAAAAAAGGAAAACAAAAAAATCTGTCAGGTCCTCTTGGGGGTGGCCCAGCTCCTCCGCCATCCTCTTGTGACAAAACTGAGGCCAAGGTAGGCATCTTGTGGTTGACACCCGTAATCCTAGCTATCCAGGAGACCAAGATCTGAGGCTCGCAGTCCAAAGCCAGGTAGGGAAGTCTGAGGAGACTCTTGCATCCAATAAATTAAAAACAAACAAAAACCAAACCAGGAGTGGAGTTGTGGCTTGAGTGGTAGCCTTAGGACCAGGGGAAAAACAAAAAGAGGCCAAGCCGAGTGTTGGTAAATCATGTCTATAATCCTATAATCGTAGCTTTTTAGGAGGCTGAGATCTGAGGATCGAGGTTTGAGGGCAGTCTCTTTGTGAGACTTGTAGCTCTAATCAACCAACAAAAGGCCAACATGGGGCTGTGGCTCTAGTGGCAGAGAGCCAGCCTTGAGTGAAAAAGCTAAGAGAGCATACCCAGGCCGTGAGTTCAAGCCTCAGTACCGGAACCACACGAGAACAGGTGCAGAGACAGCTACTGTCAGCACGGGATGGATAGCTGAGATGGGCTCCAATGTCCTGCTACACAGCTCAGGGCTGCCTTCCTTGCAGAGCCTGCTTCACCCTCGGTCACTCTGGATCATGGAGCAGCGCACTAGGGACTCACTTTCAAAGCCTTTGCGCGTGCGTGCGCGTGCCCGTGCTCATACTGGGGTTTAACCTTGAGACTTTATGCTCTCTCTCTCCAGGGTAGTGCTCTCCCACTTGCGCCACAGCTCCACGTCTGGCTGATTCTTAGGAACTAAGAGTCTCATAGCTTTTCTGCCCAGGCTGGCTTTGAACAGTGATCCTCAGATCTCAGTCTCTTGAGTAGCTAGGATGACAGGTGAGCCACTGGTACCTGGCTGAAGGCTTTTATCTTCAGTGGCTGGGTCTCCTGGAGGTGACTGGGCTCCAAGCAGAATGGTGCAGGGGGCCAGGGACCTTCCATGTGGAGAGAACAGGAACAGAGGAGGAGGGCAATGACAGGAACACAGCGCATGTCACAGGGAGAAGCAGTTGGGCTCTACACACCAAGGACCCTTCCTCATAGGCATGCGCAAAGGCTGTGTGACCCTAAAAGTGCCAGAGAAAGGGACTGAGGGAGAATTCAATACACAACACAAACACATAACCAACCCCCAAAGGAAAAGTCCAGAGTCTAAATTTTAAACAGGAAGAACCAGGCGTCAGACTCAGAGGAAGATAACAGGGCCAGTTAAGCAAAGAAACAACAACAACCAAAAAAAAAAAAAGAAAAGAAAAAAAGCAGGGGGAGCTGGGGAGGGCACCCACACGCAGAGCCTGCCCTTCCTGGCTCTCCTCTGCTCCTAGGGTGCAGGGGCCAGGACCAGGGACCCCCCCCCCACTGTTGTCCAGAAAGAAGGACTCAGGCCCACTCAGGTTGTATGTGTGCAAGTCTTCTCAGAGGGACAGGTGACTCTCAGGGCCCTTATTTCTATGGTGTGTGTGTGTGTGTGTGTGTGTGTGTGTGTGTGTGTGTGTGTTGGAACTGAGGTTAGAGCTTCAAGCTCTGGCGTAGCCTTGATGACCAAAGCTGGTGCTCTACCACTTGCACTGTACCTCCACTTCCAGCTTTTTGCTGGTTAATCAGAGATACTTTTCTTTCCACTCTGGTCTCAAACTGCACTTGTCAGATTCACAGTCTCCTGAGTAGCTAGGGTTTATATGTGTGAGCCTCCAGTCCCCAGCTAAGAAATGTGGCTTTGAACAGGCACCTTGACAAGAAGACAAGAGATGCAGAGAGCCAGGCATAATTAGGTTCTCATGACTCACCACCCATAATGCACTCATGCATTCTGCTTTGGCTTCCCATCTCAGAGACCAGGCCCAGTACAGAGAACTGGTGTCTCCAGAGGCACACAGGCTGGTACCCAAACAGGTCCTCACGCCTGGGAATCAAAATAGGGTTGGTTTGGGTTTTTTTTTGCCAGTCCTTGGGCTTGAGCTCAGGGCCTGAACACTGTCCTTGGACTTTCTCAAGGCTAGAGCTCTACCACTTGAGCCTCAGCACCACTTCTGGCTTTTTTCCATGTATGTGGTACCGAGGAATCAAACCGGGGTCTTCATGCATGCTAGGCAAGCACTCTACCACTAGACCAAACTCCCGGTCCCTGGGGTTGTTTGTGTGTTTGTTTGTTTAATAACCAGTCTTGGGGCTTGAACTCAGAGCCTGGGCACTGTTCCCGAGGTTTTTGTTTTGCTCAAAGCTATCGCTCTAACACTTGAGCCATAGCCCCACTTGTGGCAATTTTGGTAGAAGGAAGAATTTAATGAACTTTCCTGTCTAGGCTGGCTTCGATCTGTGATCTTTAAATCTCAGCCTCCCATGTAGCTAGGATTATAGGTGTGAGCCTCTGATGCCTGGCTTAATGACAAAAGACCACCTTCCTGAGTCGCTCAGCTCAGCATGCTCTGGAGAAGCCAGCTCAGGATTGACACTCCAGAGAGGGAAGAGAGGGGATGTAAGCCATTCTACACATGTCCTGGAAGTCCAGGAAGTAAACAGGAGTGGCATGGGGGTAGGCATTAAGTGGGTAGCTCAAGCCTGTAATCCTAGCTACTTAGGGAAGGCAGATCAGGGGATCATGGTTCAAGGCTAGCCAAGGCATATAAATCCAAGAGAGGGGACTGGGAATGTGGCTTAGTGGTAGAGTCCTTGCCTTGCCTTGCATGAAGAACTGGCTTCCATTCTTCATAAACAGAAAAAAAAACTGTAAGCAACAATGTGACTCAAGTGGCAGAATACTAGCCTTGAGCAAAAGAAGCTCAGAGACAGTGCTCAGGCCCTGAGTTCCTGAGTTTAAGCCCCAGGATTGAAAAAAAAAAAAAAAGGAAAGAAAGAAAAATGAAAAGAGTCAGGAGATTGGCCTAGTGGTAGAGTGCTTGCCTAGCATACACAAAGACTTGGGTTCAATTCCTTGGCACCACATACATAGAAAAAGCTGGAAATGGTGTTGTGGCTCAGGTGGTAGAGCTCTAGCCTTGAGAAAGCCCAAGGACAGTGCTCAGAGCCTGAGTTCAAGCCCCAAGACTGGCAAAAAAAAAAAAAAAAAAAAAGGAAAGCAAAGAGGAACAAGTAGCATTATTGTACCTACCATTAACACTTCATAAGAATAAAAGTAATCATTGGCAAAGGGTTTTTGAGTGGCTTTAAAAAAACAATCTTGGGCTGGGAGTTTGGCCTAGTGGTTAAAGTGCTTGCCTAGCATGCACGAAGACCCAGGTTTGATTCCTTGGTACCACATATATACAAAAAGCCGGAAGTGGTGCTGAGGCTCAAGTGGTAGCACTCTAGCCTTGAGAAAGTCCAAGGACAGTGCTCAGGCCCTGAGCTCAAGCCCAGGACTGGCAAAAAAACAAAAACAAAACAAAACAAAAAAAACAATCTTAGGGGCCAGGAATTTGGCCTAGTGGTAGAGTGCTTGCCTAGCATGCACAAAGACCCAGGTTCGATTTCTCAGTACCACATACATAGAAAAAGCTGGAAGTGGTGCTGAGACTCAAGTGGTAGGGTTCTGACCTTAAGAAAACCCAAGGGCTCGGGCCCTGAGCTCAAGCCCAGGACTGGCAAAAAAAAAATCTTAGACTGAGTATAGTGGTACCTGTGATTCCAGCTACTCAGGAGGCAGAGATGGGAGGACTGGGATCAATCTAGAGACAAAGTTGGAGAGGCCTCATCTCAAAAACAATGTAAGAGACACATCACATCTATAATGTCAGGCTTATGGCTAGAGGCTGGCCCAGGCAAAAGCACCAAGGTGCTATATGGAAAACACTTAAATCACACTGGGCTGGGTGTGACTTAAAAGGAAGAGTACTTGCCTTGAAAGTGTGGGCTCAGTTCAATCCCATTTACTGAAAAACATAAAAACTAAAAAAGTAAATGAAACGTATGTTTGTTTATGGTGCTGGGAATCAAGCCCAGGGTTTCTTCTGTGTCAGGCAAGGGCTGTCTACCCCTGAGCTTCCGTCTCCTCCAGGAGATACTGCTTTACAGTATGAAAACCTTTTCAAAAATTAGGAAGCTGACAGAAGCCCATGCTTTGACTCTTCCCCCAGGCAGGAGGGTTTCCTGCACACCTCTCTGCTGCAGGCTCTGTGCCAAACACCTGTAGCCTCCAGAACTCTCCCCAAAGGAAATGCAGAAGGAAGCTAGGAGGTGGCAGATAGCCACTCACTCAAGATCAAGAGCCAGGAGGTGGCCATAGGGATTCCCAGGTCAGATCAGGATTGTTCCCCTCTCCTACACCCTCCTCTATCCCATCTTCACCCCCCAGACCACAGCCATGGCAGCTGATGCAGGAGCCACCTCTAACCACGCCCACCACCTCTGACCACGCCCTCTGCACCTAACCTCACCTGCCACCTCTGACCACACCCACATTGATCATTAATATTATTTTTGTGTGTGGGGGGGGGGTCATGGAGCTTGAACTCTGGGCCTAGGTGCTGTCCCTGAGCTCTTCAGCTCAAGGCTACCACCCTACCCTTGAGCCACAGCCCCACTTCCCATTTTCTAGTGGTTAATTGGAGATAAGAGTCTCAGATTTTTCAGTGCCCAGACTGGCTTTGAACCTTGATCCTCAGATCTCAGTCTCCTGAGTAGCTAGGATTACAGGCATGAGCCACCTCACCCGGCTTCATTATTATTATTAAAAGAATAATTTTGGTGCTGGAGGTATGGCTCAAGTGGTAAAATACCGGCCCAGAAAAGTCAATATCCCTCACAATGACAAAGAAAGTTTTCAAAAGTTGCCCGCCTGCCTGGACCAGTGTGGCGAATGGAACTTCAGAACTACCTGGCAGACCAGGACCAGGGTCAGAATCCCAGAATGCCTCCGTTTCTGACCCAGGGGTGGGTGTCATGAAGACGGCAGCCCCATCCAACCTCAGGTCCACCCGTGTCTCCCACACTCAAGCTCCAGATCACTGCTTGGGACCCACAGCCACTCTCGGGGAAATGAGAGGGGGTGTTCAGGCCCCTGGGAGGAACGCTGGGACCTCAGAGCAGGATTGGGGTTGGGCAGGAGAGAGGTGGAGGCCTGGGGAGGGGGTCATCTTGAATCCACATCCATTCACTGCCAGAGGAGGCCTTGGTAGAGGAAGCTAGGGAGGCCGCATGAAATCCATTTCGATTGACAGGTGCTTCACACCTGTAATCCTAGCTACTCAGGAGACTGAGCTTTGAGGATTGCAGTTCAAAGCCAGCCCAAACAGCAAACTCTGCGATCCACCCATTTCTAACTAACCAGCAAAAAGCCAGAAGTGACGATGTGGCTCAAGTTGTAAAGAGAGTGCTAGCCTTGAGTGAAAAGCCAAGTGAGAGTACAAGACCCAGTACCCGGGTACACACACACACACACACTTCACTTAAATTACCTCTCAGGCCTCAGTTTCCCCGGGTGTTAAAGAGATGCATGAACAGAGCAAGAAGGTATCCTTGGAGCCCCTGGCCCAGGATCAAACCTCTTCCTAACGCTACTCTGCTGGTCCCTAAGGCCATCACGAGGGACTGTTTCCCTTCCTGAAGGTCCTGGGCAGAGGCGACAAGGCCACACAGAGTCCAGTGCAGCCCCAGTGCAGCACAGGCTTGGTGGGCTCCAGACAAGGAAACACCTGAAGGGATAAAGAAGATGGATTCAGATGACTGGTGCCACTTTTAACCTGTAAAAGGAATTCTTTAGAACCCAGAGAGTCTGGAGCCATCTCGCCTGTCTCCCTCCTCATCAGACACCCCCACTGGTAGCCTGACCCCTGGGAAAAACACATCCCTGATAATCCCCCCCCAACATACACACGCAACACACCCTGAGACAAAGCTGTCCCTGGCAAAGGGCAGGGGGCCATTTTCCCAGCAGTTGGAGCCCAGCTCAGCCGGGTGGGACCCGGTGGCGGCAGCTGATAAGCCAGCCTGTTTAGTTCTGTCTGCTGGGTCCTGGGGGAGGCCAGGCTAGGCCCAGGCGGCAGACAGCGTGGCTGCGGGCCTCTTCCCCTCCTAGGCTAGCTCTGTGTTCCAGCTGGGGGGGAGGGGGGCCTGTGCTGAGGCATCTTAGCAAGGCAGAGATTGCTCAGGCTCCATTGCACAAGCTCCCAGGTTTCTGTCCTGTGTCTCCAAGCACCCCCTCTTCCACTGTGTGCCCCACAGGAGAGGAGTGAGCAAAAGAGCACTGTGAGCTGGGTGTCAGTGGCTCACACCTAAAACCCTAGCTAGCTTCTTAGGGAGGCTGAGACCTGAGGATCTAAGTTTAAAGTCAGCCCAGGTAGAAAAGACTGTGAGACCTTTTGTTTTAGCCAGTCCTGGAGCTTGAACTCAGGGCCCGGGTGCTGTCCTGTCCCTGAGCTCTTCTGCTCAAGACTAGAGCTCTACCACTTTGAGCCACAGTGCCACTTCCAGTTTTCGGGTGGCTAAGTGGAGATAGGAGTCCCACAGCCTGGTGAGGTGGCTCACGCCTGTAATCCTAGCTACAGGAGGCTGAGATCTAAGGATCTCAGTTCAAAGCCAGCCCAGGCACTAAAGAACATGAGATTTTTTTTTTTTTTTTTTTTTTTTTTGGTGGTCATGGGGCTTGAACTTGGCCTAGGCACTGTCCCTGAGCTCTTCAGCTCAAGGCTACCGCCCTACCCTTGAACCAAGCCCAAGCCCCACTTCCCATTTTCTAGAGGTTAATTGGAGATAAGAGTCTCAGGTCCTGGGCTGGGAGTTTGGCCTAGTGGTTCAAGTGCTTGCCTAGCATGTACGATTCCTTGGTACCACATACTTAGGAAAAGCCGGAAGTGGTGCTGAGGCTCCAGTGGTGGAGCTCTAGCCTTGAGAAAGTCCAAGGACAGTGCTCAGGCCCTGAGCTCAAGCCCAGGACTGGAAAAAAAAAAAAAAAAAAAGAGTCTCAGGTCCTTTTGTGCCCAGGCTGGCCTTGAACCACAATCCTCAGATCTCAGCCTCCTGAGTAGCTGGGATTACAGGTGTGAGCCACTGAACCCGGCTGGTTTTACCCATTTTTTAAATTAAGTTTGAAGGGATTCTGCTTGGGAGGAATATGAATGCATTATCATCTTTAAATATTTTCCCCCTCTGCCTCTAGGTTTCTTTCTGGAGTTGGTTTATATGAAGGTAGATGTTCCCAAATGCAACCGGGGTCCATGGGCTCCCGGGTTCTTTCTTGGCTGGAGGACCTCCATGGAGCCTCTTTATCACAAACTATACAACTGTACGTGAATTTTCCCACTGCTGCCAGTGGCTCATGTCTGTCATCCTAGCTGCTCAGGAGGCTGAGATCTGAGGATCACAGTTCAAAGCCAGCCTGGGCACGAAGTCTGTGAGACTCTTCTCTCCAATTAATCACCAGAAAACCAGAAGTGGTGCTATGGCTCAAAGAGGTAGAGTGCTAGCCTTGAGCTGAAGAGCTCGGGGACAGTGCCCAGGCCCAGAGTTCAAGACCCACGAACAGCAACAAAAACAAAAAGACCCCAACCAGGGCCCACACCCGTGGATAAAGTGGTTCACACGTGTAATCCTGGCTGCTCAGGAAGCTGAAGCCTGGAGGTTTTTTACTTTGAAGCCCGCTGGGGCAGCAAACTCCTTGAAACTCTATCAGCAAAAGGCTAGGCTGGAGGCATGGCTCAAGGAACAGACCATCAGCCATAAGCAAGCTTTAGTGAAAGCTCAAGGTCCTAACTTAAAGCTCTGAGTTCAAACACCGGTACTGGTGGAAAACAGAGAGAGAGAGAGGGGGGGGGTGGGGGAGGGAAATGGGGACCAAGACGAGAGAAAGGGTGTCCATGTATGCCAAGTGATGCACCTTCCTTCTGGTGAATGTAATGTGAGCCTTCTATTAATCACAATAAAAAAGAATTACGATGAACAAGGGGGGAGAGAGAGAGGGAGGGAGGGAGAGAGGAGGGAGGGAGGGAGAGAGAGAGAGAGAGAGAGAGAGGGAGGGAGGGAAGGAGGGAGGGAGGGAGGGAGGGAGGGAGAGAGGTGAGCACCTAGGCTTTGTGGATGCCCAGCAGAGACAGCCAGGTCTCTCTGCACACCCAGCAGGGCCTGGGCGCCCCCCCTCCATGATGGAGCCACGGGGACAGGGGAGAAGCCGGTCTGTGAGGAAGCAGGAGCAGCTGGGGGAAGACAGGGAGAATGGAAGGAAGGAGTGGAGAAGAGGAGGAGGAGGAGGAAGAAGAGGAGGAGGAGGAGGAGGAGAGGAACAGAAGGAGAAGGAGGAGGGAGATGGGAGGAGGGGGAGGAGGAGGGGGAGGAGGAGGAGGGGGAGGAGGAGGAGGGGGAGGGAGGGGAGAGGAGGGGCGTGGGGCGGAGGCGCGGCGGCTCCTCCCCACCGCGGCGGCCCAGGCTGCGATAAGCGGGGGCGCCGGCGGCCGGGCGGAAGGCGGAAGGCGGAGCGGGGCGCCGATAACAGGGGCCTGCGGGCCGCGACTGCGCGACGCCGGCCGGGCCGCGTGGACCGAGGCCGCGGTGGATGGGGAGGAGCGTCCTCCCTCCCCCACCCCACCCCGTCCACCCACCCTCCCAGCAGAGGGCGGACAGGGAAAGTCTGTGTGTGCATGTGTGCGTGTGCATGTGTGCACGTGTGTGCGCATGTGTGTGTGTGCATGTGCGTGTGTGCATGTGTGTGCGTGTGAATGCGTGTGCACGTGTGTGTGCATGTGCATGTGAATGCGTGTGCGCGTGTGTGCATGTGCATGTGTGTGCATGTGTGTGCATGTGCATGTGCATGTGTGTGCATGTGAATGTCTGTGGGTGTGAATGTCTGTGCGTGTGTGTGTGCATGTGCGTGTGTGCATGTGTGTGCGTGTGCATGTGTGTGCATGTGTGTGCGTGTGCACGTGTGTGTGCCTGTGAATGTGTGTGCATGTGAATGTGTGTGCACGTGTGTGTGCATGCAAATGTGTGTGCATGTGTGTGTTCATGTGCATGTGTGCACGTGTGTGTGTGCATGTGTGTGCATGTGCATGTGTGTGCATGTGTGTGCATGTGTGTGCATGTGAATGTGCGTGCATGTGCATATGTGTGCATGTGCATGTGCGTGCATGTGCATGTGTGTGCATGTACGTGTGTGCATGTGCATGTGTGTGCACGTGTGTGTGCATGTGCATGTGTGTGCATGTGTGTGCATGCGTGTGCATGTGCATGTGCGTGCATGTGCATATGTGTGCATGTGCATGTGCGTGCATGTGCATGTGTGTGCATGTACGTGTGTGCATGTGCATGTGTGTGCACGTGTGTGTGCATGTGCATGTGTGTGCATGTGTGTGCATGTGCATGTGCATATGTGTGCATGTGTGTGCATGTGCATGTGTGTGCATGTGTGTGCGTGTGCATGTGCGTGTGTGCGTGTGTGTGTGTGTGCGTGCACACCACTCGTGGGGCCTGGTTGCTCTCCTTGAGCTTTTTCACTCAAGGCTAGCGTCTTCCACGTGAACCACATCTTTAGTTCCAGCTTATTATTATGATTATTATTTTTTCAGTGGTTCATTGGAGACAAGAGTCTTCATGGGCTTTCCTGCCCAGGCTGGCTTTGAACTGCCATCCTCAGATCTCAGTGCCAGGCCTATTTATTTATGTATGTATTTATGTATTTCTGAAATTAAGATGCCTTCAGCACCCCAAGTGAGTTTTGCTGGCTCAGTCGTGCAGCTTCAAAGGGTCGTGCTCTCTACCTGCCACCTGTGCCACGCAGTGCCACTTCCAGGTTTTTCTGTGATTAATTGGCCTTCCTGCCTGGACTCAAACTGTGGTCCTCAGACTCAGCCTCCTGAGGTGTGAGCCGCTGGCGCCCTGCTCACAGCCATTATTCATTGTTTTATTTTTTCTAGTCTCAGGGCTGAGCTCAGAGCCTAGGCCCTGTCCCTAAGCTTCTTTTGCTCAAGGCTTGCACTCTACCACTTGAGCCACAGCGCCACTTCTGGCTTTTTCTGTGTATGTGGAACTGAGGAATTGAACCTTGGGTTTCATGCATACTAGGCAAGCACTCTGTCACTAAGCCACAGTCCCAGCCCTCACACCTATTTTACAGAGGAGGAAAACTGAGTTCAGAAAGGGCAAGTGTCTTGTCCACGGTCTGGAAGCATGAACAAGGGTAGGCCCTGCTCCACGGTCAAGCTGACTGTGAGGAAAGCCACCAGACAGCAGCCGTCCAAGCTCCAGGCTGTCTGCTCTGGGACAGACAGACTTCTTTCTATCTGGGACATAGTGGGCTGGGAGAGAAATGGGGATGTACACACCACCTCCTTTTGAGGGTGCTGCAGAGATGCAGGTGGGGCTGGGCCAGCTGTACCTCAAGAAATTCTTGATAGTTAGGCACAGAAACTCGGAGAAACAGCCACCGTGCTCCAAGGCCACCCCCCCTCGCCCCCAGGCCTTATCTCCATCGCTTTCTGGATTATGGATAATAATACGCCCTTGTCTCTGGGCTATGCTCCGCATATTCTCTGACCCCCCAAACTCATCCATTTCTTCCTGGACCCTTGTGGGTCCAGAACAGTTGCATACAGCTTAATTATGCATAAGAAATGAGTTCAAATCTGCGTGTTTGTGGTTCACGCCTAGCTACTCAAGAAGGCTGAGATCTGAGGATCACAGTACAAAACCAACCCCAGCAGAAGACTGTGAGATTTGTGTGTGTGTGTGTGAGAGAGAGAGAGAGACAGACAGACAGACAGACAGACAGACAGACAGACAGACAGACAGAGACAGAGAGAGACAGAGAGAGAATCCTCAGACTAGCTTTGAACAGCAGTCCTTGCATCTCAGCTTCCTGAACAGCTAGGATTAGAGTCATGAGCCACCAGCGTCCAGCTATCTGTGAGACTTTTATCTCCAATTACCCACCAGAAAGTCAGACATAGAGCCCTAGCTCAAGTAGTAGAGTCCCAGCTTTGAAAAGAAAAGCACCCAATCTCTGAGTTCAAGCCCCAGTACCAACATCTCACTCCCAACAAAAGAACAAATTCAAGTAATACGGGGTAACAGGTTCCTTCTCCCCAGGCTAAAAGCTGGCCCAGCCCAGTGTGTCTGGAATTCCATATTTTTATATTATTGGGGATTTTCCCCTAGTACCCCACATCCTGAGGTGGGAGAGGGTTTATAGGAGCTCACTAATTAGCAGCGAACAGAAGCCTTATTTCATAAATAAAAGCAGACATCCATGTTTGAATAGAAATGTGTCCTGGTCTCCTTAGAGGGGTTAAACCTTTGAAACAGTCGGCCCAGGGGGGCTGAGCAAGCAAGCCTGGAGGGCTCATCATAGAGCACTGTTCTGTGCTGTTCTCTCTTCTTCTCTCCCTTCCAGGCACTCCCTCCCCACGCCCCACCCCTCATCCCCGTCTCTGAACCAGAACTTTCTTGCCTGGGCTAGCTTAGAACTGATATCCTCAACTCTCAACCTCTTGAGTAGCTAAGATTACAGGCATGAGCCACTGGCACTCAGCCCTGGGAGATCTTTTGGGGGGACATTGTCTGTCCTTCAGGAGAAGTGTCCCAGGACTGGGGTTTCAGCCCTCAGGACCTCTGGGTCCTATCCTAGATTCTTACTCACAGGGATTTCTTGGCTGGGCCTCTGGGTGGGGGGAGAGAAGACTTGGTGATCGCTGTCCTCAGGGAATCACTACAGCTCTCTCCCCTGCAGCTTATGGGACAGTCAGGGGAAGGCAGCTTTTAACACCTTCTGAGAGTGAGAAGCTTGGATGTTTGGATGGCGCCACCTACTGTCCACGGGCCATTACTGAAGGCGCTCCCTCAGCCATGAGGCCTTCTGGTCAGATTGCTGGAGCTTTTAGCAAACTACCTGCACCCCAGACACAGGTGGCTCAGGGCTTGTAATCCTCGCTACTCTGGAGGCTGAAATCAGAGGATCATGGTTCAAAGCCAGCCCTGGCAGGAAATTCCGTGAGATTCTTATTTCCAATTAAACAGCAAAAAGCTGGAAGCAGAACTGTGGCTCAAGTGGTAAACGGAAGGGAGGGGGAATGTGGCTTAGTGGTGGAGTGTTTGCTTAGCAGGCATGAGGCCTTAGGTTCAGTACCTCTGTACCACATAAATAAACAGTGACAGTGCTGGGGGGGGCACAGAAATAGAAGGACAAAGAGTGACCAAATGCAGCTGCAGTTGAAAATGAACCATACAATTTGTGGGTGGGGATGGGAGGGAAAACTGGGAGAGAGTGAGGAAAGGGGTCACATTATCCAAAAAGAAAATGAGCTATTTACCTGACTTATGACACTGTACTCACCTTTAAAATATCATTTGAAGGGGCCAGGAATTTGGCCTAGTGGTAGAGTGCTTGCCTAGCATGCACCAAGACCCGGGTTCGATTCCTCCATACTACATACATAGGGGGAAAAAAAGGCAGAAGTGGAGCTATGGCTCAAGTGGTAGAGCTCTAGCCTTGAGAAAACCCAAGGACAGTGCTCAGACCCTGAGCTCAAGCCCAGGACTGGCAAAACAACAACAACAAAACACAATTGAAGGCTGGGCAGTGGTATCTCATGCCTGTAATCCTAGCTACTCAGGAGACTGAGATCTGAGGATTGTGGTTTAAAGCCAGCCCAGTCACAAAAGACTGTGAGACCCTTATCTCCAATTAACCACCAGAAAACCACCAGTGGCGCTGTGCTCAAGTGGTAGAGGATTAACCTTGAGCTAAAGAGCTCAGAGACAGTGTCCAGGCCCAGAGTTCAAGCCCCATGACCAACAATAAATAAATAAATGACAGGTTTTTTTTTAAAGCAGTGCAAACAAAAGGAAGATGAAGGAGGAGGAGGAGGAGGGGAGAAAACTACCTAAGTTAAGATCCTTTGACCCCTGGAAGATTCCAGCTCTGCTGCTGAACAGCTTCTTCTGGGGTCATGACACAGAAAATCTCTCTCTCCCTGTCTCTGAATATCCACACATCTGGCTGTTATGATATGCCTGGTACCCAGAGATTACAGTGCCCCCACTCTGCTGGGGAAACTGAGGCCTTGGGAAAGCTAGCCCTCAGGTGAGTCACAGCAAATAGAGCGGACAGGCCCCAGGATTCAGTCCATAGTTACTGTGTAGCCCAAAGCCTGGTGTTTCAATCTACTTGCTGTGTGAAACGGTGCCAATTACACACCCTCTCTGAACCCCGAGTCCTGCTACCCAGGGAAAACAAGCAGTTCACATGAAATGGTGAGTGGAAGAGTGCTTGCCTCGCCTACATGAAGCCCTGGATTTGATTCCTCAGAAACACATACCCAGAAAAAAACAAAACAAAACCAGAAGAGATGCTGTGGCTTAAGTGCTAGAGTGCTAGTCTTGACTGCCCAGGTCCTGAGTTCAAGCTCCAAGACTGGCAAGAAAAGAAAGGAGGAGGAAGAAGAGGAGAAAGGGGAGGGAAGCCTTCTAATGGATTTCCCTGCCTGGGCTGGCTTCACACGGTGATCCTCAGACCTCAGCCTCCTGGATAGCTGGTATTACAGGCGTGAGCCACAGGGCAAGTTTACAGCAGGGCTTTCCACAGCACAGGACACAGGAGACGCAGCCTACTCTGGTTCAGAATTCAGACACTGCAGTCTGCACACCAGCTCCTGCCTCCCACCCCCCCCCTTCACCCCTACAGGTCTCAGACTGGGAAGAGGCTAAGGCGGGGTTTATTTATAAGTTCCCGCTGATTATGAATCACTGCAGGAACCACAGACTGGAGACAAAAGTCTGGGGCGGCCTAGCCGGGAGGAAACACTCTTTAGATTTGACTTTCCCCTTGGCACGAGGCTCTCCATGCCTCACCCGGCCAGGCCCTGCGGGCCCTGTGTTCTCACAGGCACGAGCGCATTTGCCGCCAGGCTGTGCTGGCCCTGTCCACCTCACTCTGTAAACAGGACCTGGGGCTGGCGGCCCCGGCCACACTGGAAATGAGCCTGCCTTCCGCAGCCCAGAGACTTCCTTCTCCACATCCGGAGATTCCTCAGAGCTCCAGGGAGGGCTGGGTGGACAGGAGGGGAGGCAAGGCTGAGTCTTGCCTTAGCATGGGCTTCCTCAGCTTGGATGGAGAATTAGTGGACAAATCGAAGGAGCAGAGGACTCCTAAACAGCCATCAAAACCCCATATAAATAAGCCAGGTACCCGTGGCTCATGGCTATAATCCTAGCTACTTGGAAGCCAAGATCTGAAGATCAAGGTTCAAAATCAGCCCAGGCACAAAAGCCCATGACATTCTGATCTCCAATTAACTACTAAAAACCCACAAGTGAGGCTGTGGCTCAAATAGTACCAACCTTGAGGGCAAAAGCTAGGAGCTAGTGTTCAGGCCCTGAGTGCATGCCTTAGTAGTGGAACAGAAATCAAACAAACCAAACCAAACCACAGTATAAATAAATGACCCTTCCACTAAGAGACCACCTGTCCCACTTTATCCTTTAGTTGCATTCATCAAGATAATGGGTCCCTGCTGTGAACAGTGCTTACCAGTCAGCCATGAGAGCTTCATATCACCCCTGTGACTTTAAGGTAGAATTAGGGGCTGGGAGTGTGGTCCCCTAAGGTAGAAATAGTGTTTGCTTTGGATTTTATTTGCTGGAGAGAGGGGGTGGGATTTGAACTTAGGGCCTCATGCCCTTGCTTGGCTTTTTTGCTCACACTTGAGCCTTAGCGCCACTTCCAGCTTTTTGCTGGTTAACTGGATCTTTCTTTCTTTTCTTTCCCATCCCCCTCTCTTTACTTTCCAGTCCTGGGGCTTGAACTCAGGCTCTGGGCATTGTCCTTGGACTTTCTCAAGGCTAGAGCTTTACCACTTAAGCCACAGCACCACTTCTGGCTTTTTCTGTGTATGTGGTATCAAGGAATGGAAGCCAGGCCTGCATGCATGCCAGGCAAGCCCTTTACCACTGGATTTTTCTGTCCAGGATGGCGTTGAACCACAATCTTCAGATCTCCGGCTTCTGCGTAGCTAGAATCACAAGATGTGAACAGAAATGGAAGCAAAGAGCTGGCCATGGTACGTCCAGCTCAGGTCCTGTGATTTCAGGCAGGAAAATCTTCCTCAAGAGCCTGAGGGAAGACAGGGAGGGAGAGGAGAGGCCTTGTTCCCTGTTTGGCCTGAGCCCCTCCTGCCCCACCTTGCCTGCTCATTCCCAGCCCACGGGTGAGTCCTCTGCCATTCAATCCTCAGCCAGTGTCCCAGACCCTGGGCATGTGTGCGTGTGCGTGCGCGAGTGTGTGTGTGTGTGTGTGTGTGTGTGTGTTCCAGGCTTTGGCTTAAACTTGGGGCCTGGGCACTGACCCTTAGCTCTTTCCTCTCAAGGCTGATTCTCAGCTCCACTCCTGGCTTATCTTGAAGTAGTTACTTGGAGATAAGAGTCTCACAGACTTTCTTGCCTGGGTTGGCTTTGAACCACTCAGCCTCCTGAGTCGCTAGATGAGAAAACCTAGGCTCACAGGGGCCTGAGGAAATGGCCGCACACCAAAGTCAAGGGCTCTGCTGAATCCAATTTTAGGATCCGCAGCTTTGGCATACGGGAGAGACTCCTGAACCCATGAGGCAGAGCCGGTGCCCACTCGAGACTCAGTGTCACACAGGAGGCAGGTACCCCGAGGCTGATCCACCCTGGGAGCTCTTCCTGCCAGCGAGGACCCCAGCCCTCATGTGCCAGTCTGAGCAGTGGTCAAGGTGTGCAGAGCCCTGGTGGCAGAGCTGGGGAGCCTGCTGGACTCCATAGCCCCCCAACCCCGCCCCACACCCCAAGTCCTGCCTGGAGCTCCTGCTAAGCGAGTGCTCTGTAAACACTGTGGAGTGAATGGAAGGCCACCACCACTGCAGCTGCCAATCCGGGGGACAAAGGAATGTCCTATTTGGAATGGGGGGCTGTCTGGAGTGTCTGGGAGGTGAGGTCACCAGGCTGTGGCAGCGCCCACAGGAAACTCCCAGCCCAACTCCTGCAGGCATTTCCTGCCTGGCACAGACCCTGACCCTCCTCTTCCTCCTCCCCTCCCTCGGGCCCTGGGCCTGGCATGGGCTGCCATCTCTGGCCTGGCCTCAGGTCACACTGTAGGATTGGGATGCCAGGGTTTCTCCTCTGCCAATGACCCAGGATCACCTGCTGGCAGAGGCCAGGGGAGCCGGCACTGCCCTTTTAGAGCCCATGTGTCCAGAGGCATGCTCCATCAGCCCCGAATTTCCTTCTTTCTTTTCCTTCTTCCTTCCTTCCTTCCTTCCTTCCTTCCTTCCTTCCTTCCTTCCTCCCTCCCTCCCTCCCTCCCTCCCTCCCTTCCTTCCTCTTCTCCCTCTCCCTCCCTCCATCACTCTCTTTTTTTTCTCTCTCTTTCTGCCAGCCCCAAGACTTGAACTCAGGGCCTGGACTCTGTCCCTGAACATTTTGTTCAAGGTTAGCAGTTGAGCCCCAGCGTCACCTCTGTTTTCGGGCAGTGAATTGGCAATAAGAGTCTCATGGACCTCTTTCTGCCTGGGCTGGCTTCAAACTGCTATCCTCACATCTCCCATGCGCCATGGTTGCCCAGTTAGAGGACCTTGGTTTCGCCCTGCCACAGCTGCCTGACCATGTAGGGAAGTGACATCCATATGGCCCAGAAAGGAAAACACTGGATAACCACTGTGTATGCAAAACCAAGAGCCAGAAAGGGCAAGCATTTCCCCAGGACTGCACAGCCTCTGTCCTGCTCCTGCTTAGCACTGACCCCCTCCCCTACACCACAGGTCCAAGCCTGCACAGAGCCCTGATTTCTCCTCTGCAAAGTGAAAGGGCCAGAGAAGTCACCTCTCAAGCAGATCCATTCCATGTTCCTGCTTGTGTGCCACCCCAATCTTCAATTCTTTCTCTGGGCCTTCCACTTCTGTAGGAGACTCAGGACCTGGGTTTGATTCCTCAGTACCACATACATAGAAAAAGCCAAAAATAGGGCCGGGAGTTTGGCCTAGTGGTAGAGCGCTTGCCTAGCATGCACGAAGACCCAGGTTCGATTCCTTGGTACCACATACTTAGAAAAAAGCTGGAAGTGGTGCTGAGGCTCAAGTGGTAGAGCTCTAGCCTTGAGAAATCCCAAGGACAGTGCTCAGGCCACGAGTTCAAGCCCCAGGACTAGCTAAATAAATAAATAAATAAAATCATGTTCACTTGATAATCCATTTAATCCCCTATATTTTTGTTTTAGAGTCTCAAATTGCCCTGTCATGATCCCTTTTTCGGGCTGGGCTGGGCTCCTGTGACACCTCTCTCCATCAGGCTGGCCAAGTCTGTTTGACCATCATTCAACCATAACCTTGCCATACTGCTTGGCATGAACTCAGCCCAGGCTGTGATACCCAGGTCTCCTGTGTGGGCCATGGTGACCTTTTACAGGGCGTTTCCATTGGTTAAATGGGTTTTTCCAAAGTCCTTCCCATGAAACAGGCTAGACCTTTCCACCCTCAGCTGGACCAACTCCAGAGGGGCTTCTGTCTCTCCCCCGTGGCCCAATGATCGCCCAAAGAGAAGACCTCAGTTTTCCCAGATTAAAAAAAAAAATGGGTGGCAGTAGCTCACACCTGTAATCCTAGCTGCTCAGGAACTGAGATCTGAGGACTGAGGTTTGATGCCAGCCCAAATAGACAAATCTGCAAGACACTTACCTTCACTTAACCAGCCAAAAGCCAGAGGGGAGCTGTGGCTCAAGTGGTAGAGCACCAGCCTTGAGTGAAAAAGTCAAACAAGAGCAGAAGGCCTTGAGTTTAAGCCCCAGGACTGACAATACATACAGAAATACAATAAATCATACAATGGAAATTACAAGTTTGGCATGTGACTCTAACGACCCCAGAGTCACTCACCCTGCCCACCAACCCAAACCTGGATGTCCCAAATGGCTGCATTGCAGGAAGAAGGCAGGCCAGTAAAGGTACTTACCCTCAGTGATGGGAGGCGCGTGGTCAGAGGGGACTCTGTTACCCAAAGACTAAAGGGAGCCAGCTATCCCCAGCTCGAACTCAGGCCAACAGAAGTGAGCATCTGGCCTCATTTAATCCTTTTATCCTTTTTTTTTTTTTTTTTGCCAGTCCTGGGCCTTGAACTTAGGGCCTGAGCACTGTCCTTGGACTTTCTCAAGGCTTGAGCTCTACCACTTGAGCCACAGCACCATTTCTGGCTTTTTCTATGTATATGTGGTACCGAGGAATTGAACCCCTGCCCAAGTGGTTCAAACATCGTGCGTGCGTGTGTGTGTGTGTGTGTGTGTGTGTGTGTGTGTGTGTGTGTGTGTGTGTACTGAGGCTTAAACTCAAGGCCTGGGTGCTATCCCTGGACTCTTTTCTTCAAGGCTAGCACTCTACCACTTTGAGCTACAGTGCCACTTCTGGTTTTCTAGTGGTTAATTGGAGAGAAGAGTCTTATGGACTTTCTTGCCCTGGCTGGCTTCGAGTCTAGACCCTTGGATCTCAGCCTCCTGAGTAGCTAGGATTTCAGGTGTGAGCCACCAAAGCCAGGCTCCTGTGGGACACGGAAATATTGCGAATCACAGGAGGATCATACTGTAGTTCTCTGAGATCTGAGGATCATGTTTCAAAGGCAGACCAGACTTAAAATCGGACTCTTTATCTCCAGAGAAATACCTATTCAGGACAGGAAGGGGCGGGGCTTGGACACTGCTCAGTCTCCCACTTTGGGTGTCTGTTGGCCTTTGAACAGAGAAGTCTGAGGTGTGATCTGTCAGAGGGATGTGAAAAGTGTCCAGTCCTGGGGCTCTGGTCCCCAGAACAGGTTTCCCAGTGATGAGGAAATAGCAGCCTCAGGACGGCTAGTGAAAAGTCAAGCCTGTTCTCTAGGCATGGTGTATCTGACCCCTCTCAACATTTTACAAGACTCCTTAAAGCTGGAGAGCAGGCCTTCCGGGGGGGCCCCTCCTACCAGGGCA
Organism: Megascapheus bottae; assembly: GCF_031878675.1. Lineage (NCBI taxonomy): Eukaryota > Metazoa > Chordata > Mammalia > Rodentia > Geomyidae > Megascapheus > Megascapheus bottae. Next base: position 8,063,227 of record NC_143533.1, read on the forward strand.
GGAATCTCCTGATCACTGCGAACCAGTGCTGTAAACCAGGATCCTGGAGACTGCCAAGGATGGCTCAGAAAGGATGAAACCCAGACAGAGCAAGAGTGTCCCCTAAGGGTGGCTCAGAGAAGTGTTCCAGGAAGGTTTGCCCCGCCCATTCCTGACATATATATATGTATATTATATATACATATGTATATTATATATATATATATAATTTTTTTGCAAGTTCTAGTTAGGGCTTGAACTCTGGCCTGGGTCCTGTCCCTGAGCTTCTTTTGCTCTACCACTTTGGGGGGGGGGTGTTTCCCACAGACCCAAACTAAAAGCCCCATAAGATAGACTTGGCTTTTACAGAGCCACCCTCTGCCCTCTTCACCCTTTCTGACTCTGGAAAGCCAAAGCCCCAGGGGACTGGGGTGAGTAAGATACTTCCTGTTTTCTTGGCCGCTGTGACTGGAGGATGGGAAAAGAGCCTGGGCTGGGGAGAAGGAGGCCAGCCTGCCCCTGGATGTGGCAGGAACAGGGTAAAGCCACGCCCTGTGGTTTGTGGGCCTCCTGGGTGGAGACAAAAGTGGTTTGTGGGGTGGCTGGGCCAGCAGAGGGATTTGGGCCTGCTTCTCTTAAAGTGTAAGGAATGTTCTGAGGGGGTTTGCAGGAATGGCCTAATTAAGCAATGTCAAATAGGGGAGTGGGGGAGCCATATGAGTTAGAGGAGCTCCAAGCTCGGAGGAAAAGGATCTGGTCACCATCTTTCCAGTGTGTGTGTGTGTGTGTGTGTGTGTGTGTGTGTGTGTGTGTGTGTGTGTTGGTCCAGGGGCTTTGAGCTGAAGGCCTGGGTTCTGTCCCTTAGCTTTTTGGCTCAAGGCTGGTGCTCTACCACTTGAACCACATTTCCACGTCCAGGTTTTTGGTGGTTATCTGGCAATAAGATTCTCATGGACTTTCCTATCCGGGTTGACTTCTAATTATGATCCTCAGACCTCAGCCTCCTGAGTAGCTAGGATGTCAGGTGTGTCACTAACACACAGCAGCTCTGGTCCTCCTTAGGCCTGCTTGACGGTGAACTAGAAGTTGACCTTGAGTAAGTCAGTGTTAGTTAGCTTTCCGTCACTGGAACAGTATGCCTGTGGCAAGTAACAAATTCAAAAAAATAATAAAAAGAGTTTAATTTGTCTCAGTTCTGGAGGTTCTGACCAAGACCAAGGATCCTACTGCTTTGGTAGCCTCTATGAAAAAAAAACATATATAATTTCTGGCTAATCCTCCACAACCGCCCCCCCGCCCGCCACTGCCAGGCAGGTCAGAGATCCATTTCTCATTACCACTCTGGGTCTCAACATTCTAAACTTCCCCAGCCCTTCTGTGTTGGAGTTAGCCAGAAACAAATTCTCTCACCCACCTGATCCTCCTTGAGTAGGTTGCAAGATTCTTGTTTCAGGGCTGGGAAGGTGGCCTAGTGGTAGAATGCTTGCCTAGCATGCATGAAGCCTGGATTTGCTTCCTCAGTACCACAGAAAAAGTTGGAAGTGACAATGTAGCTACTCAGGAGGCTGAGATCTGAAGATCGAGGTTCAAAGCCAACCTGGGCACAAAAGGACCTGAGAGTCATCTTAAATTAACCTCTAGAAAATGGGAAGTGGGGTTTGGCTCAAGGACAGGGAGGTAGCCTTGAGCTGAAGAGCTCGGGGACGATGCCTAGGCCCAGGGTAGGGCAGCAGCCTTGAGCTGAAAAGCTTAGGGGCAGTGTCCAGGCTGAGTTCAAGCCCCAAAACTGGCAGGAAAGAAGGAAGAAAGGAAGAAAGAAAGAAGGGAAGGAGGGAAGGAGGGAGGGAGACAAGGAAGAAAAGGAAGAAAAGAGACAAGGTCCAGCTGGACCCCAGGCCTCTTCTACAAGTCTCAATCAGCCTCTGCAATATGGGGGGGAGGGAAGCCTCAGAGCTTCACAACTGTGACACCTTCCTTCACCAGACCCCTTCAACACAAACGCAGATGCCCCCAGCTCTAAGTAGAGCTACCGGAACCAGGCGCATACGCTGCCTGACTCAGCCATGAGCCTAGCATCTTGCCCAAGGGCACCACTGGCCATGGCCTTGCGTGGCAGTGCCCTGCAGAAGGAGATCTAGGCATCTAAGTGCTCCTTCTAACCTACTGTCATGGCCACAGTCTCCTGGTACCACAGGGCAAGCTCCTCTGATTTCACTGGGGACCCTGACAATTGTCCCCTCCCCCCCACCCTGTGACACCAGCCCTGCCACTCTGGAGTGTTTAAAACTACTTAAGCCCCTCCCCTTTCCCATCAGCCCCCAGCCACAGGGGAAGAATGAGGTGGGGGTCACTGGTAGGGCGGCTAGGGTTGGGGGGCTGGCTGGGGTTCAGGGCTAGCCTGCTCACTGCATCTGTGGTTATCTGCTGGGGTGGCTGGGCCACCCAGAGGTGGTGGTGGGGTTCTAAGTGGGGAGGGATCCCTACTCAAGATTGCAGCTGTTCCTCTCGATTCTGTTATCCAGCCATTAGGATTAGATGACTCACACCCACAATCCTCGCAACTCAGGAGGCTGAGCTTTGAGGATCGCCGTTCAAAGCCAGCTCAGGCAATTAACCACCCCAAACGGAGAAGTAGAGCTGTAGCTCAAAATGGCAGGGAGTGCAGGGACAGTGCTCAGGCCCTGAGTTCAAAACTCAGGACAGGCAAAAAAGAATCCCAAGAGGCTGGAGTGGGAAATCCACTTGAATAAACCATGGAGCTATCAGTCTAGCTGGGAGGGGCAGAAAGATAGATGTGACCCATCTCCCCCCTAAGTCTGAAGCATTAGAGGACAGAGGACCACGCCCTCCTGTCCTTGCTGCCTCTCTCCCCTGGGAGGGGGCAGCTGGAGGCCCAGGGCCAGGGCCTTGCTGAGTCAGGCTGCATGGCTAGCTCAGCACTCCACCAGGCCCGGGCCACACCCCCACCCAGAGCCTTCTCTGTGCTCAGGGCTGGCGTAAGCTGGGTCAGAGAGTACAGGCTGTGTGGGGTGTTAGGCACCCAGGACAATCCAGGGTGAGCTGACTGGGCTGGGTCAGGGGGTCCTGACACTCAGCACTGGGTGAGTGGCTGGGGGTGGGGTGGGTATCGGCTGTCCTGTGTCCTGCCACCACCATGGGGCAGAGCCAGGGGGGCTCTGAGAGGTGGGTCTCCCTCATCAGACCAGAGTTGGGAGAGAGGCTTGCCAGGCCCAGCTTGGTCTCCTGTCCAGTGTTCCACCAGTGGCCAGGGTAGAGGTTTGGCCTATCTGTGGGTACAAAGAAAGTGGCCCCCATTTGTGTCCTCCTCATCTCCTGGCCTCTGTCCCCATCCGGTCAGTGACCTGATAGGTGGTTTTTCTCCAGTATGGAGGAGATCTGGGCACCATGAAGCCCCTGTGGGTCTCCATTCTCGGGTGTGTGCTCCTGCTGGGGCCCAAGCCAGGGGCTGCCAGCACGGGGTCCCCAGAAGACACTTCCTTCTACTATGGAACTTTCCCACCTGGTATGTCCATTCTCCTGCATGTCTGTCTCCATATGCCTGTGTGTCTGACCATCTGATTGTCTGCTGACCTGCCACCTTGACTGATTTGGCAAAGGAGTGGATGTTTTGAGCTTCTGATGGAGAAGAGATACATATCTCCATGTAACTGTTGTAAAATGTTTCTAACACATTGTGGGGTGTGTGTGTGTGTGTGTGTGTGTGTGTGTGTGCTTGAACCAAAGAGATCATGCATGCTAAGCAAATGTTTTCTTCCAAACTATCTTCCCTAGCCCCAAGATTTTTTTTTTCTGGTCATGGGGCTTGAACTCTGGGCCTGTGTGCTGTCCTAAGCTCTTCAGCTCAAGGCTACTGCCCTACCCCCGGAGCCCCAGCCCCACTTCCCATTTTCTGATGATTTATTAGAGATGAGAGTTTCACTGACTTTGTGCTCAGGCTGGCTTTGAACTGTGATCCTCAGATCCCAGCCTCCTGAGTAATTAGGATTACAGGCCTGAGCCACACCAGTACCCAGCTTAGCCCCTAGATTTTTTTTTTTTTTTGCCAGTCCTAGGGCTTGAACTCAGGGCCTGAACACTGTCCTTGGGCTTTCTCAAAGATAGAGCGCTACCATTTGAGCCACAGAACCATTTCCAGCTTTGTCTATGTACGTGGTACCGGGGAATCCAACCCAGGTCTTTGTGCATGCTAGGCAAACACTCCACCACTAGGCCAAACTCCTGGCCCGAGCCCCTAGATTTAACTTACTATTATTGGCCCACGGCCCAGGCTTCTCCTGGGGTGTGGGCAGTTCTGCCTACCAGATGGAGGGCGCCTGGGACCAGGGCGGGAAAGGAGCTAGCATCTGGGATGCCTTCATGCACATCGGGCCGGGGAAGGTGCTGGAAGCCAGCACGGCAGACGAGGCCTGGGCCGGCTACTACAAGGTTCAGGTGAGTTGGGGGAGGGGGGCAGTGTGCCCACCTGCTAGACAGTGGGGACCAGTGTACTGGGGAGTCTGCGTGACAAGCAATCTGATGCCTGTAATCCCAGTTACTCAGAAGGCTGAGATCTGAGGATTGAGGTTCAAAGCCAGATCGGGCAGGAAAGGCCATGATGAGACTCTTGTTGCCAATGAAGTAGCCCAAAATTGAAAGTGCAGGTGTGGCTCAAGTGGTAGATAGCCAGCCTTGAGCAAGCCATGGCATGAAGGCCTGAGTTCAAGCCCTACTGCAGGCACAATAAATAACATTAAAAAAAAAAACAACTAAAAAAAAGGGGGGGGGGGCTAGGAACATAGCCTAGTGGTAGAGTGCTTGCCTAGCATGCACGAAGGCCTCTGCTTTCCCCTCCTACTTATCTGGTGGCCCCATCCCTGTCTCTACAGGAGGACTTGGTCCTGCTTCAAGAGCTGGGAGTTACTCACTACCGATTCTCCTTGTCTTGGCCCCGGCTCCTGCCCACTGGCATCCCAGGTGAGGTAGGGGATTCCCTCATGCTTCTGCAGGGACAGCACCAAGCTGGGGGAGGGGAGGGTTCTGCAGGCCATGGGGCTCCCAGGCATAGTGAAAGGCCCCCTCTGAAGCTGGTGGCTCCTGCCTGTAACCTCAGCTACTCAGGAGATCCAAGGATTGTTGGTTCTAAGTCAGCCCAGGACAGCGAAGTCACCAATGAACCCCCCGCCCCCCCCAAAAAAACTGGAAGTGGAGTTGTAGCTCAAGTGGTAGAGTAGCAGCCTTTGAATGCAAAAGCACAGGGACAGTGGCGAGGCCCCGAGTTCAAAACCCAGAATATACACAAAAAGCAAAGGATTCTCTCTGAGACTTAGTGGGGCCAAGTGTCCCATTAGTAGGTGAGGAGCCCCGGGGCCCAGGACTGCTGCACCTAAAAGGCAGACATCCTTTCATATCATCTTCTTTTACAGCCGAGCAGGTGAATGAGAAAGGGATCAAGTTCTACAGCGATTTGATCGATGCCCTTCTAAATAGCAACGTCACCCCCATTGTCATCTTGTATCACTGGGACCTGCCACAGGTGAGGGCCAGGTAGGCTTGGGAGAGCTTGGCTCAGCAAGAGGGAGGAAGCCCAGGCATGGACACCAGGTGGCCAGGGCGAGCTAGAGACAGGGGTCTGGGATCTGTGAATGAAGTGGTCTCCCCGATTGAGTCTTAGACTATTGTGCTAACAATAACACAATACCACACACTGGATGACTTATAAAGCACAGAATGTTAGCCAGTCCTGGTGGGGGTATGCCTACAATGCCAGCATTTGCAAGAATCTGAAGCAGGAGGATCAAAAATTCCAGACCAGATTGGGCATGGTAGCGAGATTCTGTTTTAAAAATAAATAGCTGGACGCCAGTGGCTCATACCTATAATTCTAGTTACTTGAACCTCTTTATCTCTAATTAACTTCCAAAAAACTGGAAGTAGAGGTGTGGCTCAAATGGTAGAGCATGAGCCTTGAGCAAAAGATACTCAGAGGTTGGGACTGTGGCTTAATGGCAGAGTGCTTGCCTAGCATGCATGAAGCCCTGGGTTTGATTCCTCATTACCATATACACAGACAAAGCCAGTGGCACAATAGCTCAAGTGGTAAACTGCTAGCCTTGACCAAAAAAAACCCTCAGGGATAGTGTCTAGGCCCTGAGTTCAAGCCCAAGATGGGCACAAAATAAACAAATGAATGAACAAGTTAGAAATATGGCTCAAGTGATAAAGTGCCTGGCTAGAAAATGGGAAGCCCTGAGCTCAAATCCTGATATAAACACATAAATAAATCCTCAAAATGTTCCTTTCCCAGTTCTGGAGTCAGAAAAGTAAAGGTACCAGGTGGGTCCAGTGCGGTGAAGAGTCTGGCCTGTATTTCCAAGATGGTTCCTTTCATCCCTTGGTGGATGAGGGAAGGGTTTGTCTTGTATGAAGCTCTTTGATAAGTTTTGGGGTGCCCAGGCCGAGGCATGAAAAGGGGGCCTCATGATCCAATCACCTCCCCAGGGGACCCTGTTTCATGAGGACACCAAGATATCCAAGGAGCTTCTTTTGCTAGCACTCAGCACTTGAGCCACAGCACCACTTCTGGCTTTTTCTGTGTACATTGTACTGAGGAATCGAACCCAGGGCTACACGCATGCTAGGCAAGCACTCTACCACTGAGCCACAGTCCCCAGCCCACATGACTTCTTAATATCCACATCCCAGGTAGGTTCCTTACAAGCAGGAGTCTCAGATTTCCTTCCTGTCCCCGGCTTGGCTGTTGCCTGCTTTGTAGAAATGACCTCCGCTGTCAGATTGCTCAAGGCCTTATCAGCTCCAGAGTCTCTCCCTAGGGCTCCAGCTTCTCTCTGTGTTGGCAGCTACTCCAGGTCAAATATGGTGGGTGGCAGAATGTAAGCATGGCCGGCTACTTCAGGGACTATGCCAACCTGTGCTTTGAGGCCTTTGGGGACCGAGTGAAGCATTGGGTCACTTTCAGCGATCCTCGGGTAAGCAGGGAGCAGGGAGAGCTGTGGGGGGAGGGGAGGAAGGAGGAAGCTCTCTGCAGCTTCTCACTGGTCCTATGGTTCCCCACTTTCTATTCCTGTAGGCCATGGTGGAGAAGGGCTATGAGACCGGCCACCATGCCCCAGGCCTGCGGTTGCCTGGCACAGGCCTCTACAAGGCAGCACATCACATCCTTAAAGTGAGCCTCATTACTGGGAGGGGGAAAGGGGGAGCCTGAGCCTTGATCCTCTGCCCCACCCAGTTTGTATTCAGGACTGCCATCTTAGAGTGGTTGCTATGTGTCTATGTGTGTCAGTACTGGGGCTTGAACACAGGGCTTGGGTACTATTCCTTAGCTTTTTTTTTTTTTTTTTTGCTCCAGGCTGGCTCTCTACCATTTGAGCCATAACTCCATGTCTAGCTTTTTGTCAACTACTTGGAGATAAGAGTCTTATGGATTTTCCTGTTCAAACTGGTCACACCTATAATCTGGACTTACTCAGGTGGCAGGTATGTGAGTTCAAAGCCAGCCTGGGCAGGAAAATCTGTGAGACTCTTATCTCCAATAAACCACCAGAAAACCAGAAATGGAGATGTGGCTCTAAGTGGTAGAGCACTAGCTTTGAGCAAAAAAGCTCAGTGACAATGTCCAGGCCCTGGGTTCAAACCCTAAGGCTGACAAAAAAAAAAAAAAAAAAAAAAAAGCAGGGAAAAATAGTTAAATAGGTCATTCCAGTGGAGAGGGGGAAAGAACTGGAGGCAGCCAGCTATGAATTCCTGCTTCTCTTTCAGGCACACGCCCAAGCCTGGCATGCTTACAACAACACGTGGCGCAGCAAGCAGCACGGTGAGACCCACTGCACACAAAGCAAACACGTGGTACTCAGAGGCTCAGGCAGGATAATGGCAGGTTCCAGGCCAGCCTGAGTCCCATAGAGCTTATGGGCTGGAAGCATGGCTCAAATAGAATGCCAGCTATTGTGTGAAAGCATCATGATCAAGAGTTTGAGCCAGGTGCCAGTGGCTCGGGTCTAGCTACTCGGGAGGCTGAGATCTGAGGATTATGGTCGGAAGCCGGCTGGGCCAGGAAAATCCATGAGACTCTTATCTCCAATTAATCACAGAAACAGCTGGAAGTGGTGCTGTGGCTCAAGTGGCACAGCAGTAGCCTTGAGAAAAAGGAGCTCAGGGACAGTACCTAGGTCCTGAGTTCAAGCCCCAGGACAAGCAAAAATGAAAAAAAAAGTTTGAATCTTGGTCTTAGACATAACAAGGTTTTAAATCATGGACATATAAGCTCCATGAAGCAATATCATGCTGCTTCCTACCCTTCTTTTTCTTTCTCAAGGTCTGGTGGGGATTTCATTGACCTGCAACTGGGGGGAACCTGTGGACATGAGCAGTCTCAAGGACTTAGAGGCGGCCGAGAGATACCTACAATTTTGCCTGGGCTGGTTTGCCAACCCCATTTATGCTGGTGACTACCCTCAAGTCATGAAGGATCTTATTGGTAAGCCAGGTTACTACATTCTCCGCCTTCTCCACCCCCACCCCACCCCCACCCCCCATTAATTGTAGATAAGACTCTAACTTCTTGGCCAATGCTGGCTTCATACAGCAATACTCAAATCTCACTGTTTCCTGAGTAGCTAGGATTCCGGTGCCTGCCCTCTTATTTTTTTTTGGCCAGTCCTGAGGCTTGAACCCAGGGCTTAGGTGCTGTCTCTGAGCAATTTTGCTAAAGGCAAGTGCTCTACCAGTTTGAGCTACAGCTCCACTTCCAGTTTTCTGGTGGCTAACTGGAGATAAAAGTCTCATAGCCTTTCCTGCCCAGGCTGGCTGTGAACCTTGATCCTCGGATATCAGTCCCCTGAGTAGCTAGGATTACAGGCCTGAGCCCAGGCCTGGAATTCATTTTGATAAACAGTCATTTTAAATGTTCAGAGGAGGGCCGGGAGTTTGGCCTACTGGTTGAGTGCTTGCCTAGCATGCACGAAGACCTGGGTTCGATTCCTTGGTACCACATACATAGAAAAAAAAAAGCCGGAAGTGGTGCTGAGGCTCAAGTGGTAGAGTTCTAGCCTTGAGAAAAATCCAAGGACAGTGCTCAGGCCCTGAGCTCAAGCCCAGGACTGGCAAAAAAAAAAAAAAAATGTTCAGAGGAGTTATGCCTTTAGGTTTCTCCCCTCAGAATATTCTCTTTTAATCTGTGAATGCCTAGCATCATAAGTAAGTGCTCATGTCCAGTTGTTTTTTTAGATCCAGCATCTTTTCCTATGAGAAAAGAAACAGGTACAGTTTGTCTCTTGGAGCTTGGTTTAACTCAACATTTGTTTTAGGTCCATTTATTTCCTTGCAAGTGGGACATATTATTATTCTAATGGCCATGTGAAATTCCACTGTGTGTAGGTACCACGTTTTTTGCATCCACTTATCCAATATAGAACATCTAGGCTGTTTCCATAGCTTGGCTATTGTGAAGCAGGTAGGATTTTGAGTTTTTGACAGCAGCCATCCTGAAGGTATAGGTGATATCTCATTGTAGCTTTGGTTTGTATTTTCCTAATGAAGAGTGACTCTGAGTATCTTTTCATGTGCTCATTGTTCATGTGAATCTTCTTTGGAGAAATGTGTATTCAAATTCCCTCCCCCTACACTTTTTTTTTTTTTCCAGTCCCAGGGCTTGAACTCAGGGCCTGGGCACTGTCCTTGGGCTTTCCTTAAGGCTAGCGCTCTACCACTTGAGCCACAGCACCACTACCCGTTTTTTCTGTGTATGTGGTACAGAGAAATCGACCCCAGGGCTTCCTGCATGCTAGGCAAGCATTCTACTACTAAGCCACATTTCTAGCCTTATTTCTGGCTTTTTATGTCTTTTTATATCACAGAGTAGAAGAGGAAAATGATTTGTGAGAAATCAAACTCTCAAATGTCCCTCTTGTCTCTGGTCAGGAAGGAAGAGTGCAGAGCAAGGGCTGGAAATGTCCCGGCTTCCGGAGTTCTCCATCCAGGAGAAGAGCTACATGAAAGGCACAGCTGACTTCTTGGGACTGGGTCACTTTACCACAAGATACATCACTGAAAGGCGCTTCCCCTCCCGCCAGGGACCCAGCTACCACAACGACTGGGACTTAGTAGAGTTCATTGACCCCACCTGGCCAGAGCTGGGGTCCAAATGGCTCTGTTCCGTGCCCTGGGGATTTAGGAGGCTCCTCAACTTTGCTCAGGTGCATAGCATGTTAACCAAAGGGAGACGTTTGGCCCGACAGTGTCACAGCACCACAAGCTATAATTCTGGCCACTCAAGAGATGGAGGCAAGAAGATTGAGTGTTTGAGGTCAACTTGGGAAAAGTTAGGAAGACCTTATCTCAAAAACAAAATAAAGCTATGTGCTGGTAGTTCAGGCCTGTAATCCCAACCTACATAAGGAGGCTGAGATCTGAGGATCACAGTTCGAAGCCAGGCAGGGCAAGAAAGTCTATGAGACTCTGATCTCCAAATAGTCAGTAAAAAGGCTGGCAGTGGAGCAGTGGCTCAGGTGGTACAGTGCCAGTCTTGTTCAAAAAAGCAAAGGGAGGGGCCAGGAGTGTGACCTAGTGGTAGAGTGCTTGCTAGCATGCACCACGCCCTGGCTTCGAGTCCTCAGTACCACATACATAGAAAAAAGTTGTAAGTGGTGTTGCAGCTCAAGTGGCAGAGTGCTAGCCTTGAGAAAGCCCAAGGACACACAGGAATGATAAACTGCAAGGCTGGGAGGGTATGGATTGGTTCACACGGACCCTGGGTTGAACTCTTAGTGCTGCCAAAACCAGTTATATTTTGCTGGTGCACAGGTCACGCCTGTAATCCTAGCTGAGATCTGAGGATCACATTTCAAAGCCAGCCCAGGCACAAGAGGATCTGAGACTCTTATCTCCAATTAACCACTAGAAAAACTGGAAGTGGCACAATGGCTCAATAGGTAGGGTGGTAGCCTTGAGCTGAAGAGCTCAGGGACAGTCCCCAGGCCCAGAGTTCAGACCCACAACTGACAGAAAAAAGAAAAGGAAATAGATAATTATGTTCTAGACCTTCAGCTTCATTTATCTCTAAGCTAACAGATGCACCTACTATGTGATAATGAGCACTTCAGTAGAATGTGGAGCCCTGAATTCCTGTGATCATGTGAGCCATGAAACCCATCTGAGAATCACAGTTGGAGGATCTTCATTACTTTGGCTCCCTTTCAGACTCAATATGGCGGTCCCCCCATCTACGTGATGGAAAATGGAGCCCCTCAGCAGTCTCACTGCACTCAGCTGTGTGATGAGTGGAGAATCCAGTACCTCAGAGGCTACATTAACGAAATGCTGAAAGGTAAGGTGTGACCTACAGCCCTCCACACTTCCTATTTAGTCTAGGCAAAACCTGAATGCACACAGGATCAACTAAAACTTGCTTCCCTATCTCAGAAATGTGAGCAAGGTGCCAGTGGCTGGCTCATGCTTTCAATCCTAGCTACTCAGAAGGATGAGATCTGAGGATAGCAGTTTGAAACAAGCCACACAGAAATAACTCGGAGAGACTCCAATTAACCAGCCAAAAACCAAAAAGAAAGAAGTGGAGGTGTGGCTCCAGTGGTAGAACATCAGCTTTGGGTAAAAACCCAGGCAAAAGCCCCAGTACTGGTGTGTGTGTGTGTGTGTGTGTGTGTGTGTGTGTGTGTGTGTGTACACGCGTGCACACAAAACCCCACAAGAACAACAGTTTAATAATACCTCTACAATATAATTTGTTATTGGTCATTGGACTTGAATTCAGGACCTAAGCTCTATTCTTAATCTTCTTCCTTCAATGCTAGTGCTCTACCACTTTGAACCATTTCACCAGTTCCATATTTCTGGGGGGTGAATTGGGGGTAAGAGTCTCACAGACTCTCCTGCCTGGCTTTGAATTTTAATTCTCAGATCTCAGCCTTCTTAGTAGCTAGGATTATAGGAATGAGACACCAGCACCCAGCTATGTCATTCTATTTTTAACAGATTTTAATTACTAATAAAAATAGCAATGTGGGGGCCGGAGTTTGGCCTAGTGGTAGAGTGTTTGCCTAGCATGCACAAAGACCTGGTTTAATACCTCAGCACCATATACATAGAAAAGCTGGAAGTGGTGCTGTGGCTTAGGTGGTAGAGCACTAGCCTTGAGGAAAAGGCCCGAGGACAGTGCTCAGACCCTGAGTTCAAGCACCAGGACTGCCCCCCTCCCGTCCCCCCAAAAAAGTAGCAATCTGTTAGGCTCACATCTGTAATACTAGTTACTCAGGATGTTGAGATGTGAAGATCATAGTTCAAAGCTAAAAGTCCATGAGACTCTCATTTCCAAATACTCAGAAATGTACTGTAGCTCAAGTGGTACAGAACTACCCTTGAGCAAAAGAAGCTTAGAGACAGCATCCAGACTCTGAGTTCAAGCCCCAGGATCAGAAAATAATAAAAATGGGTTAATGTATCTTTACAGCAATCAAAGATGGAGTAAATGTAAAAGGGTACATTTCCTGGTCTTTGCTGGATGAGTTTGAATGGGAGAGAGGCTACACAGATAGATACGGATTCTACTACGTTGAATTTAACATCAGGAATAAGCCTCGCTATCCCAAGGCTTCGGTTCAATACTACAGGAAGATAATCACTGCCAATGGATTTCCGAATCCTCGAGAGGTAGGATGAATGCTATGGCGTCTACACTGCCAGAGCTAAGCACTGAGGTGGCACAGGGTTACATAATGACCTCTCCTCTTTTGGTCTAATACTGGTTATGCCACACGCCTCGTCTTCTCCTGTCTGTCTTGCTCATTTGCTTACATCGAAGTAAACAGAATCCAAAATTCTGTCCCTGAAGACATGGCCAGAGGTTACACAGGTGTGTGTTAGGCTCTAGGTTAGCACAGAGCTTAGTCAACAGAGACATCTAGTTAAAAACTATCCTAAAGTCATCTTCACGCATATGCTATAGATTCTTCAACATACAGAAAAGTAACGCGCTAGGTGCTGGCGGCTCATATCTGTAATGCAAATTATTCAGGCGTCTGAGATGTGAAGATTGCAGTTCAAGCCAGCCTGGGCAGGAAGTCTGGAAACTCTTCTCTCTAACCACCAAAAGAATCAGAAGTAGAGCTGTGACTCAGTGGTAGAGAGCAGAAGTGGAGCTGTGACTCAGTGGTAGAGAGCAGAAGTGGAGCTGTGACTCAGTGGTAGAGAGCTGGCTGGGGAAAACCAACAACAACACCCTCAGGGGTAGTGCCCAGAATGCACATACACAAAAAAGGAAAAACCAAGGTTGGGGTTGGGCTGTGGGTCACCCCTGTAATCCTAGCTAGCAGGAGGCTGAGATCTGAGGATCACAGTTCAAAGTCAGTCCAGGCACTAAAGTCCATAGGACTCTTATCTCCAAAGAACCACTAGAAAACTGGAAGTGGCGCTGTGGTTCAAGGTGTAGGGTGGTAGCCTTGAGCTGAAGAGCTCAGGGACAGTGCCCAGGCCCAGAGTTCAAGCCCCTTGACAAAAAGAAAAAGAAAAAAGTTGCATTTGGGAGTGTGGCTTCGTGGTAGAGTGCTTGTCTAGCAGGCATGAAGCCCGGGGCTCTATTTCTCAGTATCACATAAACAGAAAAAGCCAGAAGTGGCACTGTGGCTCAGGAGGCGGAGTGGTAGCCTTGAGCAAAAGCTCAGAGAAAGTGCCCAGGCCTTGAGTTCAAGCCCCAGATCTGGCAAAAGAAGAAAGTTAAGTAAGATAAGTATAGTGACCACCATCACTATTGCTTTCATTGCTTTTCCCACCAAATAGAACAGTATATTATATGCATGAACTCCAATATAAATTTTTTTTTTTTTTTTTTTTTTTTGCCAGTCCTGGGCTTGAGCTCAGGGCCTGAGCACTGTCCTTGGACTTTCTCAAGGCTAGAGCTCTACCACTTGAGCCTCAGCACCACTTCTGGCTTTTTTCTATGTATGTGGTACCGAGGAATCGAACCTAAGTCTTTGTGCATGCTAGGCAAGCACTTTAACCACTAGGCCAAACTCCCGGCCCCTTCAATATAAAATTTTAAAAATCAATATGATCCTTTGTTTCTCTCAGCTCTTTCTCCTGTGTTGCTGCACCTAGTCATAGGAAGTAATTATGAATTAAAATTTAAAATACCTGAATAAAGATAGAAGTAGATCTCATCTTTTTACACAAGTTGGTATAAACAGCCCAACAGCACTATGATTGGAGGCGTGGCTCAGTGGTAGAGTGCCTGTTCAGCCAGTGCAAGAACCTGAGTTCAAGCCCCAGCCCTGCTAATATAAGGTATTTTGGGGTGCTGGTGGCTCATGACTGTAACCCCAGCTACTCAGGAGGCTGAGATCTGAGGATTGCAGTTTGAAACCCGACCTGGGAAGAACAGGCAGAAAAGTCTATGAGACTTTTACTTCCAGTTATCCAGCAAGATACCAGAATTGGAGGTTATGTCTCACGTGATAGAACATGAGCCCTAGGGGCTGGGAGTTTGGCCTAGTGGTTAAAGTGCTTGCCTAGCATGAACGAAGGCCCGGGTTTGATTCCTCGGCACCACATACATAGAAAAAAGCTGGAAGTGGTGCTGAGGCTCAAGTGGTAGAGCTCTAGCCTTGAGAAAGTCCAAGGACAGTGCTCAGGCCCTGAGCTCAAGCCCGGGACTGGCAAAAAAAAAGAAAAAAAAAAACAAAAACATGAGCCCTAAGCAGAAAAAGTGAGGACAGGAGGACCCGAGATCAAGCCTCAGAGCCAGTCTTTTAAAACAAGACTGGAGGCCATGCCGGAGCCCGGGTTGTCTTGGAGGCCTATGTTGAATGATCTTCACAACATTCTTCCTTCATTCCTTCTCTCCCGTGCATACAAATGAACAACTCATTTAAATGACAAGAAGGTTCTTTAAATGTTTATTTTTGCCTTATGCTCATTGCAAAAAAGAATTACTAACTATAAAACATTAGTGTAAAAAATTATTTTGGGGGCGGGTTTCTATTAGGTTGAAAGTTGGCGCCTTGAAGCCTTGGAGACTTGCTCTATCAACAACCAGAGGCTTGCTACAGGTGAGTGTATTTTAGCTCTTTTCTTTGATAAGTAAACTCCATGAAGAATTATATTCAAATGAGATTGTCAAAATCTTGATCAAAATGCAGACATATCTAAAGTCTACCTTCCAAAGCCACTTTTGGATTTTTTTTTTTCCACTTCACTTTAAAGCAGTCTCAGGACTGGCAACAAACAAATAACTCAAGATAAATCTAAAGCCCTAGGGCTTGAACTTTGGCCCTGGGTGCTGTCCCTGAGCTCCTTTTACTTAAAGCTAGTGTTCTATCACTTGAGCCAAAGTGCCACGTTTAGCTTTTTCTGTGTTTAATTGGAGATAAGGCTCACAGATTTTCCTATTTGGCTCGACTAAACTGCAACCCTCAGATCTCAGCCTCCTGAGTAGCTAGGAATATAGGAGTAAGCCACCAGCCCAGCCCAAGATAAATTGTGTGTGTGTGTGTGTGTGTGTGTGTGTATAATTTAGCCAGTCCTGGGCTTGATGAACTCTGGGCCTGAGCACTGTCCCTGAGCTTCTTTTTCTTTGTCAGTAATGGGGCTTCAACTCTGGGCCTGGGTGTTGTCCCTGAGCTCTTCAGCCCGGCCCCTTGAGCCACAGTACCACTTCCAGTTTTCTAAGTGGTTACCTGGAGATAAGAGTCTTAAGGACTTTAGTGCCGGCCTGAATGACGATCCTCAGATCTCAGCCTCTTGAGTAGCTAGGGTTACAGGCATGAGCCACCTCGCCTGCCTTCCCTGAGCTTTTTTTTTTTTTGGCCAATCTAGGCTTGAGCTCAGGGCCTGAGCACTGTCCTTAGACTTTCTCAAGGCTAGAGTTCTACCACTTGAGACTCTTATCTCCAATTAACCTCTACAAAACGGGAAGTGGTGCCTGGCTCAAGGGTAGGGCGGTAGCCTTGAGCTGAAGAGCTCAGAGACAGTGCCCAGGCCAAGTTCAAGCTCCATGACCCACAAAGAAAAAAAAAAAGTCAGAGATGCAGAATAACAAGATGCGAAGGTGTGAGGAGATGGGCGATGGCCGCCCTCTTCCTCCTCTCCAGTGTCTTTCTGGGGCCCTGACAGTGCAAGGGAAGTCAGAGCAAACACGTTTCCTGTTAAAACAGAATCACCTTTAATGTGACATCCCAAGTCCAGGTACAACACGGGGGGGGGGGGGGTCCAGGGACGGTGGCCCGGCCGCCAGTCCCCTGCGGTGTGCGCCCGCGTGGGTGCCGTTCGTCCAGTGATGCCCCCCCCCGGGCGGTCGGCAGTGGCGGGGGGAGGCTTCCACGCCCGGTCGTTCCGTTTCAGAGCCGCTGCGCCGCCACATGCACCTGGTCTCCGAGATGGTGGTGCCCACGGTGAGCGTCCTCGGGGCGCTCCTGGCCGCGATGCTGCTCCTGCTGCTCCTCCCCCGCCGCTGACGTCACTGCCCCGCCCCAGCCACGCCCACACCCCGGCAGTCCCTGAGAATGACTTCTTCTTTGCTTTTTTTTTTTCTCCCCCTCTTTTGGGTTTTGTGCTGAGATTTAAGAATTAGAGAATAAAAGTAAGCATGAGTAAAATAAAAATAGTCTGAAAGTTCATTTTTCCAAGAGTCAGTGTTAATGTCTTTGTTATATGCCACACACATCTTTTCATTTTATAAAAATCAGAGTTCTGTGACTCTTAATTTGTATATTTGCAGAGAGAGATTTGCTTAAGGCATAGCTGACTACCATCTCAGCACTGCCCTACGCTGTACACTATGAGCTGGCCAGGAAAAAGGGTTACCAACACGTTAGTAAGTGAGCACACATACTTTACTGAGAGAAATTACTTATACTAAATATATTCTTCAGCCAACAAGAATGCAAAGAAGCATTATAGAATAGCAAAACAATTAAAAGAACCAATACAGGGGCTGGGGGTTTGGCCTAGTGGTAGAGTGCTTAGAAAAAGCTGGAAGTGGTGCTGTGGCTCAAGTGGTAGAGTTCTCGCCTCCAGAAAGCCTAAGGATAGTGCTCAGTGCTGAGTTCAAGCTCCAGGACTGCCAAAAAAAAAAAAAATTACTTAGATACCCACCAACAGTATGGCTGGGCACTGGTGTCCTTACCTATCATCCTTGATATCTGGAAGGCGAGATTGAAAGCCCCATGCCAGCCAATAGCTGGACATGGTGGCCCATGCCCATGATCCCAGGCGAGCCTGGGAGAACTGAAGTTCTATGCCAGCTTAGCAAAAAGTTTGAGACCCTACTTCAACAGCAAAAAACAGCATGGTAATGTACACCTGATACCCCAGCTACAGCAGCACGTAAAATTAGGATCCTGGTGCAGGCCAGGAAAGACACAGGTGAAATCTTATCTCAAAACTAACTAGAGCAGCCAAGTGCTAGTGGCTCAAGCCTCTAATCCAGGAATTCTTTTGCTAATACTATCTCAAAACCAAAATAAGTTATTTGTCTGGGGCTTAGTCCTACAGTTGAGCAGAGGCAAAAATGTCTTTAAGGAAACTTTATAAGCCAGGTGCCATGGCTCACACCTGTAATCCTAGCTACTCAGGAGGCTGAGACCTGAGGATCAAGGTTCAAAGCCAGTCGGGGCACAAAAGGACCTGAGACTCTTATCTCCAATTAACCTCTAGAAAATGGGAAGTGGGGCTTGGCTCAAGGGTAGGGCCTTGAGATGAAGAGCTCAGGGACAGAGCCCAGGCTGAGTTCAAGACCCATGACCCCTCCCCACAAAAAAACCCCACAACAACAACAACAACAAAATCTTTACAGCCAGGTACCAGTGGCTCACCCCAGTAATCCTAGTTACTCAGGAAGCTGAGATCTTAGGATCGTAATTCAAAGCCAGTCC
The DNA here is from genome assembly GCF_031878675.1 of Megascapheus bottae. Lineage (NCBI taxonomy): Eukaryota > Metazoa > Chordata > Mammalia > Rodentia > Geomyidae > Megascapheus > Megascapheus bottae. The sequence continues at coordinate 8,081,103 of NC_143533.1, forward strand.
GGGCAGAAAAGTCTGTGAGATAAGAGTGTCATGGATTTTTCTGCCCATGCTGGCTTCAAACCACAATCCTCAGATCTCAGCCTTACTGAAAGGCTATGCTTACAGGCACAAACCACAGGGTACCTAGTTAAGTTAATATTTATGACCTAGAAATAGCTAAAACATAAGGAATGAACACATGACCAAGCATTTGGGAAAAACATAGGTATACCTGATAGGGGAGCCTAAGCATGGTTCACTTGAAATGCACCTGGCTGCAGGTAACCATGGTAGTGAAGGGGGTTCTTTCTTCTAGGCTTCCATTGAGCGTTAGTTCAGAAAAATCTGCAACCAGATAGGGTGAGATCAGAATTATCTAACCATTGCTTTCCACATTTCTGCCACCAACACTACCAGTGAGCACCACTGGGGGGCAGCACTCTACTGGGCACTGTCTCCCAATCATCTAACCGCAATCAACTCTTCCCAACTGCAGCCAGTGTGTGTCTTTTCTCCTTTGCTTTTGATGTTAACTGTTTTACGCTAGAGTATGACACCAATAAACATCTTGGGTACTGATTTTATTTTTTTACCTAACTGCTCAGTCCAATGAAATTTTTAAAAGAATTGCTCCCCCCATTTTGTTATTTTGTGCTAGTATTGGAGCTTGAAAATTCTAGCTTCTTAAAAAAAGTACATATTATTGGCACAAAATAATAATGAGCTTTACTATTTACAAATTTATGATCGGGTTTCTGTCTGAACAGTTCCTGTCTTTCAGAAATGAAATCCCTCTTCCACAGTGGGTTTTGTTTTGACACAAAAGTCACCGACGCCTAAACAAATATCAAGAATATGTGATAGGCCAGGTGCTGGTGGCTCAAACCTATAATCCTAGGTATTCTCAGGAGGCTGAGATCTGAGGATCATGGTTCAAAGCCAGCTTGGCAGGAAAATCTAGAGACTCTTATCTTCAATTAACCACCAGAAAACTGGAGCTAGGTGTGATGCTCAATTAAGAGGCTGAGATCAGAAGGGTCTTGATGTGAACAAAAAATCAGGAGGGGCTGGCTTGGTGGTGAAGTACTTGACTAGCATGCATGCAGCCCTGGGTTCCATTCCTCAGTACCATATACACAGAAAAAGATGGAAGTGGTGCTGTGATTCCAGTGGTAGAGTGCTAGCCTTAAGCAAAAGGAGCTCAGGGAGAATGTCTAGGCTGAGTTCAAGCCCCAGGACTGGCAAATAAAGAAATAATAATATCATAAGACTCCTAACCCAGCCAATTAAAAACAAGTAGGCATAGGGGTACATGCCTGTCACCCCAGCTACTACACCAGAGCGTGTGAAGATAAGCCTGCCCAGCAACATTGTTTTACCATATCCTAAGTGGACATGCTGCCACTAGTCATGCTCTAGTCTCCTTTATGCTTCCTGTTATGAAAAAGCACTTTTTTTTTGGGGGGGGGGGTCATGGAGCTTGAACTCTGAGTGCTGTCCCTGAGCTCTTCAGCTCAAGGCTACCATCCTACCTCTGAGCCACAGCCCCACTTCCTGTTTTCTAGTGATTAATTGGAGGTAAGACTCTCCCGTTCTTCAGTGCTTGGGCTGGCTTTGAACTGCGATCCTCAGATCTCAGCCTCCTGAGTAGCTAGGATTACAGACGTGAGCCACTGCGCCAAGCTAAAGCTTTTTTTTTAAAATTATAAAGTAAAGTAATACATGTGTTTTCTTAACAAATGGAGACAGCAAGTATAGACACAATGCCAGTGGTTTTCAACTGTAGTTGTGCCCAGAGCCTCCTAGAGAACTTTGTGAATGGCTGGCAAGTCCAGTTGTAGCCCACAAGGCCACAGTTCCCTGGCTGGGACAATAGAACTTTGACCCAGGGATCAAACGCAGAGCTTTGTATGTGCTAAGCAAATACTTTACCGTTGGGCTATACCCCCTGCCTTTCATTTGGCAGTCCTGGGATTTGAACTCAGGACTTCACCTTGATAGTCAGTATGCCCCTTGTCTTTTTCTCGGTGGGGGTGCTGGCTTTCAGTTATTCTTTGAATAGTCTTACATTGTTGCCTAGGGCTGGCTTCAGATGGTTTTCCTACCACAATCCTTCAGTCCATGCCCGGCTTCCTGGTTGGGAAGGGGGGGTCGCGGGGCCTCCACTGCGATCCTCCTGCCCCAGCTTCCCAAATGCTGAGATTACAGATGTGAGGTACCCTGCCTAGCTGCAACAGAACTTTAAATGAACCTTGTTCACAGGACTCTATGGACCTGACAGGTTATGTGTAGAATAAATTCCTATTCATGGAAATGCTTGAGCTCAGGGCCTGAGCACTGTCCTTAAACTTCCTCAAGACTACTTGAGCCGCAGCACCACTTCTAGGTTTTTCTATGTATGTGGTATTGAGGAATTGAACCTGGGTCTTCATGCATGCTAGGCAAGCACTCTACCACTAGGCCCAACTCCCAGCCAAAGAATGAATTCTTTTACGGTTCTGGTAGACAGCGTCTCCAGAGGCCGTACAACTTCACACTTAAACTGGCTATGTGTGTTTGCTAACTGGTTGTCAGCTGCCCCACGTTCATGCTCACACGGTACCATGAAATTTTGGGGGCATGTTTTTGTGATGTTGAAGACTGAACTCAGGGCCCCACGGTATGTTAGGCAAGCACTCTACCACTGAGTCATGTCCCCAGCCTGACACCCCACTTCTTGATCTCTGCTACCCCGCATGGCAGAGGCTTGCCTTTTTCTTCCTATGGGTGGGGTTAAATACCTTCTTGTGTCAGGGGCTGAAGCAAGGTCTGCAACACTAAGCTACAACTCTTGGCCCAAGTATCTTTCTTTTTAAGAAGATATTTGAATTTCTAAGTTTTTTCTTTCTTGCTGATTTGAAAGGTTTTATATACTAGGGAATACTATCCCTTTTCTAAACAGGGACTGTAAATTTATTGTCTTAGTTTATTGCTGGGTTGCTTTGACTCTGGCATTTTATGTGATATAGAATTTTTTTCTACGGTTGATTTATTGTATATGTGTGCATACACATGCACACACATCAGTCCTGGGGCTTGAAATTAGGGCCTGTATGCTGTCTCTGAGCTTTAGTGCTCTACCACTTGAGCCACAGCTCCACTTCTGGTTTTTTGGTGGTAAGACAGGAGTCTCACGGACTTTCCTTTCCAGGCTGGATTCCAACCATGTTCCTCAGACAATTGGCACCTCATTCTATGATTTTTAACTTTTTTTTTTTTGTGAGTGATGGGCTTGAACTAGGCCTGGGCGCCGTCCCTGAGCTCTTCAGCTCAAGGCTATGGCCCTACCCTTGAGCCAAACCCCATTTCCTGTTTTCCTGATTAATTGGAGATAGGAGTCTCAAGGACTTTGGTGCCCTGGCTGGCTTTAAACCTTGATCTTCAGATCTCAGTCTCCTGAGTAGCTAGGATTACAGGCGTGAGCCATCGTGCCCAGTTATGATTTTTAGCTTCTTATAGCTTCCAGGGTTTGGATAACACTGGAAATAATTTTATAAGATGTCAATCAGTAGATTAATTATATGAATTTTCACTGCGGGGAATTCTTAAACTGTCAGGAAATGATCAGACTGATCTTCAGCTAATCCTTGCAGGTCCTGCTTACAGCCATTTCAGACTTGTGTAAAACAGGCAATACCCAATTCAAGGCAGAAACATGAGAGTTTCAAGTATCTTTTAAGATGAGAGATACACTTTTGCTATCCCTTGATTATCTCATATTGTTACAGTTTCTTACTTTGTTATCTGATATATTGGATATATTTGTATTTGGTTATTTGAAACTGGATAGGGAAGAGGGGAAAACAAGATGAGGGGTAGGGGTGGGGGGGAGAGGAATGGGGACCAAGACATCAGAAAGGGTATCAATGTATGTGAATTAATGTACCTTCTATCTGGCAAATATAATGCAACCCTTATATTAATTACAATATTTTATTTTATTTATTTATTTTTTTGCCAGTCCTGGGCTTGAGCTCAGGGCCTGAGCACTGTCCTTGGACTTTCTCAAGGCTAGAGCTCTACCACTTGAGCCTCAGCACCACTTCCAGCTTTTTTCTATGTATGTGGTACGGAGGAATCGAACCTGGGTATTCGTGCATGCTAGGCAAGCATTCTACCACTAGGCCAAACTCCCGGCCCAGATCACTTACTTTTTTTTTTTTTTTTTTTTTTTTTTTTTGCGCCAGTCCTGGGCTTGAGCTCAGGGCCTAAGCACTGTCCTTGGACTTTCTCAAGGCTAGAGCTCTACCACTTGAGCCTCAGCACCACTTCCAGCTTTTTTCTATGTATGTGGTACCGAGGAATCGAACCCGGGTCTTCATGCATGCTAGGCAAGCACCTTAACCACTAGGCCAAACTCCAGCCCCCAGATCACTTACTTTTAAAGAGTACATGGTGGAAAGTTACTATGAGCTACATGTCCATTTTCTCTTCCTCTTCCCTCTTCCCCCTCCCCTCTCCCTCTCCTTCTTCTTCCTCCCTGTCCCTCCTCCTCCTTCCCCTCCTCCTCCATCAGTCCTAGGCTTGAGCTCAGGGCCTGATCACTCTCCTTGGGCTTTCACAAGGCTAGAGCTCTACCACTTGAGCCACAGCACTACTTTCGGCTTTTTTCTACCTGTATGGTACTGAGGAATGGAACCCAGGTCTTTGTGCATGCTAGGGAAGCACTCTACCACTAGGCAACACTCCTGGCCTAAATGTCAATTTTCTAACCCAAGTTTTCTTTTCTTTTTTTGGCCAGTCTTGGGGCTTGAACTCAGGGCTTGAACACTGTCCTCAAGTTTTCCTCAAGACTAGAGCTCTACCACTTGAGCCACAGGACCACTTCCAACTTTATGTATGTGGTACTGAGGAATGGAACCCAGGTCTTTGTGTATGCTAGGCAAGCACTCTACTACTAGGCCAAACTCCTGGCCTCTCTAAGCTGCTTCTTATACCCATGCTCCTGTTTTTTGCCCACATTCAATAGAAGTTCCTCTGTTAATGAGAGTAATTTGAAGTCTTTATAAACATTACACTGGATGGGAAATTTAATTAAAACTAAATGCAAAAGCTGTACTAATACCCCTCTCAGTACAATTAAGGTTATATTGTCTTAGAATGAATCATGTGAACAGATTACCATGTTTGTGAAAACTCAGGTGGTCCACAGGTGAGCCATCACTCAGTTGACAGACTGTTTTAATCTTCTTTGGACCACTATTTATTTCCACTCTCCATTTCTGTGGCTTCTCACTAAGGAAAAAAAAAAAGCAAAGGAAAACAATTAAAGCAACAAAAAATAGTCATTCTTTCTTGCCTCTGTAGTGGTTTTAGTGAAATCTTGGAGATGAGTCAGTGAGGTAGAAATAAAATTAGGGCAGAATGTGACAGCTGAGAAACTCAGGGAAAAACAGATGCAGGGCTGGGGGTTGTGGCTCAAACAGTACAACACTTGCCTAGACAGTGCAAGGCCCTGAGTTCAATCCCAAATACCACTGAAACAGAAACAAAAAAATAGATTAAAAAAAAAAGCCATAGATAAAGCCAGGTGACAACAGCTTATTCTTGTAATCCTGGCTACTCAGGAGGCTGAGACTTGCAGACAGCAGTTCAGAACCAGCCAAGACAAGAAAGACTGTGAGACTCTTATCTGCAATTAACTAGCAAAAAGCTGGGAGTAAAGCTGTGGCTCAAGTGGAGGAGTGTCATACATGAAACCTCAGTATCTGCATGGATGACCAATCTATCACCTTAGGTCCCCCTACCAATCCCTAAGTTCTTCTTTCACGCTGACTGCCACCCCCTAGGTTTGTGGTTCGAAGACTGGAAACTTTGCTCCCAGTCTGTGATCTCCCCTCTATTCCAAGAAAAGTTCAAATGGAGAGACAAAGGAAAGACTTAGAGGCTCAAGAGTATAAGAAAGAAGACTCAAGGTCTAAAGGAAGGGGAGAAACATCAGAATGTGGTCAACAATTCAGACATGAAGGGCGGGAGCGCTCCCAGAGCATGGACACCAGGACTGCCAAGAACCATGGCTGGACTTTAGGTATAACAACTGCTTACCTTTGATACAGATTTTTTACAGCAGCTGGTCTGACTGGCAGCTGAAAAATGTGTTGTTCATCCAGAGGATTTTGTTTATAATATCTTATGCAGGATCTACAAGAAAAAAGCAAACTTCTTAAAAAAAAAAAAGCCAGGAGCTAGGAATGTGGCTTTAGTGACTTTGAGCAAAAGGAGCTCAGGGACAGTTCCCAGGCCCAGGACTAGTGCAAAAAAAAAGGGTAACTATCACAAACTTTCTTCTTTATAATTAAAGCAAATTTTAAGTTTTGAAAAGGCGATGGCTCATTTATTTCTAGATTTTAAGCCTCAAATATACCTAAGAAGAACAACAACATGAAGATTACTCCAAATTATATTTAGCCAAACCAATCAGAATCACTAATCTCAACAATGTTGCTGATAGAGATCTGAGGATACCATTTAATTTTTTTTTCTTTGTCACAGGGCTTGAACTCAGGGCTTGACAGCTGTCAGGCCTTTTGCTCTTTTGCTCAATGCTCTACCACTTTAAGCCACAGTGCCACTTTCAGTTTTCTGGAGGTTAACTGGAGATAAGAGGCTCACAAACTTTCCTACCTTTGAACCATGATCCTCAGATTTTAGCCTCCTGAGTAGCTAGGATTATAGCCAGTGCCCAGCTTTGCACTTGACTTTTGTTAGTATACAGATGGCTGGCAGTGGTCAGTCTGACCCATATTTACAAGGATGTGAAGAGGAGAAAAAAGCAGTATCTATTAAGTACCTGTTAAGTGTCAGGCACATCATGCATCATATATTACGTAATACTTCAACGAATACACCAGCTTATAAGATCCATCTTAAGATGAGGACACAAGATGAAGGGAAAACTTCTAGAGGAAGTTGGGAAGTGATAGAAGCCAAAGGCAAAGTAAATTATAAGCCCTCCATTCCTGTAACACTGACCCACACCCACACTATTAAGACAGTCTTAATAGATCTCAGGAGGCTGAGATCTGAGGATCAAGGTTCAAAGTCAGCCCGGCACAAAAGGACCTGAGACTCTTATCTCCTGTTGACCTCTAGAAAATGGGAAGTGGGGCTTGGCTCAAGGGTAGGGCAGTAGCCTTGAGCTGAAGAGCTCAGGGACAGTGCCCAGGCTGAGTTCAAGCCCCATGACCTACAAAAAACGAAAACAAACAAACAAAAAAAACAAAAACAGAGTGAACAGGTACTAGCCTAATGGACAGTCAAAGCTGCACATATAATGAATTTCCATTCTCAAAGGACAATGTATTTCCATGTGAGTAAACAAGAAATACTTACTGGGTTAAAGAAAAAAGGAGCTCATGTTGAGACTTAATGAACCGCATACAGCTGACTGTGATTTCTAAAATATGGTGGAGTTTCTGCACACGGTGAATCTGTTCTTGTATATCCACTGTTGGGGAAATGAAGTAGTCCTGGAACAGAAAGTAGAATAAAACAGGGAGTTAGGGGAGAATAAGCAGAACTTTGGAACAAGTATGATTATACCAGTGTGCCTAATACATAATATTAGGGGAGAGGGGGAATAGAGGCACCAATTTATTTATTTTTTGTCAGTCCTGGAACTTGAATTCAGGGCCTGGGCACTGTCCCTGAGCTGCTCTGTGCCCAGGGCTAGAAGTGTAACCCTTGCTAATAAGTCCAAGACCCTGACGTCAAACCCCAGAACCAGTTTAAAAAAAAAAAAAATTGAAGTTCAACTTACCCAGATGTAAAATTTTCAATAAGAATGCTCTAAGCAGGAGCATTGGCCTAGTGGTAGAGTGCCTGCCTAGCACGCACGAAGACCTGGGTTCAATTCCTTAGTACCACATACACAGAAAAAGCCAGAAGTAGTGTGGTGGCTCAGGGTAGAACACTAGCCTTGAGGAAAGCCCAAGGACAGTGCTCAGGCCCTGAGCTCAAGCCCAGGACTAGCAAAAAAAAAAAAAAAAAAAGAATGCTCTAAGCAAAATATTATACATAGGCGTCATTATGGGGACCACGGGGGAGCCAATATACCACCATACTCTCCTCAGATGGAGTCAATAACGAATCCCAAGATAGTTCTCTACAGACTCAACCTCTACAGACTTTTTTGGGGGGGAGGGTGGTGGGGAGCGTGAACTCAGGGCCTGAGCACCGTCCTTGCGCTTTCTCAAGGCTAGAGCTCTACCACTTGAGCCATAGCACCATTTCCAGCTTTTTTGTTTATGTATATGATACCAAAGAATCGAACCCAAGTCTTTGTGTATGCTAGGCAAGCACTCTAACACTAGGCCAAACTCCGAGTCCTCTATAGACTTACAGAACCTGTAAACACAATAGGATTTTACTGCTATGATTAAGTCACCAAGTGATTGACCTTAAGATAATCAGAAAGAGCTGACCACCTAGTCTATGAAATGATCGCAGCAGGTGAACCCCTCAGAAGGCAATGGAGCATTAGAGATGCTCCCTGCTTTTTCTTGGGGGAACAAACAGCCCTGGGGACCTGAGATTGATCTTAAATCAGTATATTAAAGAACATCATAAATTTATTAGAAAACAATCCTTCAAGTGTACTATAAGTGGGCCCAGAGAATGGATGGCAAAATTGTGTAGAAGGGTTAAGGGCACTCCCTCAGCGCTCTGGAAGTGAGACTTATGTAGCACATTAGTGTGAGCAGGACACAGCTATGTATCAGCAAGATGAATTTATAGAGGATGAGAAATGACACTGAATTTCCTCTGTCTCACTAAGTAGTAATAATCAAAGGCATCATCATTTGTCTTGCTGATGTTTCCTGGGATCCTAGACAGATGCTGGCACGTTATAGGTGTCAATAACTATACAAAATCATTTGATAGTCAAGTACTGGTGGCTCCCATGTATAATCAGAGCTATTCAGAAGGCTGAGATCCCAGTTCAAAGCCAGCCTGCATAAGAAGGTCTACGAAGCTCTCCAGTTAACCACCCAAACCTTGGAAGTGGAACTGTGGCTCAAATAGTGGAATACCAGTCTGGAACAAAAAAGCTCAGTAACAGTGCCCAGGCCCTGAGTTCAAGCCTCAGGACCAACACAAATAAAAAGAAAAAAGAAAAAGACTGGATGGAAGAAAAAACAATTTTAGAAGAAACAAATAAGCTTACCAGATGATTCAAAGATGCAAGTTCCTGACCTAGGAAGAAAAACATATGTATGCAAATAAGTTTTAGGAAGTTTCCATTATGTGCAAAAGAGTCTAGGAAAAGACCTTCAGAGTTCATATATGAAAAATGATGGTCAAGCTAAAATAGGTCCTCACACAAGACTGAATTTGCTGGCATATTACCTATGAAAAAACTGATGTAATCCTTCTTCAGTTTGTCCAGGCCGATTTCCAAAAGCATCTGAAGTGGAGCAGTCCCCGTGAGTGAGACTGTGTCCATGGCTCCATGGTAGGACTGATGGATGAGCCTGCTCAGCCAGCTACTGCTTCCGCTGTGGAGCTGTCACAAGAGCAGTGAGGCCACAGGATAGAGAGAAAGACATCAGGAAGAGACACAGAGCTGCTTCAGTTACAACTTAAAATGGAGATTAATTGGAGAGAAAGTCTCATGGACTTTCCTGCCTGGGGTGGCTTCCAATCGTGATCCTTAAACATCAGCCTCCTGAATAGCTAGAATAACAGGTGTGAGCCACGAGACTCTTTTTTTTTTTTTTTTTTTTTTTTTTTTTTGCCTGTCCTGGGCTTGAGCTCAGGGCCTGAGCACTGTCCTTGGACTTTCTCAAGGCTAGAGCTCTACCACTTGAGCCTCAGCACCATTTCTGGCTTTTTTCTATGTATGTGGTACTGAGGAATCGAACCCGAGTCTTCATGCATGCTAGGCAAGCACTTTAACCACTAGGCCAAACTCCCAGCCCTAAGCCACGAGACTCTTATCTCCAATTAGCCACCCCAAATCCACAGAGCTGTGACTCAAATGCTACAGTGCTAACCTTGAACCAAAAAGCTTTACAGACAGTGAACTGGCCCCAGTTCAAACACTAGTACTGGCACACACGCACACGCATACACACACGCATACATACACACACACATTCATTGTGGAAACATTTTAAAGTATAATGCAGCCTCTAACCACAGGTGAGTGTTACTAAGACTATAGCAAATTTGTTTCAGATTTTTCCCTCTGTAATGGGAGAAATTTAGTTTATTGACATCTTTATTCTACGAAGCAGGAAGCTATGGTGACTAATCTAATACATACTGTCTGTCATATACGACTTCTGGGTGGGAGATAGAGATATGAGAATGGAAGTTTGCAGGAACGTCCATGAGACTCTTCCCCAATTAACCACGTAGAAGTGGATCTGTGGCTCGAAGTGGTAGAGCACTAGCCTTAAGCAAAAAAGCTTAGGGACAGTGCCCAAGCCCTGCGATTAAGTCCCACAACCAACCAAAAAAAGAAAAAAGAAAGGAAGGTCCCTTCCAGTGACACGTCAAAAATGTCATTCACACAACAGTTTAATAACGGTAGTTTATATGTCCTACACATTTAACTGTGTGCCAGGCAGGAGGAACTTGATAGGAATTAAAGCTATGAGTCCTAGCCTCACTTTACAGATGACAACATTAGGGTACAGAGAAGTAAAGGAATTTTCCCAAAGTGTACAAAGCCAGAAAGCAGCAGGCCCAGGGACGTGAGTACTCAGTACCCTCCCACCCCATGCCACCTACCCAGGGCTGTATGTCCCCACGCTGCAGACTCTGGATGACCAGTGTGAAACACTTCACTAGATCTTGGTATGAAACCACACCTGGAAAGATGCATCGGTCCTAACATTATTTTCATGTTTCTACAGATCAGACAGGAAGTCTGTACTGCATGGGTGGAAAATGGTGGAAAGACTTTTTAAAGGCAACAAAATATACATAGTTCACCATTTGTAAGGAAAGATATAAAGCTCAAGAATGCCATAGAACACATTTGGCTTGCCAAAAAAAAGCAGCAAGTGGTGCTGTGGCTAAAGTGGTAGAGTGTTAATCTTGAGAAAGCTGAAGGACAGTACCCAGACCCTGAGTTCAAGCCCTGGGATTGGCAAATCTCCCAGCCCCCGTTCCGCTGCAAAAATAAATAAATAAATAAATGAAATTAAGTCTTATGCTGTGTGTGGGTGTGTGTGTTTGTGTGTGTGTGGTCTTGGGGCTTGAACTCTTTAACTCTGGGCCTGGGCACTGTCCCTGAGCTCTTCAGCTCAAGGCTACCCCTGAGTCACAGCCCCACTTCCCATTTTCTAGTGATAAGGAAGAGCCCCACTTCCCATTTTCTAGAGGTAAGAGTCTCATGTTCTTTAGTGCCCAGGCCGGCTTTGAACTACAATCCTCAGATCTCCACAACCCAAGTAGAGTAGCTAGGATCACAGGAGTGACCACCATGTCTGACTAAGTCTTTTTTTTTTTTTTGCCAGTCCTGGGCTTGAGCTCAGGGCCTGAGCACTGTCCTTGGACTTTCTCAAGGCTAGAGCTCTACCACTTGAGCCTCAGCACCACTTCCGTCTTTTTTCTATGTATGTGGTACCAAGGAATCGAACCTGGGTCTTCATGCATGCTAGGCAAGCACTTTAACCACTAGGCCAAACTCCAGGCCCTGACTAAGTCTTATAGTCTTAAAGGCAGGAAAAAATTATAGACCTATCACTTTGTCTTTGTACAGTTCTTGAGTATAATATGCTAACCATCTCCAGCAATGAATACAACAGGAACATTACTCCCATTACTAGAAGAACAAACTTCATTACTTCCTAGACTGAAGCAGAGGGAATGCCTACCACCCTGGTACCTACTGCTGCTCATTTTGCACCAAAGTTGCTCAGCAAAATCCAGATCTCCCCGCACTGTGATAAGCACGGCCCGGTCGACTGCAGCTGTATCATGCTTCACTGTCTGAGAAAGAAGCAAATTGAAAGAATTTTCAGCTCACTTATATTTATTTATCTGTTTATTTATTTAGCTAGTCGTAGGGCTTGAACTCAGGGAGGGCCTGGGCACTTTCCTTCCGCTTTTTTAAGGCTAGGGCTCCGCACTTGAACCCCAGTACCACTTCAGACTTTTTCTGTGTATGTGGTACCAAGGAATTGAACCCAGGGCTTCATGCATGCTAGGCAAGCTCTCTACCACTAGGCCACACTCCTGGCCCTAGATCACCTGTATTTAAAGGGAAGGAGTTTCAGTTGTTAACACTGTTTAAATGCTGCTCTGAAATAATTGTGGATTCAGGAACATGTACAAAGAATTGTTTCTACAGCTTTTCATTCACCAGTAAGATACGCATGAACATACTGCAAAAAATAATACTAAAAAAAAATCGATAGCCAGGTATTGGTGGTTTATGCTTATAATCCTACCTCCTTAGGAGGTGCAGATTTGAGGATCGAGGTTTGAAGCCAGCCTCTAGCAGGGTAAGTCTGTGAGTACTTTTTTTTTTTTTTGTGGACAGTGGTAAGGCTTGAATTCAGGGCCTGCATACTGTCCCTGAACTTTTTACTCAAGGCTAGCACTCTACAACTTGAGCCAAAGTGCCATTTCCAGCTTTTTCTGTTTACATGTGGCACTGAGGAATGGAACCCAGGGTTTCATGCAGCCCTCATGAGGACCTCAGATCTCCAATTAACCACCAAAAAGCTGGAAGTAGAGCTATGGCTCAAGTGATAGTATGCTAACCTTGAGCATAAGGACAACTCCCAGGCCTTGAGTTCAAGCCCCAGGTCTGGCACAAACAAACAAAGAAAAAGCCTGTAACCTCAGTATTGGTGAGGCTGAAGCTGAAGAACTGAATGTTTAAAGCCAGTCTGGGATACATAGCAAGACACTGGCTCAAAACAAAAAACAAAAAAGCTATAATGGCTATAAATGAAAATATTTCTAAAATTACCCTGTCTCCATTTCCCATTTCATCAAATGAGACCATACATAGCTTAATTTAATAAAACCTTATGGCATAACAACATATCAACTTTTAGATGTTTATTTCTACTTCTGTGCAATGTAGCAACTAATAATACAACACGGGTGGCAACCATGTGCCCGCACTGCAAGAGCCATTCCAGTAACCCATTTCTAACTGATCGTAATCACTCACCTCTGTCTCATTTTTTGCAGAATCACCAAATTCATCCAGTTTATTTAAGTCTAGAAAATACCAAAAGCTTTTATTAGTTTGATTTATGTTTCTGCTTTCCAAATTATTTCCATCCTAATCCTATTTGCAAGTAGTAAACAGTGGGAGTGCGACCAGGGTTTCAGCAAATCACGGAATTCCACAGTGGAAGTAATGACAGATCCCTGTCAGGCAGGGTGGGAGGATGGAGATATAGCTTTCCACGACAATCATCCTCAACAATGTCACACAGACTTGGGTCACATACATTTCAAACTAAAGTTTACTGACTTTTAGAATTACTTAGATCCAGCTGGGTGCCACTGGCTCATGTCTATAACCTTAGCTGCTCAGGAGGCTGAGCTCTGAGGATCGCTGTCAAAAGCTCAGCCCTTGTAGGAAAGTTCCTGAGACTCTTAACTGCCAGAATATTAGAAGTGGTGTTGTGGTTCAAAGTGCTAGAGTGGTTGCCTTGAGTGAAAGCACCTGAGGCCCTGAGTTCAAGACCCAGGACTGAAGAAAAAAAAAAATCACTTAGATATCGACCACTAGTACTTGAGTTCAAAAGCTGTCACCCCAACTATGTCATACCATAGCTTTTTTTTCTTTGTACCAGTCCTGGGCCTTGAACTCTGGGCCTGGGCACTGTCCCTGAACTTCTCTTTGTGCAAAGCTAGTGCTCTACCACTTGAACCACAGTGCCACTTCCAAGTTTCTTGAGTAATTTATTACATTTAAGAGTCACGCAGACTTTCGTGCCCTGGCTGTCTTCAAACCATGATTCTTTGCTCTCAACCTCCTGAGTAGCTACGATTATAGCTATGAGCCACCAGCGCTGAGCTCAGACCACAGCTTTAATATATCCCACCTAAAACTACCAAGCTTAAAGTGACAACTTATATTTAAAAACAGCAAGTATAAATTTGAGTTAAGAAAAGCAAACATGTCAGTCGCTAGTGGTTTATACCTGTAATCTTAGCTACTTAGGAGGCTGAGATCTGAGGATCTCAGTTCAAAGTCAGCCCTGACAGAAAAGTTTATGAGACTCTTTTCTACAAGTAATCACAGAAAAAGCTGCTAATAGCACTGTGGCTCAGTGCTAGCCTTGAGCAAAAAGGACATTAGGGACAGTGCCCAGGCCCAGAGTTCAAGCCCCAGAATGGCGGTGGAGGGAGAAGAAAAAGAAAAAAAGAAAAGCCAACACCAAACAACAGTAGTTGGGAAAGCAATCACCATCCAAAAATTCCTGTACAAGTTCAATAGCAGACTTGGCTTCCAGAGGCTCGAGCCATTCGGTTACACCAGTCCTCACACCTTCAGCCAGAACCTATGAGGGATTGATTGAAAGGAGCGAGACACTTATTAGCAGACAACATAGCTTAGTCAATAAGACACATTCAAAATAGTCTTAATTCAATTGAATTTTTTTTTGGGGGGGGGTTAGTTATGGGGCTGGGTGCTGTCCCTGAGGTTTTTTGTTGTTATTGTTGTTGTTTTGCTCAAGACTAGTGCTCTATCACTTTGAGCTACAGCTTCCAGTTTTCTGGTGGTTCATGGAGATAAAAGTCTCACAGACTTGCATGCCTGGGCTGGCTTTGAACCAGGATCCTCGGATCTCGACCTCCTGAGTAGGTAGGATTACAAGTGTGAGCCACTGGTACCCAGCAAAGTGAGTAAGTTTCATGGGATGGATTATATCTTAATAGGGCTGCCAAAAGAAGAAAGAGAAATCAGCAGAGCAGCGGATGTACCTGCCCGGCTACCTATGCCAGGCTGACATTTGGAATTTCTACAGCAGTAAAAGGATATAAGAATTGTATCTCTCTTGAGATATGCTAGAGATAAATGATAGAAACATAAAACTTCTGGGGAAACATGGACATTATTTTTTAATTTTTCATTTGCCCTTCCTGGGGTTTGAACTTAGGGCCTGGGCACTGTCGTTGGGTTTTCTCAAAGCTAGTGCTCTACTACTTGAGCCACAGCACCATCTCTGGCTTTTTTTCCTGTATGTGGTACTAAGAAATTGAACCCGGGGTTTCATGCATGCTAGGCAAGCACTCTACCACTAGGCCATGCTCCTGGCCCTATGTACATTAATCTTTAATCAAAATCCCAGTTGTCCATAACAGACTACATACACATTTGAAATAAACAGCCAGCTGAGCCAGCTGGGAGGAGGGAACCCATTTTAGAAGCAAAAACCACATACTCCAGTTAAAGAGGGGGAAGATATTCTTCCTTTCATTGGAAGGACAATGGTCACATAAGTGAAATTAAACTACCCCAGTTCTCAAGAATAGCTTGTAAGTACATTACATTGGAAAGAAATTTTTTATTAAAATGAAAGATAGGAATTCCCAAAAGGTACTCACAAGGAGAAATTTAAGTTCTCTGTAAAGATGATTCAAACAACCTCTGAGCTCTCCTGATTCCACTTTGATATTCTGGAAAAGTACCCAAAGCCTTGTCAGTCTGCTCTTCCAAATTCATCTACTCTGCATTTTAAACGATTCACATTAAAATATATATTTTAAAAAGTAACAGTGAATTAAAGTGATGGCAACACCCATGTAGAAATCTTGGCCTGGGATCCCACAGATGCAGCCATTCTGATACAATCCTGAATCCCAGCTAACACACTCTCTGTCTACACAGGAACATGTTATAACCACCCCTCACATGCCCACCTGCCCTTCCCCACAGAAACATGGAACAACTGCCCCCCCCACATGCCTGCCATGTGAAGAAACCCTTCCCCATGGAAGAAATTCGCACAGGCACACCTCAAAACTCAATGATAACTTAAGCATTATCACACACCAAAAATAAAGCCCAATAAATCTGCTTATTATATTACTTCTAACTAAACCAACAGCACACTACTGTAGCCAGAGGGCAAAGAACACATTCTGATGTGGGGGGGAAAAAAAAAGTGAATGTCAATGTATGCAAACACCTCAAAAAGGAAAAGAAAAGCATAAAAGATGTAATTGTAGGGGAGGAACTAGTGTTAACACTAAGAATGCTTCTCATGTGCTCCTTTAAATACCCTATGGTCAGAGGTGATTCACATACTAATTATATTAAATTCCCAAAGAGACTCAAACACATAGTTTTTTGAATATCTGATTATTTTCCTTTCACTGCAGAATACATATTATAAAACAGTATTTTAAAGCCTGGTGCTTGACTAACAAGCATGAGCCCTCAAGAACTACTATCACAAAACTATATTAAGTCTGTCACATTTCACCAGGGAAATGTATTTTAATCATTTCTCTATGAATATTCAAACTTTATCATTAACACTTTGAAAATAGGGCTATACTGTTGCAATAAGTATCTTATAAACTTGTATTCTGACTAATTTCTGAAGATATAGTCTTAGATAAATATAGAGTAAATAAATCTAGTATTATTCTAACAATTCTTTTTTTTGTGCCAGTCCTGGGGCTTAAACTCATAGCCTGATCTTTCTCAAGGCTAAAGCGCTACCCCTTTAGCCATAGCACCACTTCTGACCTTTTTTTAAAAAAATTTTTTTTGGTGGGTCATGGGGCTTAACTGGGCCTGGGCTCTGTCCCTGAGCTCTTCAGCTCAAGTCTATTGCCCTATCCTTGAGCAAGCCCCATTTCCCATTTTCTAGAGGTTAACTGAAGATAAGAGTCTCAGGTTCTTTTGTGCCCAGGCTAGCTTTGAATTGCGATCTTCAGATCTCAGCTTCCTGAGTAGCTAGGATTACAGGTGTGAGCTCAGTCACATTCAACTTCCAACTTTTTCTATGTATGTGGTACTGAGGAGTTGAACCCAGGTCTTTGTGAATGCTAGGCAATCACTCTATCATTAAGCCAAACTTCCAGCCCCTATTATAACAATTCTTGATGGGTCATTAATATTTGCATTCTTTTTTTTCTGCCAGTCCAAGGGCTTCAAGTCAGGGCTTAGGCACTGTCTCTGGGCTTTCCCAAGACTAGGGCTCTACCACTTGAGCCACAGCACCACTTCTGGCTTTTTCTGTGTATGTGGTACCGGAGAATTGAACCCAGGGCTTCCTGCACAATATTTCACAATATTTGCTTTTTTTTTTTTTGGCCTGGGCTCAGGGCCTGAGCACTACCCTTGGGTTTTCTCAAGGCTAGGGCTCCACACTTGAACACCAGTACCACTTCAGGCTTTTTCTGTGTATGTGGAACTGAGGAATTGAACCCAGGTCTTCATGCATGCTAGGCAAAACACTCTACCACTAGGCCAAATTCCCAGCCCAATATTTGCATTCTTAAGAACTGCATAAATCATGTCACTTTAATGATTTTACTTGAATCTCCATTCAAGAATTAACCACTAAAAGTCTGTTGCTGGTGGCTCACACCTATAATCCTAGCTACTCAGGAGACTAAGATCTAAGATCACAGTTCAAATCCAGCCAGGCAGGAAAATGTAGCAGACTCTTATCTCCAGGTAACAAGAAGAACGCCAGAAGCAGTGGCAGAGCGCCTACCTTGAACAAAAAAGCTCAGGGACAGTATCCAGACCCTGAGTTCAAACCCTAATACTGGCACAAAGAAAAAAAGAAACAATTAACTACTAGAAAATAATGTGCAAATTCCATATTTATGGATTAGGAGCAGCTGAAGCTCAGCTCCATTGGCACACCTCCCTTGGCTCTCTGCTGAGGCCCCAGAGGCCAGGTTAGCTTCTCTTGCTGGGACTGATGCAGCACTAACAATACTCGAGCAACCCCCTATGCAGGGACAGGTAAGGCCACTAGGGGAAAACCAGGTCCTCTCCTACCAGGGTTGCTGTTGAAGAGAGCGGAGGGATTTGCAGAATTTCATCCACAGGACTCCAGGAAAGATCCAAAGTGATCATAGTTTGTGATGGAATGACAGTCTCATCCAAGACAGAGGACTTGAAGAGTTCATACTGTGCAAAGCCTCCAGCTGTGATCTGAAAAGAATATCCCAGAGTCACCCTTAGCTAGGTTTGCACAAGCTAAGAGCCCATTGTCAAAATCACTGCAGTTCTGTCCCCAGATCAAAATCAAAACACCATACTCCAAACTTACATTCCAAATGGGAAAAGAAGACAAGTCTTAAATCAAATTACTCAAAAGACAAGAAGCCTATAGACATAGTTGTCCTCTGTATCCATGGGTCTAACATGTACCGAGTCAATCAACCACAAATCAACTACTCAGAAGACAAAACTTAGTCGTATGTAGTTTCAGGCCAATTCTGACAAAGTTAATGAGACCCCATTCAATCAATAAACCAGGCATTGTGGCATATGCTTGAGATCTCAGGTACTGAGGAGGGTTTACTAGAAGTATTGTGGCCTGAAGCTTGCTCAAGAATAAAACACAAGACCCCATGTAATAAATAATTTAAAAGGCAATAAAGAGTTGGACATACAGCTTGAAGGGAGAGAACCTGTCTGGCAAGCACAGGTCCTGAGTTCAAATGCCAGTGTCGTTAAACATATATGTACAGAAAGACATGTGTGTATGAATATTTAAATTGCACCTATACTGAATACGCCCACATTCCTCAGACACTAGAATATAACAAGCATGATGTATTTATACTGTGTTAGCCACTTTAAATAATCTAGAGATAAACTGCAGTACAAGGAAGATGTACACAGGTTTAATGTAAACATATCATCATACTTAAGGGAACTGAGTATCTTTAGATTTTGGTACCTGAACAGAGTCCTAGAATCAATGCTCCATTGATACCAACAGATGATTATATCTTAGCTAAGATGAAAAACAGTTTAGGGGTAGGTGCGTGTGTGTTCCTGGAATTGGAACACAGAGCCTCACACTTGTCAGGTAGGTGCTCTACCAATTGAGCCACACCTCCAGACTTTTATGCTTTAGTTTGTTTCTTAGAGAGATCTTGTGCTTTTGCCTGAGGATGGCTTCAGACATCAGTCCTCCTTCCTGGGCCTCCTGAGTAGCTGGGAATATAGGCACAGATTAATCTCACCTGGTTTGCCTGTTGAGCTAGCTTCTGGCAACTTTTTTTCAGTTGGGGCCCTCCAATTGCAATCCTTATCTCTGACTCTTGAATAGCTGGGATGACAAGCATAAGCAATCACAACTGGCTAGGGTTTTTCTTTTGGTTGGTCGTGGGGCTTGAACTCTGGACTTGGGCACCGTCCCTGAGCTCTTCAGCTTAACGCTACCATCTTACCCCGTGAACCACAGTGCCACTTCTGGTTTTCTAGTGGTTAATTGAACTGCGATCCTCAGATCTCAGCCTCCTGAGTTGGCTAACAGAAAGGCATTTAGTAATATTAGGGATGAGGGGGAACTTCAAACTAAAAAGGGCACAGCTATAACAGTATGAGTAAAATAATAATAGAGAAAAACTTACAGAAGATACGTGATGTCTTTTCTTGTGTGAATGTTTTAGACTTTCCAGAGTTACAGAGTAAATTTTATCAGCTATAAGACATAAAAGAAAGAAAAGTAAATAAAATTATAATTCGAAACTACATTATTAGTATGGTGGTACATACTCCTAAGCCCAGGACTCTGTGAGGCTGGATTAGGAGAACAAAGCCAGCCTGGGCTTCTTAGAATCTACCTCAAACAAACGACAACAACAACAAAAACAACAACAAAATATATCTGTACATAATTAGATATATATGCCTATATAATTAGATAATAATTAGATAGTTGAGCTTAGTGTTGTACACCTGTAAGTCACAACTATGTGGAGGACTGAGGACTTTGGGCCAAAAGTTAAGAGAGCAGCCTAGACAACATAGCAAAACCTATTAAAAAAAAAAAAAAAAAGAAAAAGAAAAAAAGCCAGGTATGGTGGCTCACATGCCTATAACCCTAGCTACTCAGGAGGCTGAGATCTGAGGATCGAGGTTCAAAGCCAGTCCAGCACTAAAAAGTCCGTGAGACTCATCTCCATTAATCACCAGAAACCTGGAAGTGGCACTGTGGCTCAAGGGGTAGGGCAGTAGCCTTGAGCTGAAGAGCTCAGGGCCAATGCCCAGGTTCAGAGTTCAAGTCCCACAACTACAAAAAAAGAAGTAAAAAAGATACAATTAGTAGCCTGTGCTAGTGGCTCATACATGCCTGTAATCCTAGCTACTCAGGAGGTTGAAATCTGAGGATTGAGGTTCAAAGCCAGCTCAGGCAGGAAAGTCCGTGAGACTTCTTATTTCCAATTAACTACCTGAAAACCAGAAGTGGTGCTGTGGCTCAAAGTGGCAGAGCTGCCAGCTTAGGAACAACACCCAGACCCAAAGTTCAAATCCCACAAATGACAAGAAAACAAACAATAAATTAGGTGCTGATGGCTCTTGTCTTAATCCTAGCTACTCAGGAGGCTGAGATCTGAGGATTGTGGTTCAAAATCTGCCCAGGCAGGAAAGTTCAGGAGACTCTTATTCCAGTTATCCATCAGGAAACCGGAAGTGGTATTGTCCTAGCTATTAACACAAGACCTCAGGGACAGCGCCCAAGCCCTGAGCTCAAGCTCATAAACAACGAGAGAGAGAGAGAGAGAGAGAGAGAGAGAGAGACAGACAGACAGACCGACAGACAGACAGACACAGAGACACACACAGAGAGAGGGAAATACAATTATTAGATTAGAATTCATTCTGCTTTTTTTGCTGTACTGAAAATTCTCCAGGATACATTCACATTAAAAGAAGCCTCCACATCAAAATGAAGCCTAAAGAAAACACACATAACGTCCTGTCCAGACGTCCTCACGTTCCTGAGATACTTCTTGCACACTACAAGTTACATACCTGTGATTTAATGTTAACAAATGTTCCACTGTGTATACTTCCCTTTAAATAATATCAACTTCAAAGAAAAATCACAAAATAAGCCAGGTGCTGGTGGGCTGAGATTTGAGAATCAAATCACAGTTCAAAGCCAGCCAGGGCAGAAAAATGTATGAAAGTCAGAAAAAGCCAGAAGTGGCACTGTGGCTCAAGTGGCAGAGCACTCTCAGAAACAGCACACAGGCCCTGAGTTCAAGCCACAAGACTGTCCGAAAGAAACAAACCATGAAAGAATTACACAATCACACATTATACACACAAAGTAAAAACAAAACAAGTGAGCACTCACCTTTACAACTGACCACATATAAGACAATTCCTGTAATGCTGTCATTTGCCATGGTAAGCTCAGCTCCTAGCCAGCAGGTCCCTTCAGGATCTGAACTGTCACATCTTATCCAAAGAGGCGGAAGGGCAGTAACTGGTTGATTCATATTCAAATGGGTCATATTAGGGTTGTGAGCCATGGTATAAAGACCAATTAACTGCCTTGAAAACAAGAGTAAGAAGAACAAGTAAAGAGAGTTTGCTGACTAAGCCACTACTTTGAGCACTGAGGATGTGTTCCAGCACATGTTCATTTAGTATGGCTTCCACCCCGAGTACCAGCAAAACATATCTATTTTTCCTTTAAAAGAGATAACATGATTAATATGTATCTATGACATATAAACCCTCAGCCTAATTTTGATTATGTTCTAGTCTCATAGGAACAATCTGGAAATGAAACCTCAAGATGTATAAAGAGTCAGATCAGTGCACCCCAGACTGGTGCACATGCATGCATGCATGCACACACACACACTCCACCCCCCAGAAAGTGGCAGTGTAACTGGACAGGAGCAACTACTGGCTGGGTGCTTAACATGGGGAGGACTGGACTGGAGGTCAGTGGCAAGGGAGGCAGCGTATTTAGGTTAATCTAAAGAAATAAGTAGGAGCCAATAAGCACACTAAAAGAAGCTCAGTCACTGGCTACTGGGATAGCTAAGGAAACTTGAATATAAGTTCTGAATTAGAAAATAGTAAATATCTCTAAAATACTACCTATACTTCATTTCAAAAACTCTGTATGAGCCAGGCCGGGTGGTGCATGCCTGTAATCTTGCATTCAGGAAGCTGAAGTAGAAGGATCACAAGTTTAAAGATGACCTGAGCTACACAGAATAATCCTGTCTCAAAAAAAAAAAGTGTATATACATACATTTCAATGTATATTTTAACATTTACAATGTATGTATATATGAAAATATAGCTATAACAGTATATATTGTAAATACTTGTACACATTGTTAAGTGTGTCTGTATCTGTGTGGAGAAAAGAAAGTAATAGTATATTCAGCAAAATATGAACAACTGGAGTGTCTGGGTTAAGAGTCTAAAGAAATTCCTGTGCTATTCTTGTAACCCTTTCTAAAAGTCTAAAACTATATTGAAATTGTTTCCCCCACAATGTTTCCTTCCCTCTTTCTTTCTCTCTTTCTCTGCAGGTCTTGGGGTTTGAATGCAGGGCCTGGGTTCTCCCCTGAGCCTCTCTGTGCTCAAGGCTAGCACTCTATCACTTAAATCACAGTGGTGTTTCTGACTTTTTCTGAGTAGTTTACTGGAGATAAGAGTCTCAATAGCCTTTCCTGCCGGGGCTGGCTTCAAATAGTTATCCTCAGATCTCAGCCTCCTGAGTAGCTAGGGTTATAGGTGTGAGCCATTGGGCTCTGTGAGACTTTTTTTTTTTTAACCCATGTTTTTTATTGTAATTAATAGAAAGGTTACATTATATCTGCCAGACAGAAGATGCATTACTTCACAAACATTGATACCCCTTCTCATGTTTTTGTCCCCGCTGTGAAACTCTTACCTCCAATCAATCACCAGAAAGCTGATGTGGCACACTGTGGCTCAAAGTAAAAGAGTCCTAGCCTTGAGCAAGACTGCTTAGGGACAGCACCAGGTGCTGAGTTTAAACCCCATGACCAGACTGATCAGACGAAGCAAAAAAAAAAAAAGAAAAAGAAAAAAAACAACAACCAGAAAGATAGTGAAGAGATTTGGTTTCAAAAAAGAAATACAGGGGCTAGGAATATGGCTTGTTGGTAGGGTGCTTTCCTAGCTTGTATGAAGCCCCGGGTTCAATTCCTCAGTATCATATGAACAGAAAAAGCTGGAGGTGGTGCTGTGACTCTTGAGCAAAAGAGGCTCAGGGACAGTAACTAGGCCCTGAGTTAAAGCTCCAGTACTGGCAAAAATAGAAAGTACAAATGGTGCTGGTAGTTCACTTTCTCCAGTTAATCAGCAAAAAAACAAGAACTGGAGATGTAGGTCAAGTGGTAGAGCACCAGCTATGAGTAAGAACAATAACTAAGAGCCTAAGGCCCTGAATTCAATCACCTGTACTGGCACTCCGCAAAAAAAAACCCCAAAAATAATAGAAAAAGGAAGTACAATAAACCCAGGAAGTGGGCCTGAAAGACAAAAAGAACTAGATAACAAAGAAATGAGAAATATAAACTCTGGCTAGAGAGTACACACACACACACACACACACACACACACACACACACACACACACACGTTAATGTTGTGGGAAAGAAAACAAGTCAGGCATGAAGGAAAAGATGGATAAAGTTACCAACACAGAACATCTACAAACGTCTAGAGTAAAACCAAGAAAATTAGCAGGACAGTGGCTGTGGCTGGTGTTCCAGTGCTTGGCACTCCAGACTCCAGAAGTCCAGGAGGCAGGACTTGCGCATGGAGGGAAGAGGGCAGGCAGTGCAAACTGCATGTGGCTCCCACAAGGAGACTTGCCATGCAAAGACAAGGCCACTAAATGCTAGCGGCTCCCTTGGATAACATAATAATGAAAACATTCTGACTCCATTTCCAGTGCTGCCCCGGGTGGAAGAGTTCAGGTGCCAGAGAAGGCAAGAAGATGTCAATCCTGAGGACGAGATACACAGTTGCTTTTTCATTCTTTTCTTTCTTCCCCCCTCCAGTAGCGGGGAATTATACTCAGGACTTCACAAGTTCTCTACTAGTCCTTTTTGTTTTAGATACTATCCAGATAGAATCTTGTTTCTGCTGGGGTGGCCTGGGACCAAAAGTCTCACATCTTTGCCCAATAAGTAGCTGAGATTTCAGGTATATACCACCACGGCCAGCCTCGCAACAAGTTTTCTTAGTTTATGCTTCAATTAAATCCTACCCTCACTCTCACCACCAAATAAGGAGAAACTTACCTTGCTCTTCCAACTGGTAAAGCAAGGGGCCCAGCATTCTCAGTAGAAAAATCAGAAATAACTGTTTCTTCAGATTGTGGTTCTTCAATATTACTTGTTTCTTCCTTTTCTAAAGGCTTCAAAATGTTTTTATTTAATCAGAGAATACATAAAATAGTAATCAGACACACACACACATATAAAATTATGTTTGCTTTAGTTATTTTTCAGATAAGAGCCTGCATGTTTTGCCTGGGGCCAGCCTCAGACAGGAATCCCACTTATGCCTCCTGTGTAGCTCGGGTTACAAATATGAACTACCACACTTACTTGGTTGAGATAGGGTCTTGCTAACTTTCTATCCCAGTTGACCTCAAACTACAGTCCTTCTGATATCTGTTGGAATTACAGGCATGTGCCACCATCCCTAGCTTATAGAGAACACTACTACACGAGGGAATAGCTACCAAGGAAACATACTATGCACATTTTTTACCACCTAAGCATAGGTGATTGCGTTATGACAAGAATCACAACCACAGGCTAGTTTGGAACTAATAAGTCTTGTCATCAGAGGCATTTTTCACCTTACCATAAAGAGGTGTTTTTGTTTGTCTGAGTTTTGTTTATTGTTTTTTCTTTAGACAAGATCTTACTGTGAAGCACAGCTGGCTTTGAACTTGAGATCCTCTTGCATAAGCCTCCCCAAGTGCTGGAATTAAGGCATGCACTGCCCTGTCTAGTCACGGCCCTCACTTCTCAAAGCCAGTCCTCTCAGTATTACCATCTCTTATTGGTGTTAGAGAATTCTCATTATCCATGTCTTTACAAAACACTAATTGCTACAATAATAAAAACCACAAAAGGTCACCTTTTCTTGAGGATTACTATGTATTAGTCATTGTTCTAAGTTACCTTTAATCTTCATAATACCTTAACACAGAAACAATTATTGCCAGCTTTATAAACAGAAAACTAGGGTCCCCAAATAACTGGCTTAGAATTACAAAAATAGTCATTAAGTGGCAAAGTCCATATTTGAGAACCTATATACAAGAATGTATGGTGCCAGGAGTGTGGCCTAGTGGTAGAGTGCTTGCCCAGCATTGCAGAAAGTCCTGGGTTAATTCTTTAGTACCACATACACAGAAAAACACAAAAGTAGTGCTATGGCTCAAGTGGTAGAGCGTTAACCTCGAGAAAGCTGAAAGACAGTGCCCAGGCTGATTTTAAGCCCTAGGACTGGGGGGGAGGGGGAGGAGGAGGGGAAGGATGTGTGGTAATTACTTATAAGTGCCAAACATGTCCTTTGAGAAGTCAGATCTAAAAGGCTATATGTTAAATTGGTTGCCAGTGGCTCATGCCTGTAATCCTAGCTACTCACAAGGGTGGGATCTGGGTACCATGGTTCAGAGCCAGCCAGAGCAGAAAAGTTGGAATTGGAGCTGTGGTAGTTCAAAGACAAGTTCAAGTCCCAGGGATCGATTCTCTCCCTTTCTCCCTCTCTCCCTCCCTCCCTCGACTCCCTCCCCTCCCTCCCTCTCCCTCTCTCAGTTCTAGCACTCTTGAGAAACACAAACTACAGCAAGGGAGATCAGGTACTGGCTGCCATCAGATAGGGGTAGGAGGATTATAAATGAGCTGGAGGGAGGTTTAAGTAAGACTTCAACTGTGACTCCAAGATATTCTCTCTCTCTCTCTCTCTCTCTCTCTCTCTCTCTCTCTCTCTCTCTCTCTCTCTCTCTCTCTTTTCTTTCCTTCTTTCTTTGCCAGTCCTTGGGCTTGAACTCAGGGCCTGAACACTGTCTTTGGACTTTCTCAAGGCTACAGCTCTACCACTTGAACCACAGCACCAGTTCTGGCTTTTGCTATGTATATGCTACTGAGGAATCGAACCTGGGTCTTTGTGCATGCTAGGCAAGCACTCTACCACTAGGCCAAACTCCCTGCCCCCAAGATTCTATGGGCGTATTAACATTCACAAGCTGGGTACCAGGTGCTGGTGGCTCATGCCTGTAATTCTAGCTACTCAGGAGGCTGAAAACTGAGGATCAGAGTTCAAAACTAGCTCAGGAAGAAAGTCTGTGAGACTCATCTTGAATTAACCACAAGAAAACCAGAAGTGGTGCTGTGACTCAAAGTAGTAGAGAGCTAGTCGTGAAATTAAAAGTTCAAGGGCAGCCTAGTGGTAAAGTGCTTGCCTAGCATTCACACACATAGAAAAAGCCAGAAATGGTGCTGGGACTTAAGTGGTAGAGAGACCTAGCATTGAACTCAAGGTCCTGAGTTCAAGCCCCATCATTGACCAAAGAAAAGGAAACAGAAAAAGATTTGCACACTGGGGAACAAAAGAAAAAAGTCAATTTAGCAATAAATTCTACTTGCTGCTTTTTAATGATATGAATGGTTGCACTGTACTTCTAGTAGACAATCCATGTGTCCATTACTAAAATTAGTATCTACTTTCATTAATTCTGATAGAAAAATGTATATGTTTGAGATTATTCTCCAGGAACCAAAGAACATGGTTATCAAGAATTAAGACCCAATCAAAAACTAAATTTAGGGATGGAAATGTGGCTTAGTGGTAGTGCTTGCCTGGCATGTATGAAGCCCTGGTTTCAATACCTCAGTACCACAGAAACAGAAGTGATGCACTGTGGCTCAAGTAGTAAAGTGCTAACCTCGAGTAAAAGACGCCCAAGAGCAGTGCCCAGGCCCAAAGTTCAAGCCCCAGGACTGGCCAAAAACAAAATAACAACAACAAAACCCCTAAATTTAGCCTGGTGCTGGTAGCTTATGTCCATAATCCAAGCTACTCAAGAGAATGAGATCTGAGGATCACAGTTTAAAGCCAAACTGGGCAGGAAAAGTCCATGAGACTCTTATCTCCAATTTACCATCAAAAAAACTTTAAGTGGAGCTGGTACAAAAACTCAAAGAGGGCACCCAGGCACTGAGTTCAAGCCCCAAATATAGTACAAAACCAAATAAACAACTGCAAAGCCTAAGCCATTGCTTACCGCTTTTTCCACGATGAATACTAGCTCACTTTCATTTAGAATGTTTTTCAAAGGATTTGGTTGACCTTTGCTGATTAGCTGGACTTTGATATCAGCCTGTTAAAAAACAAATGTCAAGCAAGGTTATATGTACACATAAATATGCATGTAAAATATTTGTAAAATATTTAAACACATAGGGCTGGGATTTTAGCCTAGTGGTAGAATGTTTGCCTAACATGTACAAAGACCCAGATTCAATTCATATACACAGAGGGAAAAAAAGCCAGAAGTGGTGCTGTGGTTCAAGTGGTAGAGCTCTAGCCCTGAGAAAGCCCAAGGACACATTCACATTGAGTTCAAGCTGCAGGACTACCAAAAAACAAAACAAAACAATAACAAAAACAAACACATAAAGACCAGTTATATGCCAGTGACTGGAAATAAGAATCTGAACAAGACATGCTCTTGCTTCCATCTTTATTTTTGTGATCATGGGGCCTGAATTCAGGACCTACGCTCTGTGCCTGAGCTCTTTTGCTCAAGGCTGTACTCTACCAATTTGAGCCACAGCACCATGTCTGGTTTATTCTATGTATGTGGTACCAAGGAATCGAACCTGGGTCTTTGTACACGCTAGGCAAGCACTCTATTACAGGCTAAACTCCCAGCCCCTCATTTCTTTTTCTTTCTTTCTTTTCTTCCCCCCGCCCCTTTGTCCCCCGATCCTGAGGCTTGAACTCAGGGCCTGAGCACTGTTCTTGGGCTTTCTCAAGGCTACAGCTCTACCACTTGAGATACAGCACCACTTCCAGCCTTTTCTATGTATGTGGTACTGAGGAATCGAACCCAGGTCATTGTTCAAGCTAGGCAAGCACTCTACCATGCGCTTAACTTCCGTGTGCCCCCCCACCTTTTTTTGTCCATGTTATTTCTCATTTTTAAAAAGCTTAGCTGGGCTGAGTACCATCAGGTCATGTCTCTAATCTTTATGATTCAGGAGACTGAGATCCTGAGGATCAAGGATCAAAGCCAACCTGGGAAGAGACATTCATCTCTAAATGACATCTGTCTCAAAATTGTAGAGCTGTGATAAACACCAAAAGCCTGGAGCTGTGACTCAGGTTGCAGAGTGCCAGCCTTGAACCGAAAGCTAAGAGACTTCATTCAAGCCCTAAGTTCAAGCCTCAGCATCGGCATACACGCGCATGCACACGCACACATGATAATTAATACTATTATACTAGACTGTTGGTTTATATTCCACTGGATCTTTCCCCAATCAGATAAATAAGTTTAAGTGCAAATGTATACACTTAAGATATCTAGTAAAACTTCTCATAATAAATAGATTCTAGGTGACACACTTGTAATCCTCAGAGGAGGCTGAGATCTGAGAATTGCAGTTCCAACACAGCCCAGGCAAGAAAGCTCTTGAGACTCTTATTTATTTATTTATTTATTTATTTTTTGCCAGTCCTGGGCTTGAGCTCAGAGTCTGAGCACTGTCCTTGGACTTTCTCAAGGCTAGAGCTCTACCACTTGAGCCTCAGCACCACTTCCGGCTTTTTTCTATGCATGTGGTACCGAGGAATTGAACCCGGGTCTTTGTGCATGCTAGGTAAGCACTCTACAACTAGGCCAAACTCCTGGCCCGAGACTCTTATTTATTTATTTGTATTTTATTGTCAGGGTGATGTATAGAGGGGTTACACTTACATTCGTCAGGTGATGGCTACATTATTTCTTGAACACTGATCCCCTTCCCATGCTTTTCTCCCACTTTCCCTCCCCTCAGCCCCTTGAGACTCTTTTCTCCCTCCAGTTAATCACCAGAAAACTGGAAGTGGTACTGTGGCTCAAAGTGGTAGAGCCTTAGCTTTGAGCAAAAAGAGCTCAAGCAGAATTCAAGTCCCATGACCGGAAAAAAAAAAGTAAGTATAGATTCTACTAGTTTTGTGTCCGTTTCTCTTTTCATGTCATTAACTACCCTTTGGTTGCCTAGTATTGATGCCTTTCCCATCATAAAACTAATTCCAAAGCCAGGTGCCGATGGTTCACACATGTAATCCTAGCTACTCAAGAGGCTGAGATCTGAGGATCATGGTTCAAAGCTAGTCCAGGCATGAAAGTTCTTAAGACTCTTATCTCCAATTAACCACCAGGAAACTGGAAGTGGTGCTATGGCTCAAAGTGGTAGAATGTTAGCCTTGAGCTGAAGAGCTCAGAGGCAGTGGACAGGCCCAGAGTTCAAGCCCCATTTACCTATAAAAACAAACAAAAAGGGGCTGGGAATTTGGCCTAATGGTAAAGTGCTTGCCTAACATGCATGAAGATCCAGGTTCGATTCTTGGGTACCACATTATATTAAAAAGCCAGGAGTGGTGCTGTGGCTCAAGTGGTAGAGCTCGAGTTTTTAAGAAAGCTCAAGGACAGGGCTCTGAGTTTGGTCTAGTGGTAGAGTGTTTGCCTAGCATGCACAAAGACCCAGGTTTGATTCCTCAGTACCACACACATAGACAAAAGCCGAAATTGGTGCTGAGGCTCAAGTGGTGGAGCTCTAGCCCTGAGAAAGTCCAAGGACAGTGCTCAGGCCCTGAGTTGAAGCCCCAGGACCAACCAAAAAAAAAAAAAACCCCACAAACACAAAAAGCATTTTGATACTTTCCAGTTATTTGCTACAGAAGCAACAGCCAGTAACCATCCATGAATTATCATAAATAGCCTTAGCTGCAATAATTTTATCAAATTTACATATTTATATTTCTATTACTTATGTCCATAAACTGAATATATTGTATATTTTTACATCTTACAGCAGAAAATAGTATCTCATTCTTTATGTGACTTATTTGATCACTAATGCTTACCACTCCTTATTTCCATTTGTGTGATTTCTTGGAAGTGTTTACATACTAAGTTCAATGAGCCACGGTTATAGTATTCTGCTGGCTCACTAGGTTTTCAATAACTATTGTAGGCTGAACTGCATTCCCTTAAAACTATCTGAAAGCTGTCACCCTGCAATCTGAGGATCGAGATTCAAAGCCAGCCCAGGCAGGAAAGTCTGTGTGAAACTTATCTCCAACTAATCACCAGAAAACGAGAGAGAGAGAGAGAGAGAGAGAGAGAGAGAGAGAGCCGGGAGTTTGGCCAAGTGGTAAAAGTGCTTGC
Source organism: Megascapheus bottae (assembly GCF_031878675.1). Lineage (NCBI taxonomy): Eukaryota > Metazoa > Chordata > Mammalia > Rodentia > Geomyidae > Megascapheus > Megascapheus bottae. The sequence goes on from NC_143533.1 coordinate 8,111,495, forward strand.
CTAGCATGCATGAAGACCCGAGTTCGATTCCTCGGTACCACATACATAGAAAAAAGCTGAAAGTAGTGCTGAGGCTCAAGTCATAGAGCTCTAGCCTGGAGAATGTCCAAGGACAGGGCTCAGGCCCTGAGCTCAAGCCCAGTACTGTCCAAAAAAAAAAGGAGAAAGAAATGTACTACTAGAAAACATCAATAAATACATTATACTAATTAAAAAAAAAACTCAAAGAACTACATGCATTTGTCATTGATGTTTTGCAAAGAAAGAAAGCAGATCAGCTTTTCTAGGGCCTGAGCTGGGTGAACACTTACCAAAAGAGGGCATAAGAAAATGTTCCCATATGGAAGACATATTCTATATCTTCATTATGGGTCAGTTACATGGCTAAAGGTATTGAAGGTTGAAATTCATAAAGCTACATCCCAAAAGAATAAAATTTACTTTATGTACACTAACTTCAATAATCCCCACAAAGTAAGCATTAGTGAATTGTGTTTAGAAACCATATTGCTCATACCTCATAGATAAATGGGTCTTTAGAGCTTCCTTTCTTTTCTTCATTAAATTCCCTGAAATGCAGAACCATAGAAACATAGAGCTTATACCATCTGTTTATTTAAACTCAGAAATTAGCCAGCATTTCACTCATTCAGAGTAAAAAGCAAAGTACTTATAGCAGCTCTACGGCATGGGGGGTGGGGAGGAGCAGGAAGATAGAGAATTAGGTTAAGAAGAAATGAGGAAACAGACTTGGGGTAGATTCTAGACTATAGACTTCAACTGGGTATGATTATTTTGTAAAGGTAGCAAGCTATTGTCAACCCCCTATTCTTGTGTCTTTTCAAGCACAGCAACAGTTAATATGAACATGCGATTTTTTATATGATTTTAGAAAGTAAAAGTGACTGATCTGACACTGAATGAGTGGGTAATTAGTAGACAGCCTCAAGCCTTAAGATTTCTACAGCTCCAATAAGCATCTATCCTCCACTGTACAAGCTATTACTGAAAAATAAGTTGAATATTTTTTACATGCTTGAGAGATAGTATGTTACATAAAATACATACAGGGCCAGAAGTATGGTATAGTGATAGAGTGCTTGTCTAGCATGCATGAAACTGGGTTCAGTTCCTTGGTACCATATACACAGAAAAACACACAAGTGGTGCTGTGCATCAAGGGTAGAGTGCTAGCCTTGAGAAAGCTCAAAGACAGTGCCCAGGCCCTAAGTTCAAGCCCCAGGACTGGTAAATAATACTACATATAGCAATAATTTTTTTATTTTAATGTTTTGTTGTCATTATAAATATGATATAAAGGATTATGGTTTCACAAATCAGGTTAACGAGTACATTTCTTTTTGGATAATGTCACTCCTTGACTTAATTTTGTTTTTGGTGGGTGATGGGGCTTGAACTCGGCCTGGGTGCTGTCCCTGAGCCCTTCAGCTGAAGGCTACCACCCTCTACCCTTGAACCAAGCCCCACTTCCCATTTCCTAGAGGTTTCTGGCTGGCTTTGAACCTTGATTCTCAGATCTCAGCCTCCTGAGTAGCTGGGATTACAGGCGTGAGCCACCGAGCCGGCTTTCTTTTTTTTAAAAAATGTAAAAGCACAAGCATACAACCACTCAAGCCTGAAATCCTAGCTGGCATGGGTGAGTTTCATCTTGACTCGGTTCGTCAGAAGCCCCTGGAGGGTGGAGCCCAGAAATCTGGGGTGTGACGGCCTCCAGGTGAAGAGGCTGAACCACCTGAGAACCCCCTCAACCCCATTTCTACCTAGGATGCAGAACCTGACAAAACCCCCCGCGGCCTGCCACAGGCGAACAGCCCGTCTCTACAGGGGGGAATCGGGCCTGCACCCCGGGGGCTGCCTGCACCCCGGGGGCTGCCTGCGCCCCGCGAGCCTGCGCGTCGGCGAGGTGGGCCCCCGGGAAGGCCCCAGCCACCCCCACCGGAGAAGCGAGCTCGCCTCCCGTCGGGCGGCGGATGCCCACGGGAAGGAGTGGTGTGTATTCCAGGACCCCCGGGATGGGCAACAGGAGTACGACTCACTGCAGAAGGCGGGTGTAAAAGTCCCGGGCCGCCCGGTTCCGCCGGGCCCACATCGCCGCGGCCGGGCCTTCGCTCCCCGTCCCGCAGCCGCCAAACTGAAGTTCCCGCTCAGGCCGCCGACGCAGAGGCCGTGACCACGCCCCGCGGGCCGGGACCCCGCCCCGCAGGCCGAGACCCCGCCCCGCGGCCGTAACCACGCCCCGCGGCCGGGACCCCGCCCCGCAGGCCGGGACCACGCCCCGCAGGCCGAGACCCCGCCCCGCCGGAACTACTTTCACACCACGTTTCCGTGTCGGCAGCTTTCGAGAAAGTTCTTGTCTCCACCGCTGAGTGTTATTTCCTAGTCTGACCGTCTTCCGCTGCCGTCGGAGAAAAGAAACATGAAAGAAAATAAGGAATAAATATAATGGCGAGGTCAAAAAAAAAAAGAAGCTCAGTGGCCTCTGAGCGTTGGCCACGCCTCCCCGCGGATCAATCCGCCACAAGTAGTCCCCTCTCTCTAAGCCTGGTTATCACTTTTGGAAAATAGATACGTGCGTACTTGAGTATACGTACGTGAGTGAGGCGCTGTGGGGAATTTTTCGGTGTGGTGCGAAGTTGTGTGTGGGGTCTCTGTGTGGGCGCCGAGGAGGGCAGGGTGTGGGGGCGGGCTGAGGGTTACATATAGAGTGGGCGTGCTGCGCACTTCCTTTTCCTGTCGCAGCCGCCGGGTCGAGAGGAGCGTGGCCTTCTCCTCTCCCCGCCATGGTGAGTGGACGTCTCCTTCGCGGGGCCTTTCGCTCAGTCCCGGGATCCGGAGGGAAGGGCAGAGAGTGGAGCTAGAAGCGACGGGAGTAGGGAGTGGGGAGCAGAGGAGGTTCGGAGGCGCCTCTTCCCGCTGGGCAGTCCGGGTGCGCGCCAGCCCGGCAGCCATCTTGGAGGCAACGTGTGGGTCCCGGCACCGAGCGCGCCCGGAAGCGTCCCGGGAGCGCGCGGCGGCGCCGGGGAACTTGACGAGGTTGCCTTTTCTCGGCTCTTAGAAAGCTAGGGTGTTTTTTGTTGTTGGTGGTTTTGCTGGGAACGGAACCCACGGGCGCCCCGACGCCTCGCCGGCTAGGGGCGGAGGGTGGAGGCCGGACTTACCTGGGGCCTGTGCCTTCACGTGCTGCCCGGTGAGGGTCGGTTTCCGTCTTTTCACAAAAGGGAAAGATGGCTTGTATTACTTGTTGTGGAGTAAAGCAAAAGTGCTTTTTCTTAAATACTGGGATGCCTCTGTCAGCTGCCTCAGTGTGACTTAGGGTACATAGTTATCGTTGACTGCCTGTGCCCGGAATATAAAGAAAAAAAGTAAATCGTAGGTATGCTTATGCGGCGTTCAAAGTAGTAACATTGAGTAAGTAGCTGTAAGGACTTCTCGGCATCCCCTGAAGGGGATGAGAAGAATCAGAAGTGGGGCTTTAGAAAAGGCACAGACATCGAGGGGACAGTGGAGTGTATTTGTGTGGGCAATTCAGCAAATGTCTCTTCTTCCCCCCCCCCCCCCGAAGGCGTGTGCGCGTCCCCTGATATCAGTGTACTCCGAGAAGGGGGAGTCATCTGGCAAAAATGTCACTTTACCCGCTGTGTTCAAGGCTCCTATTCGACCCGATATTGTGAACTTTGTTCATACCAACTTGCGTAAAAACAACAGGCAGCCGTATGCTGTCAGTGAACTAGCAGGTAAGGATTTGTTTGTATTTCCCACCTGAGTTGGTACTGTTGTTACAGTAGTGATGAAATTCCACTCCATTGGTCCGTGTTTCTGAACCACATGATTTTCTTGGATATTCTGATGCTGTGATTGTTACCATGTGTAGTAATCCATAGGTTGTGATTTAAGTAGCTAAGATGTATCTATTTCTTCCCTATTTTAGGTCATCAGACCAGTGCTGAGTCTTGGGGTACTGGCAGAGCTGTGGCTCGTATTCCCAGAGTTCGAGGTGGTGGGACCCACCGTTCTGGCCAGGGTGCCTTTGGAAACGTATCCTTGTTTTGCTGTATGCATTGGTCAGCTGTCCATGGAATGTACCAGGCTGGATCGCTTTATTCCTATTAATATTTAAAAGCATATTTACATCCAAAGTATATCCAGTGAAGCATTGCTCTAGACAAATGGGATGAAAAATTCTTCATAGTCTGTTAGAGAAAAGGCTTTATTTTACATGCTTGCAGTGATGTTGTAATTTGCGTCTTACTCTGTTCTTGGCGACAGTTGCCTGCTGTCAATAAGCTGGTTCAGAAGGTTGACGAAAATTGTTACTGAGCAAAAGCATTACTTTTTTCTTTTTTTCTGTTTTGTTTTTTATTTTGTTGAGCTCTTTGGCTCAAGGCTACCTACCACCCTACCCCTTGAGTCACTTTCAGTTTTCTGCTTGTTAATTGGAGATAAGAGTCTCAGACTTTGGTGTCCAGGCTGGCTTTGAGCCCCAGTCAGATCTCAGCCTCCTGAGTAGCTAAGATTACAGGCATGAATCACTGTGCCCAGCTAAGACATAACTTTTTATTCTGTCAATGGCAGGGCTTAAGGGCCTCCCACATTCATTTGTTTTTACCTTGGCTCATTAATACTTGAACCACAGTGTACAGTAGTTCTTAACATAGCAAATAGATGTGTCGAGGAGGTCGCATGTTTGCACCGACGAAAACCTGGCGTCGCTGGCATCGTCGAGTGAACACAACACAGAAGCGATACGCCATCTGCTCTGCCCTGGCTGCCTCAGCCTTACCAGCATTGGTGATGTCAAAAGGTTTGTATTATTTGTTTTATTTTTTGCCAGTGCTGTGGCTTGAACTCTGGGCATGGGCCCTCTCCCTAAGCTTCTTTAGCTCAAGATGCAGGGGTTTACAGCTTGAGCTACAGCACCACTTTGGGCTTTTTCTGAGTAGTTTATTAGAGGTAAGAGTCTTACCCACCTTGCCCAGGCTGGCTTCAATTCATGATCCTTAGATCTCAGCTTCCCAAATAGCTAGGGTAAGACATGTAGCACATGCAGCACTAGCACCCTGCTGTAATATTTCTTAGAGCAAAACATTATCTTTTGGCTAACCCTTTTTCATAATTGCCTGTATGTTTGCCAAAATGATGAGATTCCACTTAATTGGTCCGTGTTTCTGAAACACATGATAGTTGTGGAAATTCTGATCTTGGCAGATTTCTGGCTATTTTGCTTTGATAGAATTATAAAGTTTATATTAGAATAACTGGTATTGGATTGGTTTTGTCAGGTCATCGAATTGAGGAAGTTCCTGAACTTCCTTTGGTGGTCGAGGATAAAGTTGAGGGTTACAAGAAGACCAAGGAGGCTGTTTTGCTTCTTAAGAAACTGAAAGCCTGGAATGACATCAAAAAGGTAATAGGACTAAAAACTCCATAGTCTCAGAGAAAGGGTTTTATATTACATACATGTTTGCCTGCAGTGATGTCGTAATTTGCGTCTTACTCTGTTCTCAGCGACAGTTGCCTGCTGTCAGTAAGCTGGTTCAGAGGGTTGACGAAAATTGTTGCTGAGCAAGGCATAGTTTCCTAAATTTGAGAAATTTTCTGTCAGCAGGGCTTGAGGGCCTCACACTTAGTTTTAGGTTGAGGCTCACTTACACTTGAACCACACCTGGACCACGGTGTACAGTAGTTCTTAATTAAATCTACACACATTTCTAGGTTATTAAGTTGGAATGTGTTTTTAACTGCCTATCTGTTGAAGAGACTTTATCAGTCCCTAAAACTGTTCACTCTGTAGGTCTATGCCTCTCAGCGAATGAGAGCTGGCAAGGGCAAAATGAGAAACCGCAGGCGTATCCAGCGCAAGGGCCCCTGCATCATCTATAATGAAGACAATGGCATCATCAAGGCCTTCAGAAACATCCCTGGTGAGCCTTGTAGTGTACTTTGATTACTTCCTATTCTGTACTAGGCTGCTCAGCTTTCACTATGATGAGATTCCACTTCATGGTCCGTGTTTCTGAAATGCATGATTTTGTGGAAGTTCTGATTCCTGGCTGGCTGTTTTACAATAGTGTAGTGCTGTGTACTTATGTGTCTTGAAATATGGGACTCCTAATTGTCCTTTCTGTGTTTAAAAGGAATTACTTTGCTTAATGTCAGCAAACTGAACATTCTAAAACTTGCTCCTGGTGGTCATGTGGGGCGTTTCTGCATTTGGACTGAAAGTGCTTTCCGGAAGTTGGATGAGCTGTATGGCACTTGGCGTAAGGCTGCCTCTCTCAAGAGTAACTACAAGTGAGTGTTTCTTTTGTTTACTAAATAAGAATACTTCATTCTCTTAGTTGTGCAAAACAACTTGCTAAATGTAGATGCTTGCTAGTAAGAGTGATAGAAATTGATATCCAGAGACTTAGCTGATCATAAATAAAGCTCTTGGTATTACATGAAAATTTAGGCATTTGTTTTCAATCTTTTTCATTCAGCCTTCCTATGCACAAGATGCTAAATACAGACCTGAGCAGAATCTTGAAAAGCCCAGAGATCCAAAGAGCCCTTAGAGCACCACGGTAAAGTTTTTGATGCAGACTTATATAATTGCCATACTTGAAGCTTTTTATAATCTTAAGAATGTGTGATTTGTGAATAAAATGTTCATATGCTTGCCTGATCTTATAGCAAGAAGATTCATCGCAGAGTCCTGAAGAAGAACCCACTGAAAAACCTGAGAATCATGTTGAAACTGAACCCATATGCAAAGACTATGCGCCGAAACACCATTCTTCGCCAGGCAAAAAATGTAAGTGATGCATTGCTTTTACTAATAACTAGGCCAGTTTCTGTTTTAGTTTATTTCATTCTTATACTTTTCTGGGTAATGTGTTGCAGCACAAAATTCGAGTGCAAAAAGCAGCAGCACTGGCAGCCAAATTAGATGAGAAAGCAGCTGCAGCAAAGAAGGCTGGAGAGAAGAAGCCCGCAGTGAGTAAGAAAGGGAAGAAGGTTGCTGATGCTAAAAAGCCGAAGCAGCCTTTGGGCAAAAAGGCAGCTGCTACCAAGAAACCAGCTACAAAGAAACCAGCAGCTGAAAAGAAAGCTACCACAGAAGAAAAGAAGTCTGCTGCATAAGCTATTACAATCTGTTCAATTATATAAAGGTCAGAGTATGGGACAGCTGAATTGAATAAAGACCGGATCAAAGATGCAGTGAAAAACATCATTTGAGTGTGTTGTGAATTTTCCTTAGAGTTTAATAGCTCTCCCTAATTCCAGTCTTTAATTTTTTCATATATTTGGTGTTAAATGGAGTATAGATTCACACTCTGTTCGTGCATTTTATTTTTACTTTTGCCAGTCCCGGGGCTTGAACTGTGGGCCTCGGCTGCTTTTTGCTCAAGGCCAGCACTCAATCACTTGAACCACTGTACCACTTCTGTTTATGTGGTAATGAAGAATCAACCCCAAGGTTTCAATCACTACAACTAAGCCACATTCCCAGCCCTAGTCATGCATCTTAAAGGCTTTCTGAAGCACAACTCCCATCTTCTGGATAAATTCTGAAAGCCAGTTCTTTTATTTTTGCCCCCTAAAGAGTGGGAGTTAAATCCCTTGGACGTACTCATGTAGCCTATGAGAAGGACAAGATACCATATAGTTGGTCAGTCGTGAGGCTTGAACTTAGGACCTGGCCACTATCATGGAGTTATTCAGCTTAAGGCTACCAGGAACCACAGCACCACTTCGGATTTTCTGTTTAATTGGAAGCGAGTCTTTAGGACTTGCTTCCAGGGGGATGGCTTTGAACCGCGGTCCTTAGATCTCAGCCTCCTGAGTAGCTTTACAGGCTAAGGCATCTTGCCGTTTTGGGGTATCTGTAAATCAGCTTTGCATACTGGGTAGATTGGCTCTTCGTGGCCGAAGTAATGTGTCCCTCCACCTTAGCTCCCGTGGCTAGGTGGTTGGCGCCCTTACATTCTACAACTAGGTACAAGAAAAGTGCTCCCCGTGTAAACGGACACGAGCTGAGAGCGGTGGCCTGTAAAGCTAGGCTGGGATCTGAAGGTCACGGTTGAGAGGCAGCCTGGGCACTCGAGTCCCCGAGACCTCCAGTCAACCACTAGAAGGCCGGGAGTGGCACGTGGGGTAGGGCGGTAACCTTAAGGAGCTGAGGGTCCACTCCCAGGTCCAGAGCTACACGACCGGCAAAAAAAAATAGTAATGGCGCCCTTGTGACTTCTGCGACCAGGAACTCCGTACCGCGCTTGGTTCTTTCGGGCGGCGGTTTGTGCTTGCAGCCACACATCCAAGGCGCCGTCGCCGCGTGAAGCCCCGCCCCAGGCCAGGCCCAGCTGCTGGAGCCCAGAGGAAGTAGCGTGGCCAGCGCCGGAACTGGGCGGGACTACGCTCGGGTTGCTGCAGGAGCGCCGAGGGACGACGCCGGAAGTGCAGGCTGACTGCTCACCGGAGTCATAGGAGTCCGCTAGTTTCGCTAGGCAAAAAAGAAAAACCTCTCCAAATCAGGCACCTCTGTTTAGGGCTCTGGCGTCCTGTTCCGTATGGGTTTTGGCCATTCAAGCCTGGACATCTTAAAATAGTTGGAGCCGTCAACGACTATCTCCTGCCTCTAGGTAACAGTGCAAGCAGCCTCTTCCAATATGGCTGCCGGTCTTATGCGCTTCCGGCGCTAGCTTATGGCGTCATCTGCGAGCGACCGCGGAAAGCCGGCGGGGTTTCCAAACAGCCACCATGCTTAGCCGCCTTCAGGAGCTGCGCAAGGAAGAGGAGACGCTGCTGCGGCTAAAGGCCGCCCTTCACGACCAGCTCAACCGCCTCAAGGTGACCCCCCTTCGCCTGCGCGCGGGACTAGCACAGCCCTCCGCGGCGGCCGTCCATGCCGCCGGCTCCCCCGGCCTTCGTGGGGTCTACTGCCGCGGACCTGGCGTCTTTAGAATGGCTGGAGCTGAATCTCCAGGGCCCCTTGCCGCCCTCCGCAGAGCCTCCCTCCTGCAGCTCCGGGGTGACCCCGGCATCTTCTGACCGGCACAGCTCCCCGGTCTGCACTTCCTCCGAGCCCAGGCCTGCCCTCTACCTGCCTCCTGCTCCTAACCCACTCTCTACTAGTTTGCATGAGCCTAGTATCTCTAAGCCCGAAGAGATTCTGCACATCTCCCCACCCTGCTCAGGAATAATCCAGAGTCTGGCAGTTGGCCCAGAGTCTAGAGGAGGGTTGCCTGAGTTTCCCCTTTAGCCCTGGGGGTCATTCTGCCCCCCACCCCCACCCCGAGGTGATCAGCACAGAGATTAGAGCTTTTAATCCCTTCTCATAGTGCCAGGCAGAAATTTATATGAGTAATCTGGATGAATACTCAGAAAAGTGACCTCAACTTTTCTTTTCTAGGTTGAAGAAATGGCCCTCCAGTCAATGATCAATTGTAGAAGAGGGGATGAGATGCCACCTTCTGGGCCTGTACCTGAACAGTCACATGATGTAAGCTTAATCAAGTACAGACCTTGGAACAGAAAGTGCTCCCTACCACTTGGATGGTCAGATGTGGCCATAAAGCAAATAATACAGCCCAAAGGATTCTGGGAAGTGCTAAGGCTTGAAGCCAGGTCCTTCTACATACTAGGCAACCCTGTCTTCCCTCCCTTTTAGTGCTGGTACTGGGGATTGAACCCAGGATATTCCATTTGGTAGGTTAAGGAGCTACATCTCCTGCCCTCGTAGCAGAATTTTCAAATAATTAAGATGTTAGTCATTGATGCAGATAATAGTCTTCCCTCCTCCAGACTGTTTACACTTTACCAGTCCTAGGGCTTGAACTAGAGTACTTGCCTAGCATGCACGAAGGTCTGGGTTCAGTTGTCAGTACCATATAGAAAAAGCCGGTACTGGTGCTATGACTCAAGTGGTAGAGCCCTAGTCTTGAGAAAGCTCAAGGACAGTGCTCAGGACCTGAGTTCAAGCCCAAGGCCTGACAAAAAAAAATTTTTTTTAAAGCTGTCCTACCATGTTTTGGGGTCTTTTGCTAAAAAAGGTGGAATCAATGTCTTTTTTATTTTATCCTCTAGAAATCTAGATATAGGAAAGAACAGTATTGTACAGCTATTGAATCTTGTTCCAGCTTCATACTGTGTAGTAGTGTCTAAACTTTAGCAGAACTCTTTAATGATGCTGCCCTAGAATGTTTTCTTTCCAAGTAATCATTGCAGAGTTAATTTAAAAACAAAGTGGCCATGCTGTAGTGGTTCACAATCCTAACTACTCAGGAGGTTGAAATCTAACGACCTAAGTTTAAAGGCAGCCCAGGCAGAAAAATCCAAGACATATCCAATTAACCAGCAAACAAATCAAAAGTAGAACTGTGGCTCAAGTGGTAGAGCACCACCCTTGAAGGAAAAAGCTAGGATACAGCACCCTGACCTTGAGCTGACAGGTTCAAAGCCACCCTGAGCAACAATCTATAAGACCCCCCCCCCCATGTCAAATCCACCAACAAAAAGCCTGGTTGGAGATGAGGCTCAGGTGATAGGTTGCTGACCACGCAAACCTAGCAAGCATAAGGCTCTCAGCTCAAATGTAACGCCTCCCCTGCTCCCAGTGGTGCCAGTCCTGGGCTTGAACTCAGGCCCTGAACACTGTCCTTGGTATTCTGCTACCGGAGCCACAGCATCACTTTGGGCTTTTTTTCTACGTATAAGGTACCGAGGAATCAAACCCAAGTATTTGTGCATGCTAAGCACTCTACCACTAGGCCAATTACTGGCCCTCCTGACCGTTTTTTGGTCAGTTGGGGGGCTTGGCACTCTGGGCCTGGGCGCTTTACCTCAGCTCTTCAGCTCATGGCTCTACCTCTTGAGCCACAGCACCACTTCTGGTTTTCTGGTGGTTAATTGGAGATAATCTCACCAACTCTCATGCCCAGGCTGGCTTTGAACCTTGATCCTCAGAGCTCAGCCTCATGAGTAGCTAGGATTATAGGAATGAGCCACCAGTACCCCGCTAGAATTTTGCTCAAATGACAGCAGAAACTGAAATGCTGTTTCTGTTGAATGATGTATTGTTGTTGGGTGTTTATGTACATATACAGAATTTGAAATTTGGGGAACTTTAACTATGATGTCAGTTTTGGAGACAAGGAGTGTCCCAGTTTACCATCTTAGTTGGAATAGCACACAAATTGATCTTGCAACATTAAACTTCGTTTTTTTCTATTGGTATGGGGGTAATGCTACAGTCAGTGTGTAAAGTCATACACACACACACATGTACCTAAAGTCATATATATGTACATATGATTACAGAAATTACTATTCGCTAAATTTTAAAAATGAATTCAGCTAGCTGAGTGTTGGTGGCTCACACCTGTAATCCTAGTTACTTACTCAGGAGGCTGAGATCTGAGGATCATGGTTCAAAGCTAGCCTAGGCAAAAAAGAAAAAGTGCCGTGAGACTTATCTCCAATTTACCACTCAAAAACTAGAAGTGGTGCTGTGGCTCACGTGGTAGAATGTTAGAATGTTAGTCTTGAGTATAAAGATGGTCAGGGACAGCATCTAAGCCCTGAGTTCAGGCCCCACAACCAAAAAAGAATTCAACTAAAATACAATGCTAAGAGATGAATATCAATTAGCAAGTTTTTGCCATCAAAGAAGTCAATAAAATACTCAAGTCTGACAATTGAACCACTTTGAATATTAAAGAACTATGTTTGTAAATCCTAACATTCTGGAAAGCCTAAGGCCAGGTCCTCTAACTTGCTAGGCAAGTACTTTGCTTTGAATTAAAAGTCCCAAATCCAGATCTCCTGTCTTGAGATCAGTGTTGTTCCTCCTAAGCTATCATGTCTTCATTCACAGATGTTAATACATGTAGACAATGAAGCATCAATCAACCAGACTGCCCTGGAGCTGAGCACAAGGAGCTGTGTGGCGGATGAAGAGGTGGAAGAGGAAGAAGAAGAGGAGGAATCTGATTCCTAAAGGTGAATGAAAGCCCAGGGTCAGTTATACAGTGACAGAAATTGTAAAATGACATTTTTTTGGCCAGTCCTGGGGCTTGAACTCAGGGCCTGGGCACTGTCCTTGAGCTTTCTCAAGGCAAGTGTTCTACCACTTGAACCACAGTACCATTTCTAGCTTTTTCTGTGTATGTGGTACACAGGAGTCAAACCTAGGGCTTAGTACTTGCGAGGCAAACACTCAACCACTAGGCCACACTCCCAGCCCTAAAATGCCATGTCTTAAAACTGAACAGTCTGGATTGTTAGTGATGAGTCAAGAACTGTATTCAAAGAACATTTTTTTTTTTTTTGCTAGATGCCAATGGCTCATGCCTGGAATCTTATCTATTCAGGAGGCTGCGATTTGAGGATCACAGCTGGGAGACATCCGAGGCAGCAAAATTCATGAGCCTCTTACCTCTAATTAACCAGCCGAAAGCTAGAACTGGAGGTGTGATTCAAGTGATAGTGTCAACCATCCATAGCTAGCAAAAAAGCTAAGAGAACAGGAGTCCTAGAGATTCTTACCTAACCAGTGGAAAAGCTAGTAGAGCTGTGGCTTCAGTGGTAGAACACCTGCCATGAATGACAAGAGGCAAGTAACAGTACAAGGCCCTGAAGTCAACCTCTTTGATGAAGAAAAAAGCTGCACTGAGCAATTATTTCCCCTTTTCCACCACTCATACTCAACCGTACCTCCCTAAGGAGAGAAATGTGCTTTGGCCCTTTGCTGACTTTGCCATGCCATGTCCCTACTGGCACTGCTGTTTTTTTTTTTTTTTTTGAACAGTGTCCTGTGAGTCTGTCAGTCTCCTCACTCATTTTTTGTTTCTTTCTTTGTCCCAGGGCTTGAATTCAGTGCCTGGGTGCTGTGCCTGAGTTCTTTTGTTCAAGGCTAGCACTCTATTTTGAGTGTTAGTGCATGGTTCTAGTGGTTAATTGGAGATGAGTCTCATGGAAGCCAGGTACAGTGGCTCACACTGTAGTCCTAGCTACTCAAGAGGCTGAGATCTGAGGATTGTGGTTCAAAGCCAGCCCAGGCACTAAAACAAATGAAACTCATCTCCAGTTAACCACCAGAAAATTGGAAGTGAAGCTGTGGCTCAAGGGGTAGGGTGGTAACCTTGAGCTGAAGTGCTCAAGGACAATGTCTAGGCCCAGAGTTCAAGCCCCAGGACTCACTAAAAAAATAAAAAGGCTCTGTAAGGATCAGAAATATACTCACCATGAGTTGCTTCAAGTCTGCTCTCTCAGCAGGTTTTTTGTTTTGTTTTATTAAACTGAAAGGACAGATGTGACCCCCCCCCCCAAAAAAAAAAGTCTCATGGACTTTCGTGCTGGCTTTGAACTGTGGTCCTCGGTTCTCAGCCTCCTGAGTAGCTAGGATTTTAGCACCCCAGCTCATTTTCTTCTTTGAAAGAGATAAACCAAACTGTGTGTGTGTATGTGTATACACACATGAAAGTAATTGTTTCATTTTTACAATAAAACGATTTGGTATATGATCCCTTGAGTACCTGCTTTCACTGTGGAGTTACCACACCATGAAATACAGTTAGGGGTTCTTGTTTTGGTTTTCCTTTCTGCTGGTTCCAGGAATTGAACTGAGGTTTCTTGCTATTGCTTAGCACACAGTTGGCTTCCAAGCTCTACCAGTTGTGTCACACACCTCCAGCCTGGTTATTTTTTGTGCTGGGCAACTGATTGTCTGCCCAGGCTGGCTTTGAATCGTGATCCTCAGAAAAGATCCTATGAAAATAATCAGTACAAAGACTGAGCCTGCCGGCATAGCGAGTACGGTGGCTCATACCTATAATCCTAGCTACTCAGGAGGCTGAGATCTGAGGATCAAGGTTCAAAGCCAGCCCGGTCACAAAAGGACCTGAGACTCTTATCTCCAATTAACCTCTAGAAAATGAGAAGTGGGGCTTGGCTCCAGGGTAGGGTGGTAGCCTTGAACTGAGAGCTCAGGGACAGTACCCAGGCCCCCCCCCCCCATACACAATCCCTGAGCCTGCAGGGAGCCCCATTAGTGCACTGCAGTGGACTTGTTCACACTGTGGAACAACAGAACAAGCCTTCCAGCTTCCTTCCTACCTTCAGGACAAGGCTTCAGTAAATCATTTCATTTCCTGTATACTAGAGAAATGGAATCACCTATCACAAAAGTACAGTATCTTTCATCCCTTAAGTTGATAGTATATTTATTAGAATAAGAGATTAGATTTGTTAAACATCTGGATTAAAATGATTAAAAGGATTTTCATACAATTTTTAGGCACTATACCCGTTTACAATAATAGCATTCGTACTTGGATGGGGACAGGGATAGAAATCTGACACATTTTAATGCCTTGATCCATGTGACATTCAAAATATCACCATTTTGGAAAGACTAATCCAAGTGAAAATAGACATATACCACTAAGTACCCCACACAGTCTATTAAAAAATAAATATAGAAAGAACCAGAAGTCTACAAATCATCACAGTAGACAAGACTGGTGAAGCCCTAGCTGTATGGCAGTGGAGGGCTCTGGCTAGCTTGTGATGAAGCGGCTTGATTCTACATCAAAAGCAAAACATACTAAGGTGACAACACTGTGATGCTTGTTTATCATAGCAGCGAAGCATGCTCCACGTGCACTGCCTGTGGGGTCTCAAGGCTCCTCCACTCCCACTGAGAGAAGTCGTGCCACCCATGTTTCCCAGAATCTGCCCAAGTGTAAGGGCAGGAATAGCAGTGCCAGTGTCAGCAAGGACTGTGTCACCAGTTTCACTGGACTTCAGCCTGGCAGATGTCTGGATCATCCACATATACACAGAGAGCCCCAAGCACAAAACCAATCCACTGAGGGAAAATAATAGTAACAAGACAGTAATTTCAAAATGTCACAAATACAATTTTGGCACATGCTGTGTTGTTTATCCTTTGTCACAGGTGAGATGCACACATCTGAACAGTGACAAGCATGGGGATAGGCCTGAAAACAACATGGCACACCACCCGGCAGAGGACTTGATCTTCACTGCTGCCCAAAGGCCTAGATGGCGGCTGCGTGTGTTGGCGTGCTGGGCTGGTTGAGGCCAATGGTGGAGCAGAGCCAACCAGCAAAATCCACCTCTTCAGCATCAGATCTCTTGATAAATGCATGAGCCTGCAATCAAAAAGACAGGAGGAAGTGTGTCCACCAAGAAGGAATAGCCAGTCTCAGTCTAGCATCTGTGCCACACCTGGAAGGAGCTCCTAGCACCCACCCATCCCAGAGCCGCCAAGGGGCCAGCTGGGATATCCGGGCAAGTCAGTTGCTTCTCTGAGCCTCTCCCAGTATGAAGTGGAGAAGAGAGCACAGGGACAGCCCCTGAGTTCAGATCCCAGCATCAGCACACACTAAAAAGTTGAGCATGGGAGGGAAAAATTGGGAGAGTGGGGGAAGGGGTAACACTGTCCAAAAAGAAATGCACTCTTTACCTGACTTATGTAATTGAAACCCCTCTATAACAACAATAGAAACATTAAAAGTGAAAAGTCCATCAGCCATCAGGCCTTCCTCCAACATCCCAGATGTGAGGTCATCCCAGCTTTTCCTTTAAATGCACAGGGGTTGTTGGGCATTCTGTGGCTGCAGACTCAACTGGACCACAGTGGTCAGGGCAGAGCAGGGCAAGGCTATACTGGGCAGATGACTGCACGGAGACCAGATAAATAAAGAGGCCTGGGTATGGTGGCTTATGCCTATAATCCTAGCTATTCAGGAGGCTGAGATCTGAGGATTAAGGTTCAAAGTCAGCCCAGGCACTAAAGAACATGTGACTCTCATCTCCAGTTAATCACTAGAAAATGGGAAGTGGGGCTGTGGCTCAAGGGGTAGGGTGATAGCCTTGAGCTGAAGAGCTCAGGGACAACAGCCAGGCCCAGGGTTCAAGCCCTATGACTCACTAAAAAATAAAGAGGCTCTGTAAGGATCAGAAATAAATATACTCACCATGAGTTGTTTCAAATCTGCTCTCTCAGCAGGATTTTTTATTAAACTGAAAGGAAAGAAGATGATGTGAGAGCTACTGTCTGACACTAGGACTAGTTAAAATGGCTTATGTGTCCATGCCTGCTGGCTATGTGCTATTATAGGCCCTGAGGGGAGCCTGTGCCTTCCTTTATCTGCCTGGTACCATGCCCCCAATAAGTGAATGAATCCTTGCCTAATTCAACTAGTCAAAAGGCCAATTCATGTAGAAAAAGTGAGTGACTGCAACTAGACAAGTCACAGCAACCCTGGTGTTGCAGCAAGTGCTATGGCAGCAGGCAGGAATCTGTGTAAGGGAAGAGCAAAGCTGGTGGTCCCACCTGAGCAATCAAGGGCATGCCCTTCTAGTAAACAAGGAGCAAGCAGACTTACCATTTATTCACAAAGTCTTGAAATTCCACACTGAATACTCCACTGGGCAGTTTTGGAGGAGGCTACAAAAATATGACAAGTGAGAAATGCATGGCTGCCTGCTCCAGCCCCTCCCCTCGACACCTGCTTTCTTCTAGCCACACAGGCTGCAGTAGGTGGCGCAGCTGTGTTTTGAACCTGTGAGATACCATCATTTGAGTGGTCTTGGAAGGAATCATTATTCTGAGAGGTTTTGAGTTTGGATAATACAGTTCTAACAGTGGGGCTGGCATGACAATGTCACCAGCAATTACTAACAGCCACAGCAAGGGGGTGCTCAAGCCACTAGGCACAGCTCAGGCCTGATGACACTTGCAGAAATAAGTAGCGAGGGGGAAAATGCCATTTCTGGGTTTAAGAGAGTCAAGACAATAATGGCACTGAATTGGTCTAGGAGAATGTTCCCTGCTGTACATTCCAGAAAAGAGGCTGTTTCATAGCCTCATACTATGGATGGCGGATCTTGTTTTCCATGGGATCATGTGGACTCCTGGACATCAGGCCCTGATGTGTGCCACGAGGCATACATTGCCATGCCAAGTGCTGCGGGCTTCATGTAGCTTCCTTGAAAGAAGTGATTTCTACACACAGCCACAGGCACCTAGGATGTCACTGCTCTAACATGTACCTCCAAAGCAACAGATGCTTCAAGATGAAAAATGAAACAAAGGTGAGCACAATGGCGCACACCTACAGTCCCCACATTGGGGAACTCGTGGCCAGAGGATCATTTGAACCCAAGAATCTGAGCACAGCCTGAGCAACATACAAATAAATGAACTAAGGATAAGTACAAAAGCAAAAAAGGAATATTACAGGCCCTACCAAAGAGTCCAGCCTAGCCCTCCTGCTCTGAAGGTGTAGTTTGATTTGAGACCCGGCTCTTAGAAAGAGTGCAAGCCCAGAGCAAGCCCCACTCAGCAGACTCCTTACTTGCTGAGTGAAGACTGGGTGAGAGGGGTTGTGGGAAGCAGATTAGGGCAGAGGGGAAGGGGGAAGACCCGGGCTACTGTGCATCCTGGACCCTGGGTTTCCTCCCTTCCATGAAGAGGATAATAAGAACCTGTCCCAGCCCAGCAGTACTTGGGGAAGCTGAGAAGAAAAGTTACTGGAAAACGTGGAAGGAAGCAGTGTAAATGCACAGTCTTGTGTACTACACACCAATAATCCAGAATCTCAGAGGTAGAGGCTTAAAAACTAGGCATTCGAGGCCAGCTTGACCTACAAAGAAGAACTCCCCTAGGCTCTTACAATGTGTATCTCCGAGGAAAAGCAGTCTGTGCTGCCTTCCTGAAATATTTGAAAGCAGCAGGATCACAGCCTGCCCCTTTCCCTCAGCCCAAGGTACTTAGGATAAGGTTCTGCAGACAGTAGAAAGGTAAATAAACGCCCCTAGCAAAGTGAACCATGTTTCACTGTTAAGTTCATGAGGGACATGGGGACCTATTGGAACCTTTGTGGGTCTAGTTTAAGAAAAATGATAAGCACGAGTTACCCTTCTTTCCTCCCTCCCCTCCATCCTTCCTTTTTCTGTGCCAGTCGTGGAACTGAGCCTTTTCACTCAAGGCTGGTGTTCTACTTCTTGAGATACAGCTCACAGCTTTTTTGTGGTTAATTCAGACTTGCCTGCTCAGGCGAGCTGAGAACCTCAAGTCTCAGATCTTAGCTTTCTGAAAGGCTGCTAGGATTACTGCCATGAGCCACCAACACCCAACTTCTTGAAAAAAAAAAAAATAGGTTTCCAGATATACTGGATTCAGAGGCTGGTAATATGACTAAGGGGCAGAGTACTTGACCAGCATGCATGAAGCCCCAGGTTTGATTCCTCAGTACCACATAAACAGAAAAAGCAGGAAGTGGTGCTGTGGATCAAGTGGTAGAGTGCTAGCCTTGAGCAAAAGACAGTGCTAGGTCCTGAGTTCAGCCTCTAGGACTGGCAAAAAATAAATAAGAGTATAGCTGACAACCCACTGTCACTAACAGGGCACCCCCCAAGTGCCTCCCAAACCTGCCAAAATGTGCCCCTTCAAATGCCAAGGCCTCTACGATTATAGGTGTGAGTTACCAACTCCAGGCTTTTTTTTTTTTTTTTTTTTTTTTGGCCAGTCCTGGGCTTGAGCTCAGGGCCTGAGCACTGTCCTTGGACTTTCTCAAGGCTAGAGCTCTACCACTTGAGCCTCAGCACCACTTCCGGCTTTTTTTCTATGTATGTGGTACCGAGGAATTGAACCCGGGTCTTCATGCATGCTAGGCAAGCACTTTAACCACTAGGCCAAACTCCCGGCCCTTCCAGGCTTTTTTTTTTGGTGCCCGTTCTGGGTCTTGAACTTAGGGACTGGTCATAGTCCTGTAGCTTTTTTTTTACTCAAGACTAGTGCTCTACCACTTGGGCCACTTCTGGCTTTTTGTTGGTTAACTGAAAGATCAGTCTCACAGACTTTCCTGTCCAAGCTGGCTTCAAATTGTCATCCTCAAATCTCAGTCTCCTGAATAGCTAGGATTAGAGGTATGAGCCACCAGCACCCAGTGCAAAAGGATTTTTTTTTTTTTTTGGTCAGTCCTGGGGCTTGAACTCAGGGCCTAGGCACTGTTCCTGAGATTCTTCTGCTCAATTCTAGCACTCTACGATTTGAGCCACAGTGCCACTTCTGACCTTTTCTGTTTATGTGGTTCAGAGAGATCTAACCCAAGGCTCATGCATGCTAGGCAAGCACTCTACCACTAAGCCACATTCCCAGTCCCAAAGGAAAAATTTTAATCATATAATCTCACTAGGATACAATATTACTGACTTTTTGCAGACTTCACAGAGCCATCTGCCCATTCACTGGTCTTTCATGAAGAACTGATCATAGTATGCATATTACTTAGTAATCTGCCTCTTTCACACCATCTGAAATGAATGTCTATCATTTTCTACACTGCTTTTTATTTTCATACTTTTTACTTTTTTTTTTTCCCCAGTCCTGGGGCTTGAACTCAGGGCCTGCTTTCTCAAGACTAGAGGTCTACCACTTGAACCACAACACCATTTCTGGGTTTTTTCTATGTACGTGGTACCGAGGAATCCTAAACCGGGTCTTCGTGCATGCTAGGCAAGCCCTCTACCACTAGGCCAAACTCCCAGCCCCATAGTTTTTAACATACAAGCAGAATCCCTACACTGTAGCTCTACATGCATTGATGGACTCTTGTTTTTCCCCCTTTGGTTTCTGCCTCATTCTTGCCCCAGCATTCAGCACACAGTAGGTGCACTGTCAAGCTTGGTGAACAAAGGCACATGGAAGCTCTTGGAAAGGAGCTCCTGCAGTTTCTTTTCTTTCAATCCTGGGGCATGAACCAAGGCTTGAGCACTGTCCTTGGGCTTTTCCAAGGCTGGTGCTCTACCACTTGGGCAACAGCACCACTTGCAGCTTTTTCTGTATATGTGGTATCGAGGAATTGAACACAGGGCTTCATGCTTGATAAGGCAAGCACTCTATCACTAGGCCATGCAACCAGCCACTGTGACTGCACCTTCTAAGCTGGCTACTCAACTGCACAACATGATGCACTCCCAAGCAGAGGCATCCTGGACATCCTGGAGACCATACTGTGGGGAGAGCTCATTTCCTGTATAACTTGACCAGTGACCTTTTTTTTTTTTTTGAAAGGCCGGGGGAACTTGCTATGCAGCTGAGGCTGGGCTCAAACTCTCGGATCCTCCGGCTTTAGCCTCCAGAGTCACTGGATTGCATGTGGGCAGCACCCCCAGTGATTGGTACTCTGTTTTTCCTAGTTTTTGTCATTTTAGTCAGAGTTTCAATACACTGCTCCTATAGGCCTAGAATTCTTAGTCTTCCGGCCTCAGTGCCCAGGTGCTGGGACACTAGATGAGTCACCACACTTGGCTCATAGGTTTCCTTCTACCCCCTTCCTTCCCCATTCTCTCCTTTTCCTTCTTTCCTTTCTTCCTTTTTACCAGTTTTGAGGTTCTGTGCTCTCTAAGCTCTCTTGCTCACAGATGGCACTCTACCACTTGAACCACGTCTCCAGGCCTTTTGCTAGTTAGTTGGAAATGGGAATCTCAGACTTTTATGTTTGGGCTGGCTTCCAACCAAGATCCTCAGAACTCAGCCTCCCGAATAATCCAGGATTACAGGCATAAGCCCCTGCCACCCACCTGGCTCACAGATATTTTCTTTTCCTTTTTTTAATTTTTTATTTATTTTTATTTATTTATTTTTTATTGTAATTAGTAAAAGGGTTACATGATATTTGCCAGATAGAAGGTGCATTAATTCACATACATTGATACCCTTTCACATGTCTTGGTACCCATTTCCCTCCCCCCCACACCCCCCACCCCCTTTTTTTTACTTTAATCTATAGCAACTATCTTTATTCTCATATTGTTAAAACTACTTTACATATGTTTTACAGTATAAACAAATTAATTGCTATGTATTTTGTTTATAAAGTGATTTGTTTTCTCTTGCCAGTCCTGGGCTTGAACTTAGGGCCTGGGCACTGTCCTTGGACTTTCTCAAGGCTAGTACTCTACCACTTGAGACAAAGCAGCACCACTTCTGACTTTTTCTGTGCATGTGGTACCAAGGAATGGAACCCAGGGCTTTGTGCACACTAGGCAAGCACTATCTACCACTAGGCCACACTCCCGGCTCTAAAGTAATATATTCAAGCTTTATATAATTCAATTTGAACCAAAAGTAAATGTCCAAATGAAACTTTGGTTAGTATAACTGATTGTTGGTACTGTCAAATCGCAGGTATTTTCTTAAGAGGACCAAATAAATTCCACAGGTAAGGAAACGAGGCAGTACTTACCTCATTGACAATGTAATCCAGCAACTCAAATATTGCCATGGGAGCTCGGCTGTCCATTCCATACGCTACAGTTTATGAAAGGAAAGAAGACACTTCTCAGATTCTCACTTTATTAGCATGAAGCAAGGGATCAAGCATGGAAAATAAACCACTACTACAGACAAGCTGAACACAAAAGTACCAACCAAGGACTAAAATACTCAAGTACAAATCCGAGTTCTCCTACCTCCTCAGCTTAGGATGTAGGGGGAATCAGTTTACCACTGAGACAAAGTACTGTGTTTTGTAAAGCAGAGGTAAATGTCGTTTCATCTCCCCATCTCCCTTCCTTGTACTGAAAGGAGTTAGAGATAGAGCCCAGAGCCTCATGCATTTGAGGCATGTGTTCTACCACTGAGCTCCCTCCCAGCCCCAGAACTTAGCTCCATTCTCTCTGCACTTTGGCATTCCAGAGTCATGGGCAGCACTTCCAGGGCCCTCTCTCAACCAGTGTCTCTGCTGCTGTCACACGCACCCCTGTGGCCTTCATAGATGACGATACAGCTCTCCCTGGCCACAGGGAACTTCACAGAAGCAATCCATACAAAGAATATGACAGGGCTAGAATGCCCCCTGAGAACTGAGTTACCTCACAGTACCCATACACACAGAGGCAGGCAGGGCTGCATACGGCTATGGCCTTGATAGTCACATGGAGAAGCTAAGTTCTGTATGCCTCGGTCACCTCATCTTCAGAATAGTGCCCATTATTATAAGTGGATGTTACTTCACTTAGAAAGTGCTTGGTAAATCAGTGGAGACAGGGATCACCAGAGTATGGGCTTGGGATTGACTGAGAGGGACAGCATTCTGAAAGGAGATAGTGGAGTTGGCTGTACAATAGAGGAATACGTGACAAACCACTCAACTACATATAGACTTTTGTCTATTTACCTACCTACCCAGTGCCTGGGTAAAATGTGATTTTTACCTTAATTTAAAAAAAAAAAATCACAAAGGGCGCTGGTGGCTCATGCCTATAATCCTAGCTACTCAAGAAGCTGATATCTGAGGATCTCGGTGGGAAGCCACACTGGGCAGTTAAGTCTGTGAGACTCTTATCTCCAATTAACCACCAGAAAACCAGAAGTGGCAATGTGGCTCAAGGTGGTAGAGTGCTTAGTCTTGAGCAAAATAAAAGTTCAGAAACAGCACTCAGCACCCTGGTATCAATCAACCCAAAACATGATTTAAAAACAAACTGATGAGGGGCCAGGAGTTTGGCCTAGTGGTAGAGTGCTTGCCTAGCATGCATGAAGACCCGGGCTCAATTCCTCGGTACCCCACATACATAGCAAAAAGCCGGAAGTGGTGCTGAGGCTCAAGTGGTAGAGCTCTAGCCTTGAGAAAGCCCAAGGACAGTGCTCAAGCCCTGTGCTCAAGCCCAGGACTGGCCAAAAAAAAAAAAGAAAAAACCCAGAAGTGGTGCTGAGGCTCAAGTGGTAGAGCTCTAACCTTGAGAAAATCCAAGGACAGTGCTCAGGCCTTGAGGTCAAGCCCAGGACTGGCAAAAAAAAAAAACAAAAAAACAAAAAAAAACCTGATGATTGGAGCCAGTGCTTGCCTAGCAGGTACTGAGGCCTGGGTTTGAGTCCTCGGTAGCACATACATCCACACACAAGCTAGAAGTGGTGCTGTGGCTCAAGTGGTAGAGCGCTAGTCTTGAGAAAGCTCAAGAGCAGGGCCCAGGGGCTGAGTTCAAGCCCCAGGACTGGCAAAACAAACCCTGGGGCAATCACAGCCCCTAGAAGGGAGCAGGCACTGGAGGAATGGAGGAGGTTGTGGCTGATAACAGCACCTTCCGCATCCGCCTGAAGATACCTCCCCCCCACCTCCCCTTCACTGCTCACTCCCAGCACAAGTGAGAGGAACCTGGTGCCCAGAAAGCAATGTTAGAAACCCTGGCAGGCTGGGGCCCCCAGTGCACACTCACAGCTGAGGGGCCTCCCGGGGGTCCTTGGCCTGGGTGGTGTGTCAGCCGCATCTCCCTCCACCTGGCACCCGAACATCAGCTCCAGCTCCTTGGCATCTGGAGGAGGGATGGGATACCTCCCGACCGCCATTTCCACCAGAGACAGTCCCATGCTCCAGATATCCGACTGCACGGAGTAGTGGGTCCCCTGCAGTCTCTCTGGCTACAAGGGAGACAGACACAGTTACTGGTCTTTGTGTGGGTCTACTTCTGAGCTTCACCTTCTGTTCTTCCTCTGGGCAGCTCACATCCTCTTCAGGAGCTCTACCTCTTGAATCTTGCCTCTCATTTGCTCCCAAATGCCATGTTTACCAAGGTGAGGTGTCTCTTCCCTTCATCACTGTTCTGTCCCCTCACCCCTGGATGCTCCCCTTAACTAACAGCATCTAAATAGATGGGCCCTGCCTGTCTCTTCAGCCTGCAATTCCAGCTTTGCCTGCACCTCTGTGAAGACCAGCAATCACTTTAGCCTCTCTTCTACATGGCCCCACTTCCATACCCTCCACACCCCTCCTTCCACCCCACCCAGTGCTGCTCAGCGAAATGTCTGTGGGGGGCAGGAGTTTAGTCTAGTGGTAGAGTGCTTGCCTAGCATGCATGAAGACCTAGGTTCGATTCCTTGGTACCACATGCACAGAAAAAGCCAGAAGTGGTTCTGTGGCTCAAGTGGTAGAGTGCTTAGCCTTGAGAAAGCCCAAGGACGGAGTCCAGGCCCTGAGTTCAAGCCCTAGGACTGGCAAAAAAAAATGTCTGTGCACCTACCCATTCCATCAAGCCTACATCACCCACTCACCAAGCATTCCCTTGACCTCTATCACGTGCCAAACTTCAGGCCAGTCTCTCTAGAGCCTTGGCTCTGCCCCCAAGCACCTCTCTGTCTGGGGAGGGGAAAACTAGAGTGCTGCTGTGGCATGGGCCTGGAGATGGCTGAGCCAGTACTCTGATGGCAGGGGAGACAGCAGAGCTGGGAACAAGAGGACGGAAGTTCCTCAAGATGGGGCCCAGGTATACTGCAGTCAGGAACAGGTAAGTAGGAGACATGCTGGGAGAAAAAAAGAAGAAATAATTCTATGCAGGAGCTGGGGACTAATGGGGGCAAAAGGACAGGGAGAAAGGACTGGAGACTAAAAGTGAATGTCTGGCTGGGTGCCGATGGTTCATATTTGTCATCTTAGCTATTCAGGAGGCTGAGAACTGAGGATGAAGGTATAAAGTTAGCCTAAGCAAGGAAGTCCAGGAGACATTTCCAATTGACCAGCAACAAGCCAGAAGCGGAGCTCTGGCTCCAGGGGTAGAACACTAACCCTGAGCAAAGGATCTAAGGGGGACGCCCAGGTAGTAGCAGTTTGGGGGCATGTCTGGGAACACTGAGCTTGTGGGCCTGGAGGCAATAAGGAAAAGAGGTCCAGAAGGTAGGAGAAACTTAAGTCTCTTCAGAATAGCAGCTAAGCTTTGGAGCTGGGCTAGTGCCATCTCTTTGGTGAGTTAGGACCCGGTGTGCACTCAGGCCGGTGAGTGGTCGGGGCTCTCCCCCCGCTGGAAATAGACTCCTCAGGAGTGAGGGCACTGTGCTTAGCCCTCATTTCCTGATGCCCCTCCCCCATCACCCAGCCCAAGAGCTGGCTCCTGCTCCTGCTCCTGCTCCTGCTCCTGCTCCTGCTCCTGCTCCTGCCCCTGCCCCACCCAACAGCAGAAGCCTGCTTGTTCATACCGACATATAGGACCTTGTGCCCACGAAGGAGTTGGCCATGGAGTCAATGAGCTGCCCACTGACCCCGAAGTCGCAGAGCTTGATCTCCCCACGGGAATTGACCAGGATGTTAGAAGGCTTGACATCTACAAGGAAGAGAAACAGAACATAAGGGGTTGACTGGAGCAGGCTGGAGAGGGGAGCAGTAAGTCCGTACCCTAGCCTCCTCTAGGTGCAGCAAACACCGGCCAAGGCCACATGCCCACCCTCAGCTTCTGACCAGCTGCTACAGAAGCAGAACAGCCAGCCAATGGTCTCAACGCCGAGGATGCACTCAGCCAGACAACTCACCGGAAGGCATCAGTGACCCTAACCAGTCAAGGTTTCCCTGTCTGTTGAAAGCCAGTGCATCACAGAAGGAGAAACGCTGAAGTGGTAACAGCAGGAATTCCTACCATCTACCTCTACATCAAGATCAGAGCATGAAGGAGGAGCTGACTCTCCACTGTCTTTCACTGAAGTCACACACACAGCCCCTCGCTACCCAGGACCTAAGATGCTGCTCTTCGGGGTCAGGGCAGTGTCTCAGGCCCATCACCTGGACCCCATGATCATCCTCACCCAGCTTCTATCACTGACACCAGGCCATAGCCCCTTTGCACCTCCACAAGTCTTTTCTCCTCCACTACTCAACTATCTGAAGAGTGGACAGCCAGGTGGAAAAGCCAGCGTGGTTCTTGGTGGGGCCCCTGGACCAGGACTTGGGGGGAGGGAGCACACCAGCAAGCAAAGTGACTCAGTCAAGGACAGGCAAAATCCTGAGCCAGAACAGAAGTAATAATGCACTTTACAGAACATCTAGAAGATTTGAAAAATGAAAGCCTCTTACAATCCCAATATAGCATAGTCACTATTGTTTCATTATTTTCCCATCAATCACATGAACACATTTATTCATTCAAAGATGAATAGATTCAAGGAAGTAATGCAGTGACTTAAAGTGGCAGAGCATTAGCCTTGAGCAGAAAAGCTCAGGGTCATCATCCAGGCCTCTGAGTTCAAGCTCCATAACTGACATGCTTGTAATTTTACTCAGGATGCTTAGATCCCAGTAGGAAGCCAGTTTGGGCAGGGAAGTCTGTGAAACTCTTATCTAAAATTAAATAGCAGAAAACCAGAAGTGGAGAAAAAAAAAGCTCGGAGACAGAGGCTACAGGCAGTGCATAAGAGGCCCGTGCACAAGTCCGGGCCCTGTCGCCTGCTTTGACACAGGCTTGAACATAAGGATCACTCCATTTCTCTAGGCTAAGACTGCTAATGGAGTGCCACACACACACACACACACACACACACACGGCATGCTTTATGAATGATATGTCATGAACAGGCCCTCCACAGTCAGTGGGCCTGGGGTGAAGCCTCTCCCTCAGAGCAGGGGGCTCCTCTCCTCTCTGGGCACAGCTGCTGCTTCCTGCTGCACCGCCTCTGGCTGTCTGGGGTTTGATATGCTGCTATTCACATGGCAAGCACGACTCCTTGCTGGAGCTTACTTACATAAGGCTGTTCTCTCCCGCACCCACCAGGGGACAGCCCTGTCTGCAGTAAGCAGAGATCCACGGGCTTGGAGAAACAGGAACGACCTGAGGGTACTGAGAGTCTGATGCACAGCGAAAAGCCCCTCCTACTCCTCCCTCCACTTACCCTGTGACCTGCAGGGCCTGGCAAGAAGACCCTGCACTAAATCACTGCTGCTGAAGGGTTGGTGGAGCTGATGGACAGACATTTTCTCCATCCCAGCCCAGGCAGGGAAGTGTATGAGACTCATCTCCAATAAAACCAACAAAAAGCCAGAAGTGGAGCTGCAGCTCAAGTGGTGGCAAGCCAGCCTTGGGGGAGAGGGGGGCGGGGGGGAGGAGCCAAGCACAAGTGTGAGGGCCTGAGTTCATATCTCAGTACTGGCACACAGACAGACACATAGACACACACATACACACACACACTCATCCAACTTTTTACTAGAAGACAAGGATCTGAAGTTAAGACCTAAGAGTTCATTTCCTGAGCCAACACACTGTTCCAGTCTTAGGGCAACCAGAGCAGGAGGGCCTGGCACACAGCCACTACTGTCCTGTCTGCCCCGAAGCTTCCCCAACCCTCCTTTGTTCCTTCCTCACCCCTCCAACTCATCCCTAGTGTATCTCCCAATCCAGTTCAGGCTGGGAGACCTCTAACAACCCCAGAGCTAGTCAGGCCTCCTCACTTTGTCTCTGCCTCTGATATGCCCTCTCCTTTCCACCCACTCTTTCATCTCTACTTCTACTGTCTCCTTCTTCTGGGCGTCATTTCCAGCATTGACTACTAACTGGCTCCTGGAGTCCAAGGAGATTTATCTGGGCTTCTTCCTATCCTGTCCTCACATACCCTTGGAAGGTGGTTCAAATGCCAGGCCCTGGCTATCTTTATGGCCTAAGGGCTCCTTTGGTTCACAGATTCTGTTCCTTCTAGATCAAGACCAAAGCTGCCTTCTGGAGGAGGCATCCAGTCTCAAGTAGGTTTCCTGGCCTGGAACCCCAAGATATGATGCCCCATGAGTCAAGCCACCTACCTGGGACTGGGAGACTTGGAAAGAGGAGGGGAAGGGAGGGAAGAGGGAGAAGGAGGGGGAGAAAAACAAGAACAAAGAAATGCAATGAAAAACTAAACAATGGCTGGCTAGTGGTTCATGCCTGTAATCCTAGCTACTCAGGAGGCTGAGATCTAAGGATCTCAGTTCAAAACCAGCCCTGGGCAAGAAAGGCCATGAGACTCTTATCTCCTATTAACCACCAGAAAACTGGAAGTGGCACTGTGGCTCAATGTGATAGGGCACTAGCCTTGAGCTGAAGAGCTCAGAGTCAGTACTCAGGCCCAGAGTTCAAGTCTCATGACCAATCAAAAAAAAAAAAAAAAGCTTAACACACAAAATATTTTCTTCTCTGATATTTCTGCCCCAGAAATAATCATTGTTCCATCTTCCAAATTTTTCCAAGAGCATTTATGCTAAAGTTAACTTGTGCACATTTTTCTATCCTCCTAAAACAAGAGGTTTGGATAAAATAATTCAGAGGGCTGTTTGTTTATTCTACAAACACTTCTGTAAATTGCCCAATGTTAGCCAACAGTCTCAATCCTTCTCAAGGCTGACTCCACCAGTGGAGATGGAACTTACAAATAACAAATATGTGCGCACAGGAGTGTGTGGTGAGAACATAAAGGAGATGTGTGTACAGGACAGTGCCACTCTCTTGATGGCAACACACGAACTTGACAAGGTCAGCAGGCAGGGGACCAAAGAGTACAGCAATCCTCCAGAGGTTCCCTCTGGGAGTACATTCATTCTTGTCAAGTTTAGTTTTATTTTCATCCTGGAGCTTGAAATAGGGCCTAGGCACTATCCCTGAGATTTATTCATCTAGTTTGCTCAAGGCTGCCATTCTACCACTTGAGCCAAAGCTCCACTTGCAGCTTTTTGATGGTTAATTACAGTAAGAGTCTCACAAACTTTCCTGCTTCAAACTGTGATCCTCAGATCTCAGCCTCCTGAGTAGCAAGGAGTACAAGCATGAGCCATGGGTGCCTGGCTCACCTTGTTAAGATCACAAGAAGCTGCACCCAGCAGAGCCTAGCGGCACCAATTTCCAGTCCAAGAACTATAGGAAGGCTAAGCAAGAGACCATGAGTTTGAGACCAGCCTGGGCCTCAAAAACAAAGGGAAAAAAGAAAATCTATCTCCTAAGTCAGAATGAAGAAAGGTAGGTAGGTATAAAGGAAGAGAGGGCAGAGGACAGTCATGGCACAGGAAGAAGTAGAGGAATAGCCAATGACCCACAGAGCACTCAGAGGCCAGACAGGCTCAGCCGGGATAAAGTAAGATGATCGTGGATAAGCAAGGGTTTTCACTTAAGAAAAGGGCAAATGACGTTTGTTGCATTGTTTGGATTCAAATCCAGAAATACACATGTGCTATGCAAGGATTCACTCTCAACTCCAAATGATTTTTCTTAATGTTAACTTTGGGTTTTCAAACAACCTCCTCTTTGTGTCCTTAACAGGGCAATAAAGAACCCTTCCGTGAAGATGGACAGCAGAAAAAGGTCACTGGCCAGGCTAAGCGAATCTACAGCCCACACACAGCCAGCTCTAGCTACCCTGGGCCTCAGAGAGCTCATTAAACAGCAAAGATAATTAAAGTTAAGTGAAAATCCTAACCCCTGCAATTAGCCATTACCTGTAACCTCTTTTTCAAACTCAAATTTTCTTCCTCCTGAGTGCTCTCCCCCTACCACTTCTCCAATATGGAGGTTAGAGGCAGCTGAAAGGCTGGGATGGCAGGTGTGCACAGCAGATGTGGTTTGTGGAGCTGTTGCTAAGTCTCATAGTAACAGTGAGCTGTGAGCAGCATGAACCTATGTTCAGATGAGGAAATCCAAGGCTCAGTGAAGAGGTATTCCTTACCTAGTCAGTGAAGGCCCAGAAAAGAGAGGTACCTGGAGCCTCATGGCATGGGAGCACAGCTGTGCTTTGGTGGGAAGGAAACAATAAGTAAATGTGAGACCCAGATGTGACATGGGACAGGCTAAAATCCTGGAAATCGGGTTGTGAGTACTGGATGCTTCTTCTGCAATGCAAGCCAGTTTTCTTCCTTGGCAGATCGAACTGCAAGAGCCCAGCAAACAGCAAGAGCTGGAGGCTGCCTCCACCTCCCTCTGAGGAACAGCTGAGTTCAGACTGGGAGACTGGAAGAACAGGGCTTGGCAAGCTATTTTTATCCCCTCCACTCTCAAGATCTCTGCAACCAAGGCCAGCACCTGCTCTCTGAGTTTTTCCCTTCCCTCCAAGATCCCCTGGGTTTGAAAGGCTTCCACTGTCTACTCTCATGCGTCCCCTGCTCGCCCCCACCCTCCAGGACCGTAAACCCTGACACTTGACTACTGATGATGTAACAAGAGCTCAGGATTTGGTCTCGTTAGCACACTCTATTCTAAGAAATACTCTAAAGTTTGAAACAGATGTAGTGAAAAGCCAAAGCCCATGTACAGGGGCTCCCACAGAGGGTAGGGGAGGGACACAGTGAGGGGGAGGTATGGTAAGAGAAGAGAAGGAAAAGAAAGAAGGGTAGTAAGAGAAAGCTTGCAGACAGACCCCTGATCTCCGATCACTCATTTCTAATAACGTTAGGCAGCAATTCCATTTCACGGAACTGGAACCTGAGATTCCACAATGAAGCCCTTTCCCAAAGATAAAAAAGTAGCCATTCAGCCGCATGTGGTGTAACACATCTGTAATCCAGCTGAGGCAGGAGGATCTCAAGTTCCAGGCCAGCCTGTGTCAACAAAATAAAACAATGAAAGAATAAACTTCCCACTAAGAGAAACCTGCATTAGGGAATCTATGTAGGTTAGCTCAGAAGAGGAAAGAAAAATGTCAATCTATGGCAAAGCCAATCACCCACCTGCTGCCAGGAAAATGGTGTCAGCTGGGTACTTACCAAGAGCTACTCAGGAAGGAAAATTAGCTTAAAGTCTGCTCTAGCCTGCTGGAAGCTAATTTCACTCAGCAGAAAGGGGAGGAAAAGGGTACAGCAGTGCATGTAGGAATATTTATTTCATTCATTCTTTCATTTATTTAATGCCAGTATTGGGGCTTGACCTCAAGGCTTAAGCTCTGTCCCTCCAGCTTTTTCATTCAAGGCTGGCACTCTACCATTTGAACCACAGCTCCATTTCTGGCTTTTTGGTGGTTCACTGGAGATAAGAGTCTCATGGACGGGGGCCCGGGAGTTTGGCCTAGCGGTTAAAGTGCTTGCCTAGCATGCACAAGGACCCGGGTTCGATTCCTCGGTATCCCACATACACAACCAAGCCGGAAGTGGCAGAGACGAGACTGCAATAAGCGACAGAGAGCGAAAGCAAGCAAGCGGAGCCCAACCGAGTGGTGGCGGGAGCAAGCGGGCCGGAGCGGGCGGGGCCGGAGCGAGTGGGGCGGGGCCGGAGCGAGCGGGGCCAGAAAGAGAAGGGGGCCAAAAAAGAAAAAAAAAAGAAAAAGAAAGAGAGAGATTAAACTATTTAAAAAAAAAAAAGTCTCATGGACTTTTTGTCCAGGCCAGCAGTGATCCCTAGATCCCAGCCTCCCGAGAAGTTAGGATTACAGGTATGAGCCACTGGCACCTGACAGGCTGGTTGTCTTAAATGAAGTGAGGGGAGGGTGTCCTGGGAACTCACGGTTGGTGTACTGACTCAGGCTCTCCAAAGCCACGGATCACTGTCTATGCCTGGATCCCAACTCAGCACAATCCACAGGCAGCATCCATGGGCAGCAGCTGCTCAGGCGTATAATCCTAGCTACTCAGAAGGGGAACACCTGAGGACCGTGGCTCACAGCCAACTAAGAAGTAGAGGAGGAGCTCACGTGGTACAGTGCTAGTATGAAAGCCAAGCACAAGACCCTGAGTTCAAGCCCCAGTCAGTTCCCAGGACATACACACAAAATCCATCAGGAGCCAACAACAGAACACTATTCCCTGAGGCTCCACCTGCAGCCAGAATACAAAAGGAAGAAACTCGTAGTTCTGGGGTCCCTTGGTGGGCAGCAGTCCCCTGGGGATTTAATGACAGCAATGTGCAAAGGATCAAGAACACCAGACACACATCTCCAAGAAAGCGTGAAACGTGTTGTGTCCTAATGGAAAAAGAAATCACCAGTATATTTGTCTCTAATTAATTTGTTGCTAACAAGCCTTATGTAAGTTCCCACCCTGGAGCTGAGAAGCGTCACTAGACTACTGCTGTGACTCGGAGGGGAAGCGGGGCTCCACCTTGCTTTGGATAATGCTTAATAAAATCTAGCCTTGGCTTCATTCCCAGGCAACAAGAC
This sequence comes from Megascapheus bottae, assembly GCF_031878675.1. NCBI lineage: Eukaryota > Metazoa > Chordata > Mammalia > Rodentia > Geomyidae > Megascapheus > Megascapheus bottae. The sequence goes on from NC_143533.1 coordinate 8,143,389, forward strand.
TTCAAATCAAACCTAAAGCTGCTCTCCTGAACTGGTACCAGTGGCTCATACCTGTAATCCTAACGACTCAGGAGTCAGATCTGAGGATTGTAGTTTGAAGCGAGCCAAAGCACAAAAATCCAAGAGAATCTATCTTCAACTAATCAGAAAAAAGAAAAAAAAAAGCTGGTCTGAAGGCACGGCTCAAGTGATAGAGCACCAGCTATGAGCAAGAAAACTAAGCAAAAGAACAAGGCCCGGGCCAGGAGTTTGGCCTAGTGGTTAAAAGTGCTTGCCTAGCATGCATGAAGACCCGGGTTTGATTCCTCGGTACCACATACATAGGAAAAAAAAGCCGGAAGTGGTGCTGAGGCTCAAGTGGTAGAGCTCTAGCCTTGAGAAAGTCCAAGGACAGTGCTCAAGCCCTGAGCTCAAGCCCAGGACTGGCAAAAAAAGAAAAAAAAAGAAAGAAAAAAAAAAAAAAAAGAACAAGGCCCTAAGTTCAAGCCCTAAGACCAGCATAAAGACAAGACAAAAATCCAACTCTTCTGGAACTCCCAGGATAAGATTCTCTAAGGAGACTGGCAGACTTAGCTCAGGTTTCCATTAAATGAGGACCAAGATATAGTTAGCTATCTAGGGATCACTGAACCTCAAGCCCTTCCTCTACACCTCTCTCCAGGCCATGCATAAGCCAGCAAACCAGCCACCATTTACCCCTCCAATCTTCCTAGTACTACCTACCTTGTGCTCTCCAGAACCTGCCCAGAAAAAAAACTGGCCACTTCTTTCCCATATGTCCCCTCCTGTCCTGTAACTCGGACCCACCTTCTGTCTTACTGGACCATGGTGGCAACAGGTAACCTCTCTCCCCTGTCCAGATTTCCAGACTCAGCTTCCTACCTGGACAGATCAGCAGCTCCCTCAGTGTTCCCGTGCAGGCACATTCCACTGCTCCCTGGCGCTATGACAAAACCCAGACCTCCACAACAGGGAAACCTTCCACCAAAACTAATCCCAGCCTGTGTCCCACTGGGAGGACTCTGCTATAGACAATTTGAGTGGCTGCAGCGTGCATGTTTTCAAAATTGGTGTCCCTTTACATGAAAATCCTTACTCGGACTTAGCCACCAATGCATCAAAGCCTACCTCAAATATCACCATCTTAGGGAGGCACCAGTGGCTCACACCTATAATCTTAACTACTCAGGAGGCTGAGATCATTCAAAGGCAGACCAGGTAGGAAAGTATGAGACTCTGATCTCTTAATTAATCAACAAAAAGCCAGAAATGGAGCTGTGGTACAAGTCAGAGAGTGCTAGTCCTATGCAAAATAGCCCAGAATAGCGTCTGAGCCTTGGGTTCAAACCCCACAATGGACAGACAGGAACATAGACATGCAGATGGACAGACATGGACCACCCATGAGTGGATACACATATACACACACGCACAACTACTAAATTCTCTTTTTTTTTCTTTTATTCTTTTCCTGCCAGTCCTGGGGCTTGAACTCAAGGCCTAGACACTGTCTGAACTTCTTTCACTCAAGGCTAGCATTCTACCACTTGAACCACAGTACCACTCTGGCTTTTTCTGTTTATGTGGTACTGGGAAATCAAACCCAGGACTTCATGCATGCCAGGCAAGCACTCTACCACATTCTTGGCCCAGTACCACATTTTTTTCTTTTCTTTCTTTTTTTTTTCTTTTGTCAGTCCTGGGACTTGAACTCTGGGCCTGGGCGCTGTCCCTGAGCTCTTCAGCTCAAGGATACCGCCCTACCCCTTCAGTCACAGTGCCACTTCTGGTTTTCTGATGGTTAATTGGAGATAAGAGCCTCATGGATTTTAGTACCCAGGCTGGCTCTGAACCTCGATCCTCAAATCTCAGCCTCCCGAGTAGCTAGATTGCAGAGGTAAATCACCACGCCCAGCAGTACCACAATCTTTATCACACTTCCTAAAGGGGTCCACAAAAGAATTCTCTTTTCTCCAACATACTGCCCTGCCTGTCCACTTCTCATGAGGAACTTAGATAACCCTATCAAGAGCTACAATCCATCACAATGGGTTTAGCAGATGAAGAGAATGAAATGCCCATTTCTAATAAGAGACCAGCGCACAAAACTGTAGCTATAACCAGCCACTCTGTTTCTCTCCAGCTCTAAAAGCAGGGCAAGTCTATACAGGGGCAAGAGGAATTCCCCTCTCTCTGTTTACCTGCTCTCCCTTCATTTTGGGTGACCCATATATGTACAGATAAGAGTTGAGAGCAAAGGACGAGACACCATGAGCAAAACTGCTGCAGTTCAAGGAGGTGATGTACCTCTGCATACACACAGACAGGGGTTCTGCTCAGGACAGAAGCCTCTGTGGAGACAGTCATCCCAGCTTTCTGCTCAGGGAAACCTTGTAGGATGCCAGGAAAGCACTGGCAGGCAGAGCCCATAGAACTCACTTAGAAAGTCATTGTGTGAGAATCTACCACAGAAGCTTATTGAGACCCAAAGACGAAACACAAATTTGAACAAAGCAGATCTTGCCTATCACTGATACATTTGAATGAAGTGATATAAACTCAGCAGTTGAAATTCTGCCCCCTTTCTTTAGAGGCTGTTTCTGAGACCCTGAAGATACTTTAAAGAATCTCAGCACTCAATGGAATTAGGAATCTAAAAGTTCACAGCAGCCTAAAATCACACTCTGCTCTGAAAGCCCACTTTTACCTAATGCTACCTCAGGCAGTCAGGGACTCTTCTGTAATACAATCCAAGCAAGAGGGCCCCAAGGTACATACTGTTGAAATATCTATCCTCAGAGCTTTGAGTGTGAGTTCTGTCAAAAAGCCTAGGCTATGGGGGGCACTGGTGGCTCACACCTATCATTCTATCCTCTCAGGAGGCTGAGATCTGAGGATCATGCTAGCCCAGGCAGGAAAGTCCATGAGACTCATCTCTAACCACCAGAAAACCAGAAATGGTGTTATGCTTCAAAGGGGTAGAGTGCTAGCATTGAGTAAAAGAGCTCAGGAACAGCACCTAGGCCCACGGCTCAACCCCTATGACAGACAAAAAAAAAAAAAATCCTAGGCTGAAGTGTTTCTGCAAGAGTGTCACTGAAACGCTCCATCCATCTCACCACAGATGAGCATATAACCCAGAATGGTTCATTAGACTATTCTAGTCCCCTGAATGCAAAAATTGGCTCAGATGTGGAATGGTAGACAGCAGGGCCGGTTAGACCAACAGAAAGGTTGATTTCTAGACAAGAAGAGTTGGAGAGTTTTCTCTAGGGAAGATGAGGACTAAATGTGTCTAAATGTGTGCTACCCTCACTGAAAATAATCTGTTTAGGGAAAAAAATGCACACAAAAAAGGAGATAACCCAAGCCAGGTGCTGCATGACTCACACTTATAATCCTAGCTACTCAGAAGACTGAGATCTGAGAATCTTGGTTTGAAGCCAGCTTGGGCAGACAATTAACTACCAAAAAGCTGAAAGTGGACCTGAGGCTCAAGAGGTAGAGCACCAAGTTTGAGTAAAAAAACTAAGGAACAGCCCTGAGTTCAAGACCCAGAACTAGATGAGGAGAGAGAGAGAGAGAGAAACAGAGAGAGAGGGCCGGGAGTTTGGCCTAGTGGTTAAAGTGCTTGCCTAGCATGCATGAAGACCCGGGTTCGATTCCTCGGTACCACATGCATAGAAAAAAGCCAGAAGTGGTGCTGAGGCTCAAGTGGTAGAGCTCTAGCCTTGAGAAAGTCCAAGGACAGTGCTCAGGCCCTGAGCTCCAGCCCAGGACTGGCAAAAAAAAAAAAAAAAAAAAAAAAAAGAAACAGAGAGAGAGAGAAACAGAGACAGACAAGAGACAGACACCAGAGTCAAAAGTTTATCATATTCACCCATCTTCATCCTGCCCTCACAGACTTCCTGTAACTTTCTGGTGACTCAAGCCAACATATTCCCTCTTCTGATTAGGTAATCTTGAGTACTGACAACCAAAGAATTCTATCACATCAGCTTCTCCCTAAAAATTGGCCAGGCAAAAGCCAGGTGGCTCATGCCTATAATCCTAGCTACTCAGGGCTGAGAGCTGAGGTTCCAGGTTCAAATTCAGCTTGGGCAGGAAAGCCTACAAGCCTATCTCCAGGGAAACTAAGCTATTGTGTTCTACAGAATACCAAACACATCGCAAGAGCCTGCTCCAGCTTGTCTGCGTGCAAAGAAGCTGGCCAGAGAGCGATGGCACTGGAACTCTGGCTGTACTAAGAGTCCTGCTCCATGACGGCAGATAGTAGTCACTCTCAGGAATGATGGGAGAAGCTGCTAAACTCTGGGCTCCCACTGGGTGTGAACACACTAGACGTGTATGTGTAAGCCACATATACACCCAGCTCATTAGGACCCAGGATCTCTTCTCCCAACCAAAGAAAAGTAACCACTACTTACTTAGTTGCTAAAGACAGACCTAGACGACTCCTGAAAACACTGGGTCTCCCTGCAAACATCGTTATTTTACTTTCTCTTACTAAGAAAAAAATAATAGCTGGGTGCCAATGGCTCATGCCTGTAATCCTAGCTACTCAGGAGGCTGAGATCTGAGGATTGTGGTCTGAAGCCAGCTGGGGCAGGAAAGTCTGTGAGACTCTTATCTTTAATTAGTCACCAGAAAACCAGAAGTGGTGCTGTGGCTCAACATAGTAAAGTGCTAGCCTTGAGCTAAAGAGCTCAGGGACAGCACCCAGGTGAGAGTTCAAACCCCATGACGAACAAAAAAATAAAAATAAATAACAGAAATATGTAAGTGCATTACTGACCACAATCCTACAGAGAAAGGTTTAAGTCAAATAATGGAGTCTCCTGAACTTTTCTGCCTGGGCTGGCCTCAAATTGCAGTCCTCCTAGTCTCAGCTTCCCAAATAGCTAGGATTACAGACGTGAACCACCAGCACTTCGCTTGTTTGACTTTTTGAGGTCTCTATGAGAACTTAGATTTGAAGGATCCTATAGGGAATGCTGTATAAAAACAAAGAACTGCCCCAGAATAACTTGTGCTGAGTCCTTTTTGTACATTAATTTTACTGAGCACAGAAGTCCATTTTCAATCTAATAATTATTGTTTTAAAGTACTGAGGGATGTTTGACTCAAGGCTTAGTGCATGTTAGGCAGATGCTTGACTTCAGGCATGCCTCCAGTCCTTTTTGCTCTGCTTATCTTTGAGTCAGGATCTCACTTTTAGCCTGAGCTGGCCTAGACCACAAGCCCAATGTAAGCTTCCTGCAGAGATGGAGTAAGAGCAAGAATCACCATGCTTAGCTTTTTCTGTGGAGATGGGGAACTGTAATCCTCCCAATCTGTCTCCAGTCTAGCTGAAATGACAGGAACTCACCACTCCCATTCAGCTGTTGGTTTAGGAAGGGTGTCATGAACTTTTTAACTGGGCTGGCCTCGAACCACAGTCCTGCAGATCTCACTTCCTGGGTAACTACAGTTACAAGAATGAACCACTAGTATTCTTGGCTCTCAGTATTTTAAAACCCTAATGTCACCTCTGCAAGCTCAACCTGAACATAAAGTTCCAACCTGTCCACAACGCTGAGCAGGAGGAGGAGAGAGCTCCTGATACCTGTATGACTGGTGTGGGGGGGGTCTATGTGGCTGAGTCTGGACTCATGGGGTGGGGGTGATAGAGCCCACAGTCCATCCCTGAGGAGCTCAACAGGGACGTTTGGACTCAGAAGCAGCAACTGGGGCAGCTGGGGTTAGGGCAGCTGCTTTCCCTGTCTCTGACCCAGCCTCCTGACTGGAGCAGCCATAGTTGCTGTCCCACCAGTCTGCAGGTCCAGCTTCACATAGGATTCTCTGAGAATCCTTCTAAGAAGGAACTTTTATTGGGGTGTAGGTGGGGGTATCCCTGCATTTTCTGCTCAAGGCTAGCACTCTACCACTTAAGGCATGGCTTCACTTCCAGCTTATTGGTGATTAACTGCAGACAGAAGTCTCACTCCTAGCTCCAATTAACCACCAGAAAACTGAAAGTGGAGTTATGACTCACACTTTTGCCAAGAGCACTAGTCTTGAGCAAAAAGAGCTCATGGACAGTGTCCAGGCTGAGTTCGAACCCCACAACCAATAAAAAATAAAATAAAAATTTCAAAAAGGTTAAAAAAATATCCACCTCCCTCTTTTTCCTCAAGGAGAGAAAGAGAAAAAATGTAATTTCTATTTCATCAGACTCTAATTACATAAGAGGTAGAACTTACTGGAAGCAAAGAAGCCTAAAAAACAGAGACAGGGAGCCTCACACCCTAACCATAACTAGGTTTCCAGACTCATCCACTCACTCCTATCTTGCTCAAGCTGTGCCTGGGGCTAATTAATGTAGGGCTTTGGAGACCTGCAGATAGAAGTCTGAACAGCTGGGCAGCTGGACCAGATCGGCCCATACAGGCACTGCTCAGAGGCAGAAGTCCCAGGGGAGCACTCATTCCTGGCTGGGCCAAAGATGTCTTGTCCAGAGCCACAACTGGCTTACAGAGTAGCAGCTGGATCTTAGAATAGCTCCTCCATGGAACAGCCATAGTAAGGAAAGCCAAGAAGAAAGCCACACCCTTGAAAGAGGATCAGCTCTAGGCAAGAGACAATTTTCCTGTCTTTAGAATGAGACTCAAGTTAGAGCTCTTAGTGGAGACACCCAGGGCCTAATCCACCGGCACACAATCAGAAGAGGAAAAGCAGTTACTCAAGACCCAAAGGAGGGTGAGACTTGCTGCATCCACCATCTAACTAAAAGACTTTTAGAGTACAAGGCCCACAGTTCAAGCACTGAAAAAAAAAAAGTTTTTAACTCTAAACACATGACAAAATAAGACAAAATTGCCTTCAATTGCAGCTGAAATTCAAAACACAAACTGTTTAACTAGCAGGTCATTTCCTACCTCTGTGCATAATCTTGTGCTTCTCTCTAAGATACGTCAGGCCTTTTATCACCTAGAGGAAAAAGAACATAAGAAAATGGGACACCGGTACAGGGTGTACAGAAAAATACTCTACCTCCCCTAACACCAACAAATAGTGCCTGCCTCCCACCCTCCCTCCATACCTCCCTTTCTCTTTCTCTTTCTTTTCCTCCTACCCAAATTATTTGTTTAATGAATTCTATCAAAGTGCTGAGAAAGTACTAAGGATGGTGTACAGAATCTAATACAGGAAAATCTGTGAGATTCTCCTCTCCAATGAACCACCAAAAAGCCAGAAGTAGAGTGATGGTTCAAGCAGTAGAATTCTAGCCTTGAGCCTCAGGGACAGTGCCTGAGTTCAAGTCCCAGGAAAGGAATAAAACCAAACAAACAAATAAAAAAAAAACAACCCGCTATATGAGTTGTTTCCTACAATGTAAAAGTAAAACTTTCTGTTATTAGAAATGTGCATTTTCTCTGATACTGTGTCCTATTGTCCAGCCACAGATTTGTTTTTTGGTGCTGGTTCTGGGGCTTGAATGCAGGACCTGGGCACTGATCTTAGCTTTTGTGCTCAAGTCTAGTGCTCTACCACTTGAGCCCTAACTCCACTTCTGGATTTTTGATGGTTAGAGATAAGAGTCTTACAGACTTTTCTACCCTGGTTGGCTCTGAACCCCAATCTGCAGATCTGTTTCCTGAATAGCTAGGATTGTAGGTATTAGTCACCAGCAGCTAGCAGACACATGTCTCAACCTTTCTAATGAGGAAGAAAAAGGTACTATATGCAGATTCTAGATAGGGAAAATTCTGAGAAAAATAAAGTCTCCCACCTGACTTGCTCCTTTCCTTTCCTCCCCTATCTATTTCCTTCCAACTCACTACTCTTATTAATGAGGGAACTCAGGGGAAGGAAAAAAAAAAACTTCATAGCATACTCACAGCAATGCTCACTTTTCCTAAAATTTGTTCAGGAATTCTTCCAGCTTTCTTCAGGACTTGATCCAAGGAACCACCATCCTACAAAAAAAAAACAAACCACCAGACCATTTAGTGACAATGTTTCCAGTTATCATCTCAAGGGTTATACTTCCCCAGGAAAGTTAATTTCCCATGTGGGAATGTTCCTAGCAAGTTAAGGAGAAAACATCCTCTGGCTTGGTTCAGACATCAAACATGACATGAATGTAAAGCATTATGGGAGCTGTCAAGAAAGAACAAGAAAACATTGTAGATATCCAGAAACACATCTACTACACGGTAGTCATGGAAAGATCCTGCCCTGCTCTGAAGGATGGCACAGGGTGGTGGTCATAAAATTAAGATGATTGTAAGGCTACTATAATACCCAGAGGGCTGTGATAAGAATTATAAGACCAAACATCTAAAAAGCATTCAGAACAACATTCAGCACAAAAGTACTCCAGATAGGTCAGCTACTTTATCACTATGGGTTATGCCCACTTCATACTGGGTTTTATCCTAACCAATCAATATTAACAAAATCTAAAAACATTGCAGAAAGCAGTCATTCATTCCACAATATTTTGTAGAAAGACCTATGTTAAGTTCTAGGGAATAGAGATTATATAAACAAGAGTTGGTTCCTGCCCTCAATTATTAAGTACTATAATAAAGCCAGAACCATCTAAGGAAAAGGTGGTAGAAATCTAGAAGAGGAGAGAGGGAATTCTGACTAAACCCAGAAGACATTATCTAAACTGAAATTTTACTCTTGAGTATGTACAGCTTTCTGAATTTGGGAAAGGGGTCTTTCTCTTCCTCTTTTTCTCTTTCCCTTCTCTTCTGTCTCTGCATACCTCCATCTTGTTTGGGGTCACAGTTTAGTTTGCTTCCCCAACCCCATTAAACTTTTCTTCTTGGAAAAAAAAAAAAGACTGAACATAGTAAAGCATTCCATTGTCCAAGGATCCTGGACAATGCTCATTTCACAAAAGATGCAGTGACAGATCAGGCTGGAAATGACATCTGTGGCCAAAACCCAGCCTAGAAATCAAAATTTGCTATCACAGAGGTACAGGTGAAGAAATCCACACTGTGTTCTAAGGTGAGAATCATAGCAACTAAGAGACAGGAAAGAGCTAAGAGACTTGACAGAGAAACCTGACCAATGTAGGAGAAAAGATCAAGGAGAAGGAAAGGGATAAAATGCACACCTTCTCTGCACAGAGCTTAGCAGGAAGATTCTGAGTTTAAGACCAGCCTGGGTCACATGGTGAGACCACAGTCCATGGTCATACCATGGAGTATGTCTTCTCGACCCCAAGTCAGCAGGCTCCTAGAAAAGGTACATACAGTATCCCTCAATTTATGTGGCCAGTGAGAAGAGGAATTCTATATTGAAGCACATTCTCAAGCTATCTCCATGTTGTCTCCAATTGAGCAAGGTATTTCATCTCCTTTAAATAACTTTGCCTAATCAGAAAGGAGGGACTATATATTTAAAACAAGGTAACAGAGCAGCTCAGTCAGAACTGGATTCAAATGAAGGAAAGCTAGCTGTGTTGTTTTCAGGTTCCGTCCTCTACTGAAGACAATGAACCACTAACGATGCCTCTCAACTGACTCCAGCCACAGCCTGTGGCAGCCCAGCAACTAAACCCATGTGACCTCCCCAGTGTTGGTAAGGTAAATATCTCTATTGCTCCAAGTATAGGTCAGTAGTAGATCCGATGCTTCAAGCACGATGGTATCAAGTCAATGGGGAAACAGGGTGGGGCAAGGAGGGAGGTCGGATTGAACAAGGGAAAATATATTAAAGAAAAGAAACCTTGGTTCTCTCTTCCTTTTAACCTCCTAAGCTATAAGCAGAGCTACAGTGAGAACAATTAGCAAGAGCTAATCAGGATGACCCAGTACTACCTGTAATTAACCTCAAAGCCTTCGAATTCTCTGACTTACAGCTGCTGAAACTGTGCTTATTTTTAGAAGCCAATTAACCAAGTCACTGGTACTGTTGTGAAGGTTTGCTACAGAAGAGACAAATGCTTTATGAAAATAATAGTGCAAAAGCTTTTACTGTTGCCTGGGATCCATCAACTCAGAGACTCAGGTCCCTGGTTGCTCAGCTACCACTTTAGCAGGAATCATTCTGAAGCCCACAGCACCTGTGTGGGGCTTGGGGAGAATCGTTTGTCGGCTCAGTCTCGAAATTCTGATGAGGCATTGCACAGTCAACTGTCTTCCAGGAACGCTGAGCCTCTGGCTGAGTGCTTTAGTATATAAACATGTTGAGGACAAACTGATGTTTAAAATGCATCCTCCAAAAGATTTTAAGCAGAGGATAGACAATATATGCTAAAACAAATACAGCACATGTAGATGCAAGATGGTGGTTTACTGTACAGGAAACAATCCCTTCAACTCTCTGTATGCCTGGAGATTTTCATCATATACTGTTGGATATGAATGTTAATAACACAGGACATCATGGAAAGCCTGTGACAGAGAACAAAGCACCCTAGAAGTTGGAATAGGACTCCTGAGCATAATGGCACCCTAGAAATATTAACATGAAAGCCAACAACGAAAAACTGAAGAATCATCTGAGACAACTGAGGGGGCATGCTCTAGGAACACCCACAAGTGACATGTTCTTATCACTATCTGTCTTTGAAAAGAAGTAGAACCTAGTCTGACAGGCTGTCATCCTGTAAATATGTCAGATTCTAAGGTCAAACCTCCCAGAGACCCAAGACAGAGGCGTGAATCCAGGAATCTATAAGAAGGCAGCTATCACCTCTCAGACCAAAAACAAGGCCTCCCAGATGTTGCCCCACAGGCAGCTACGTACCATGTGCTCCATGCAGATGCTGATCTCGCCATCGCTGTAGAATGCACCATAGAAGCCCACGATATATGGGGAGTTGCATTCATGTAGAACCTGCAGCTCCCTGATGATCTGGTTCCGGATGGCAGGTTTGATCTCCAGGTGAATTAGCTGGGGAAGATAAGGAGAGGAATAAAAGGCAAATTTTAAACACAAGTTTCTGTTCAAGCACACTGATGGGAGCATTAATGTTCGAGCAGGGGTTGATATAGAGAGCTCTAACCAGTAGTGGCCCAGCTGTTTCTGCTCCCAGGAGGAGAGACTAGGAATCTTGGGACACGCCCCTCTGAGAACAAAGCTTTATAGGAGGGTCCACTCAGAACGACCCATGGAGCTTAGCTACCAGGGGAAAACAGGCTTTGAGGACTTAGTCATGATCAGGTTGTGAGTAGAAGGACACCCAACAGGTTCCTCAGAGTTCAGTTGCCTGATGGGGTTGAAATTTTGCCAAAGACTCAGGTGTTACCTTATATCCCCTCAATACTGTCACTTCTAATTGGGAAAACAGTCACTATCAACATTAAAAGACTAAGAAGACAGAGCACTGGGAAGCAACTTGAATTCTCAGTATGCCTGAGCATTGCTGAGGCTGAAGGAATGCAAACAGCTCCTCTGGGACTTGACAAAATGGTCCTGCCGTCCCTCCCATAGCATGTGGGAGGCTAAAGAAGAGTTACCTGCTACTATTGGTCTGAGGATAGGAATCGACTCCTCAGCATAGTTTCTGGCATGTTTACCCACAGCCTGGTAGATAACATTTCAAAATTAAAATCTACTCTTGTCCCCAGGCCTCCTGAGTGGTGATCCCACTGCCCCATTTTCCAGGAAAACTCACCTTCCTGGCCATGACCAAGCCAGATGGCTTGTGGGAAACCTTGAACACCACACCACCGTTGCCAGCACCCAGCTCGCTGATCTTCTCGAAGTCGTCATCCTTCAGCTCTCCAACCTTCTGTTTCTGGGTCAGAAAGGCCTCAAGGCGCTTCCGCTGCTGCTCATCAAGCTCCAGCTCCTCCAGCTTCTTCTGTAAGGCCTCCAGATTGGTTCTGTCCAAAAGGTACCAGCACCGTAAGAGTCAACCAACCAGAGGAACACTTCTGTCAAGCACAACACCAGCTATGAGGTCAGGAAGAAACCCAGGAGGGACTGGAGCAAACGGCTCTGTCCACTTGCTGTGGTTTCTGTAATATCCCAGCCACTTTGGGAGGATCTGAACCCCCCAAAAATAGAGTCACCAGCACTCAGTGAACTGATCTTGAGCTCTTGGCTTTTTCACTCACTACTAGCCCTCTACTACATCTCCAGGTTTGGCTTTTTGTTCATTAACTGGAGATGAGTCTCTTGGATTTATCTATGTGGCTGGCTTCAAACTCTGATCCCCAGATCTCAGCTTTATTACAATAGCTAGCATTACAGGTTGGGCAAGTTTCCAGTTTTAAAAGCCCTTAGTAGGGCAGTGGTTCTCACTAGATACTATGTTGAAAATAAACTATACAACGTGTACAAAGGGGACAAGAGGGAAAAAGTGGGAGAGCCAGGGAAGAGGTAACAACTGTCCAAAAAGAAATGCATTCTCTGTACACCTCTTTTGCAATAACTGTTTAAGTTCCACTAATGTTGGTTTTATTACATTTTGTAACACACACACACACAATAAAGTTCTCTAAATCCTCTCAATTGAAATCAAATCCACTTTAAACTGAGTTTCAAGGAAGCTTCACTTCTGTTATGACCAGTCCAGAATTCAGATTAATCAAAAAGAAGCAAGATATAAGAAAAATATACATCAATAACTTTATTTTTGCAAATGCATATAACTTCTATACAATCACTCATTCTCTTTTTTGCCAGTCCAGAGGCTTGAACTCAGGGCCTGGGCATTATCCTTGGACACTTTGTGTTCAAGGTTAGTGTCCTGCCACTTGAACCACAGCTTCACTTCTGGCTTTTTCCATGTATGTGGTTCTTGCTTGTTAGGCAAGCACTCTACTACTAGGCCAAACTCTTGGCCCCTCCCTCACTCATTCTTTAACATGTGGCAAAGCCCTCTGAATAAGAATTCAGCTGCGTGGGGGCCGGGAGTTTGGCCTAGTGGTTAAAGTGCTTGCCTAGCATGCATGAAGACCGGGGTTCGATTCCTTGGTACCACATACATACAAAAAAGCCGGAAGTGGTGCTGAGGCCCAAGTGGTAGAGCTCTAGCCTTGAGAAAGTCCAAGGACAGTGCTCAGGCCCTGAGCTCAAGCCCAGGACTGGCAAAAAAAAAAAAAAAAGAATTCAGCTGCGTGCAATGGCTCATGTCTGTAATCCTAGCTACTCAGGAGACTGAGATCTGAAGATCACAGTTCAAAGTGGGCTGCCAGGCACTAAAAAGCCCATGAGACTCTTATCTTCAATTAATCACCAGAAAACCAGAAGTGGCATTGTAGCTGAAGGGGTAGGGCAGTAGCCTTGTGCTGAAGAGCTCAGGGACAGCTCCTAGGCCCAGAATTCAAGTCCCACGACTGACAAAAAAAAAAAAAAAAAAAAAAGAATCCACACCATCTTTCTTACCCGAACAAGAACATAGAATATATACCAATTTCCAATCCTGATTCTACAAGATGAAGTGAAAATGAAGATACTTACAAAAGTAATTGCTGCATAAAATTTTAGAATTTTCTGATTTCTGATTTCTTTCCTTATCTTGGACTCCGGATCCAAGAAAAAATAAATGTCCATTCAAACCACTTAGTCTGTGCTGTGTTGTACTATGTTGTTAAAAAACAGTGGGCATCCCGTGACAGCTGGTCAGTATTCTGGCCCTGCTAATATATTCCACTAAGCCTCAAGTGCCATTTCAGGTATAAGGACTGGGGGCACACATAGGTACCCTCTGGTTTCCTTCTTCCCTGGTTTCCACAAAGTGCATTGATAATGACATTTAGAACTGCATGTCCAGCTGGGTGTTGGTGGCTCCTACCTGTAATCCTAGCAATTCAGGAGGCTAAGATCTCAAGATCATGGTTTAAAGCCACCCTGGGCAGGAAAGCCTACTGTAAGGCTCTTATCTTTAATAAACCACCAAAAAGCCAGATGTAAACCTATGGTTCAAGTGACAGAGTACCACCTTGAGCACAAAAGTTCAGGGACAATGCTCAACCCCTGAGTTCAAGCCCTAGGACTGACACCATGCACCATATGCACCACGTACTCCCAAAACCCCCTCTCCACACACACACACACACACACACACACACACAGTAGTATAGTTCTGCAAGCCCAACACTATGGAGGATCCAAGTTCCAGTCTAGCGTGGGCTATAGAGACCTAGTCTGAAAACAAAAACAAAGCAACTCTGTCAAGACAGTTAACAACATGGGTAAGAAGCTAGTGGTGGTAACTAATAGTCCAGGGCTCATTCAATGCTCTGCCTCAGAGGCAACCTGACTCCCCAACAGCTGATACACCCCCCAGGGAATAATCACTGCCAAGCAACTGACTCTAGTCTCCAGAAACTCCTTGGCTTGACCAGGAAAGGGCTTGACAAGTCCTGCTTGTTGTACTGGCTTTCTGTAAGAACAAGCAATGCTAAGAGCCTCAGGAAGAAATACTATGGCTGAAGCCAGGCTCAGTGGTTCATGCCTGCAATCCTAGCTACTCAGGGGGTTGAGATCTGAGGATCATGGTTCAAAGCCAGCCCGGGCACTAAAGACTGAGACTCGTATCTCCAATTAATCTCTAGAAAACAGGAAGTGGGCCTGTGGCTCAAGGGTAGGGCAGTAGCCTTGAGCTGAAGAGCTCAGGGACAGCACCCAGGCCCAGGGTTCAAGCCCCATGGATACACACACACACACACACACACACACACACACACACACACACACACACAAATGGCTGAGCTTCATGCTACCTTCAAGCCCCATGGATACACACACACACACACACACACACACAAATGGCTGAGCTTCATGCTACCTTCCTACCTCCTCAACCTCAATGCCCAGACAGCTAATCACCTCCCTCACTGCTAAAGATCGAACTACCGATTTGTGCTTTTTGAAGATAGAGCCAGGAAGAAACACAAGGCAGATTGTAAACTATGATAGCAAGACTTTCTAGTGACAAGTGAGACAGACTGCTAAATTAACAAGTCACTAATAGACACCATCTCTTTTATAAAATGAGAGCTGCAAGTCCAGCTCTACCCTGAGCCCACCAAGAGAGTCAAAACAGGAAAGTAATGAGAAGAAAGAGGAATTTCTGGCACATTTCTGCATTAAAATTGAGGTGGAAGGGATGGTGGAGATGAGAGAAGCCAAGATGGCAATAGCAGGATCCTGAAATTACTTCATTTCCTTTAATAATTCTTTTTTCTCCTTTCCTTTAATAATTCTAAAATCACTTTAAAAGTTTTTAATCAATCTGTCTCAGAGAATGAAGAACAAAACATTGACTCTGAAGGTGAAATAGAGATCCTACATCCAAACCACATTCAGTGCTCATTAAAAAGAAATCAATCAATAGAACAGGGCACAGCATTGCTTCCTCTGGCATAGGCAGTAGACCATGCCCCACGAGGCTCAGTTCTGCCCTCCCAAGGTGAAACACATCAATAAAGCCTTCACCCCCGCCCCTCTCAGCACAAATCTCCAAAGCGCAGAGGGCAAGAACGTGTCTCCTTTGCACTCATGTTTTAACTGAACTCGGCAAAAAATGAGACTGGAAACAGAAGAATAAAAGAACTACAGGATTAGAGGTATGGCTCAAGTAGAAGAGTGCAGTAAGCCAATCTAGAGCTGAAGACCCCAAGTTCAGGCCCTCGTATAGGTGTGTGCGTGCGCGCACACACACACAGACAGATAAAAAGCACAACAGAACTAGAACTCCACATAATAAATCTGTGACATGCACAGAGCCCTCTCTCTAGGAGCCAGCTGTGACCAGCTTCCAGATCAC